>NC_059366.1:24787500-25387500 GCF_019703515.2 Myxocyprinus asiaticus
ATAGGGCCTAAATCCTGACTGAAATTCAAATCAAAATCAAATCAAATCAAATCACATTTATTGTCACACAGCCATATACACAAGTGCAATGGTGTGTGAAATTCTTGGGTGCAGTTCCGATCAACATAGCAGTCGTGACAGTGATGAGACATATACCAATTTACAATAATATCAAATTAACACAACACAATTTAAAGTCTAATATACACATAATTACACACAACACAACACAACACAATAATAACATACACTGTACAGTATACAATACGCACAATATAGATACACATTATTCAATAAAAATAAAAAAGTATATATAGTAGTATATATAGAATGTACAGTAGGTTGTATTGTACTGTATTGACATTCAGGCTGTCGGTTGATAGTAAGTTGTTATGAGAAAATATATATATATATATATAATAATATAATTTATGACAGTTGGGAGTGAGATATAAGAGTAATAGTAATAAAGTGCAGTGCTGATGTACTTTGATCATGGAGATCAAGAGTTCAAAAGTCTGATTGCTTGGGGGAAGAAGCTATCATGGAGTCAGCTGGTGCGGGTCCTGATGCTGCGATACCGCCTACCTGATGGTAGCAGTGAGAACAGCCCATGGCTCGGGTGGCTGGAGTCTCTGATGATCCTCTGAGCTTTTTTCACACACCGCCTTGTATATATTTCCTGGAGGGATGGAAGCTCACCTCCGATGATGTGTCTGGCAGTTCGCACCACCCTTTGCAGTGCTTTGCGGTTGTGGGCTGTGCTATTGCCGTACCAGGCAGAGATGCAGTCAGTCAGGATGCTCTCTACAGTGCAGGTGTAGAACCGTGTGAGGATGTGGTGGTTCATTCCAAACTTCCTCAGCCATCTCAGGAAGAAGAGGCGCTGATGAGCGCTGTGAATTCCCTCGGTAGCCAGAATGGTCGACACAGAAGCATGAGAAATTCCAGATCAGGAGAGCAGAAAGACTTGATAGAATGTACGTTCCTCTGATCACACCAGGATTTGTTGATCATAAAACATACACCACCACCTCTGCTTTTACCTGAGAGGTCATTCGCTCTGTCCGCTCAGTGCATGGAGAACCCCGCGGGTTCGATGGCTGAGTCTGGAATCTCCGCAGACATCCAAGTTTCTGTAAGGCAGAAAATGCAGTAGTCCCTCGTCTCTCGTTGGAAAGAGATCCGCGCTTTCAGCTCGCAGAACTTGTTATCCAGAGACTGAACATTTGCCAGTAGAATAGTGGGTAGCAGGGGTCGATTTGTGCGGCGTCTTACTCTGATGAGAACGCCAGCTCTGTTTCCCCTTTTCCTCCTGCGTTTCCGCGGCCGTGCAGCCCAGACAAAGGGCTCCGCTTGCGTGTATGTAAACAGCGGGTCGACATTGAGGAATTTGAAGTCCAGTTTACGGTGTGAAATTGCTGAACCAATGTCCAAAAGTGTTTGTCTGTCGTAGACAATAAGGCAGACAACATCCAAGACAAAAAACATAAGAATTGTGAACAAAACAAACAAAACACTGCCATGTTGTGTCGGAGCTCGCAACGCAGCAGCCATACTCGGTGCCATCTTGAGTCCAAATTCTTCATATATTCCATTTCTCTGTAGAAATGAACATAGTTGGGAGGACACTAACTTTTCTTGTATTTTCGACATAAATGGTAGATTTAAAATCGGTCTGTAATTAGCCAATTCTCTAGGATCAAGCTGTGGCTTCTTAATAAGCAGTTTGATTCATTTTAAAGTTTCTTGGGACATGTCCTAAGGATAGTGAGGAGTTAATAATATTAAGAAGTGGTTCTGAGATTACTGGGAATACCTCTTTTAAGAGTATAGTAGGTACTGGAACTAACATACATGTTGTGGCTTTTGATATTTTTATAAGATTTGTTAGATCTTCATGACCTATGACAGCGAAGGATTGAAGTTCCTTGTGAGGAAAATTATGAGACACTGTTTTCTGAGGTGCTGTGACAGCATAGTTCCAATTTTATTTCTGATTATTTCAATTTTATCAGTAAAGAAATTCATGAAGTCATTGCTATTGTGCTGCGATGGAATATCTGGTTCAGTCGATGCTTTATTCCTAACCAATTTAGCCACAGTACTGAATAAACACCTAGGATTGTTGTGGTTATTTTCTATGAGTTTGCTAAAATCTTTAGTGGTCAAAAGAATAGTTCTACCTGAATGATAGCGTGGTGTAGATTGAGTGACATTTGCTGACCGCAGCAATCAAGAGATGAGGTAAAGATCTGAGATGTCATCATTCTGTGATAGAATTTCTATAGTATCAACATCAACACCATATGACAGAATAAAATCTAGCGTATGATTATGGCGATGAGTTGGTCCTGTCACATTTTGTCTGACTCCAAGAGAGTTGAGAATATCAATAAATGATAAGCCCAATGTGTCATTTTCATTATCTATGTGAATGTTGAAGTCACCAACAATTAAAGCTCTATCTACATTAACTATTAGATCTGATAAAATTGTTTGCAAATTCATCAAGGAAATCTGAGTACGGCCTGGGTGATCTATATATTGTGGCAAGGGCAAAAGACAACAGAGATTTTTTATTTATATCTGACGGTGTCATATTAAGCATTATTAGTTCAAAAGACTTAAACTTTTATGCTGTCCTCTGAGTAACACCAAACACTTCACTGTAAATTGTAGAAACACCTCCTTCTTGACCCTTCAGACAAGGCTCATGTTTATAACAATAACCTGAGGGAGTAGATTAATTTAAACAAATATATTAATCCAGTTTAAGCCAGGTTTCAGTCAAACAGAGTGCATCCAAACTATGATCTGTTATAATTTCATTTACAATTAGTGTTTTGGTAGAAAGAGATCTAATGTTTAGTAACCCTACCTTTATATGATGTATATCTTCAATTTGTTTTTTCAAGTTTGACCCTAATCACATTTTTTCTAAATTATTTAGTGAAGGATTTGTGTTTGGTAGTTCGGGGAACAGACACTGCCTCTATATGATATCTAGGTGATACAGTCTCTATATGTTGTAGTTTATGTGACCTGTGTGATGTCTCAAGGCAGCTGGCAGATGTTCAGATTAACCAGTTTGTCTGCTTCCTGACCTGGGCCCCAATTAGTCAAATACTACCACTATTAAGACTGGAGGGATGGAGTCCGTCTCTCTTTAGCAAGTCAGGTCTACCCCAAAAACTCTTCCAGTTGTCTATAAATCCTATGCTGTTCTCCGGACACCATTCAGATATCCAGCCGTTCAGTGACACTAATCTACTATTAACCTTGTCACCACGATGAGCAGGGAGGGGGCCAGAGCATATTACAGTGTCTGACATCGTTTTTGCAAGTTCACACACCTCTTTAACATTATCTTTAGTGATCTGCAACTGGTGAAGCCGGACTTCGTTAGTGCCAACATGAATAAAAAAAAAATTCTCCCCCTTTTCTCCCAATTTGGAATGCCCAATTCCCAATTTGCTCTAAGTCCTCGTGGTGGCGTAGTGACTCGCCTCAATCTGGGTGGCAGAGGATGAATTTCAGTTGCCTCAGCGTCTGAGACAGTCAATCCGCGCATCTTATCATGTGGCTTGATGATCGCGTTACCGCAGAGACAGCGTGTATGGAGGCTTTACGCTATTCTCTGTGGCATCCACGCACAACTCACCATGTGCTCCACCGAGAGCAAGAACCACATTATAGCGACCACGAGGAGGTTACCCTATGTGATTCTACCCTCCCTAGCAACCGGGCCA
Organism: Myxocyprinus asiaticus; assembly: GCF_019703515.2. Classification (NCBI taxonomy): domain Eukaryota; kingdom Metazoa; phylum Chordata; class Actinopteri; order Cypriniformes; family Catostomidae; genus Myxocyprinus; species Myxocyprinus asiaticus. The sequence goes on from NC_059366.1 coordinate 24,791,253, forward strand.
ATTTAGTTGCTTAGGAGACCTGGCTGGAGTCACTTAGCACACCCTGGATTCGAACTCGTGACTCCAGGGGTGGTAGTCAGCGTCTTTACTCGCTGAGCTACCCAGGCCCCCCCATGAATAACAAAAGCCAGCACTTGTAAATTTGATCTGAAGTCAGACGCTCGAGCTGCGGAAATGCATTTAACAATGGTGGCTCGAGTCTCTATTTCCACGTTCTTTACAATAGAATCAACAATTATTTCAACATGATTCTCAGTGGGTGCATCACTGAGTGGGGAGAATCAATTGGAAACCTTAACAGGAACAGGAGAGTGGTGTAGCTTTGCTGAGCGAGTATGCCACCGAGACATCACCCAAACACCCTGCTGTGAGGGCTCTAGAGCCAGAACCAAAGTGTGTGTGATGCTCGCTGTACTACCCGCATCCGAAACAGTATCTACAGGCTTCTTTTTCTCACTGACCTCCACTAGTGTTCAGATGCGTGTCTCTAACTCATTAACCTTCTCCGTCAGCCTGACTAATTCCTTACATTTATCACATATGAATCCCTCACTGCTGACAGAAGAAGCTATAGTAAACATGTGGCATGCAATGCAGGAAGAAATAACATGAGTGGATGCCATGACTTACCGCAATTGTTTGTTGTTGTTGTTATGATTGTTCTTGAGCGGCGAGGGTTTGAGATCAATGTGGTTCGATGTGGTTCCTCATCAGCAGATGTTTGAGACTGATGCAATAATCCGTGTAAAACACAGTGGAGAAAACGAATGCACGCAGTCGAGACTCGAGATGTAGACAAGCGGGAAAAGAAAAAAGAGAGAAAATGGGTGCGGGCTGTAAAACACATGCAGTTGAAACAGAGAAAAGCGGAAAAACCTGAAGCATGCAGTAAAATGGCAAAGGATAACATGATGAAGGTTTAAGAATAAGCAATGCTAAGCAGGCTATCAAACTACAAACATTCGTGCAGCGTGCCGGCACACTGTGAATTCGGCGACAGGAGGTTGAAAGTTCTGCTTCTGAAATCGTTCTGTACTTCACGAAATTCTAAACTACTGGCCCAAGTGGCTGAAGCTGGAAGTGTTGTTGAGGTGAAATGTCCACAGGGTGGCGCCAAAAACGAGTTGTATTTTTAGTAGTAAATGACATAATACAGTCAACAGGAATACAGATTTTATTAATCCTTCTCCCTTACCCAAACCCTTAACCTATCCATCAGTGAAGTATTTTAGAGCAAAAATGCATCCTCCAAATCACAATCACCAGTGTTTATGTGAACTCAGGACTAGAACCCATGTTGCAGAGATTGCACTCACAACATGCAATTAGCAGAGGTGGAAAGTAACAAATTACAACTCCTCCCATTACAGTACTTAAATATATTTTTCAAATGTTTTAACTTTTTTAAGTATAAATAAATAACTGTACTTTTACTTTTACTTAAGTTGATTAAAAATGAAATATTCAACTTCGCTACAGTTATTTTTCACCACTATTACAAAGTACAAAAAAATACATAATATTTCTGAATTTTTGGGAAGAAAAAGCGCTAAATCTGTTTATAAATTAAAACGTGCTGTGTGCGGCATGACGGACGCCCATCATGAGCACAGCAGCTTGCATAAACTGCTGCCTGTGTCCTCTCTTCTCTAGCTTCTCCAAGACTTTCTGCCCTGTCAATATACAAGAACTGTAATACGGTGATTTTCTGCATATTTCATTTAATTCTGGAAAGGAGCCATTCATTCAGGTACGAGGGAACCGTCTGAACACTTTTAACCACTGATCAAACTTCACTTATTATTAAGGTAGGCAATGTTTTAACTGTGTCAAACATTAACACAATGTAGTTTGACATATATGTGGGGATATCTTGTTTACTTGCTACTATATGTCTAAAACAAACTTTTTAAATACCTTAGAAAGATACAATGCCAATTAACGGGGACTCAACAATCTCAAAAATGCCACAGAAATTGACAGAAATATCCCCAAAATTCAAAAATATGGAGGCAAAAAATGCCCACACAACCAGTTCCCAGGTTTTATTAATAATATCTGATATAGTTACAATTACATACATTGTGATCTTCTTTTGACTTTTCACTGAACATAATTGTTTTTCCCGCCGTCCGGTTCCTAGCACCATCGTGTGCACAGATGGGCTCTCCACTTCTATCAATCCACATCAGTTCGGCGTTGTACTCCTGCATTATATTCCGTAACAGTTCGCCCCTCTTTTTCAAAATAAACTACCCTAGTGGGGAACACTCTTGCTCACGGTGCTGTACTGTGCCTGCCCTGTCTCACCCGCTAGAGGCCAAAAGTGCATAAGGATGAATGTTATATAAAGAAGGTATGAGAAATCACAAAACATAATGTAACCAAATGCTACAATTTACTTAATAATAATATCTCAATATGTTAAATAAACATAATGTTAATTAAGACTTTATTATTACAACTGTAATACAATAATACATATACAGAACAGCCACTTTTAGTGTTTGAATCAATCATATCTCTCACTAAACACTGTGTGAAATGTTTATATTTGCCTTATTTTATTCAGTTGGCATGTAGGTGTTGATAACTGTTTGTTAATAATCTCATACCATATCTGGATAATTGCTGCAATATCATAGAAGATAAATTTCCTCCTCTATGATATTGCATTATATTAGTTTTGTACTGTATGTTAACTTAATAGCCAAAATACTTGGACATATGTGAATGAGAATAAACCTGAAATAGGAATGTGTTTCAGTCACAATGCACATTATGTAGTTTAGAGACGATTTTAAGACATTTAGAATAATACAAATGGCTATTTCTATTTAAATAAATGTTGTGTTCTTTAATTTTTCTGTTTGTCCAAGAATCCTCTTGCAGCAATGCAGGTATTTGGCATTTAGAAGCTGCTAGTTTAGGACCTGTGAGGAGTCTACTTCTCAAACAAGAGGCTGTGATTTATTTTTATTTTTGTTGTGCATCTGGCCATCCACTTCCCTCTCTATCCTGGTTAGAGATTCTTTTTTCAAAACAGTAATGCATGGAATTGCCTTCATCTCTCTAAAACAATAAACTTTAGGAGAAAATAGAATTTCAGGAGAAATGTGTTTCTTTTTGCCTATTTTTAAAACCAAAATCTGACTTGCAAGTGTAAAGCAACTTTGAAGATCTCAATACCTCAGCAAATGGGGAAAGAACCTACTGTATTGTGATTTCTGCATGGTAGCGTGACCATTTTCAATTGTTCTAATAATAAGTTTTAATAATTTTCTTAAGTACAAAATTAGCAATTTAGAATGCTTTTGTAAGGAATAGATGACACAGTATATGTTTGCCATCACGGCTAAAGAAAAAATTGAATAGATATCACTTAAAACAATTATTTCAAACTGTAATAATATTGGCAATTAATGATTTTATAGCTTGAATGCACTATGAGTTGCTTTGGATGAAAGTGTCTGCAAAATGCATAAATGTAAATGCTGTTGTCAAATAAAGGCAAGCTAAGATGTCCAGGTCGAGATTTTCTAACGTAATAGATTTATAATTTACAAAGTCAAAATATCTTTCTCTCAGTCTGCTTCCCCTATATCAATATATTGTTTTCGCTCTTTCTCTCTCCCTCACTGAATATGGCTTTTTGTGTGCTTTTGTGAATGTCAAGCTCCCACACACTTCCTCACACCCACTCCTTCCATGCAGCAGCTGTGTGTGGTCTGTTTCTTACTTCCTGTTCTGGCTCACACAGGGCCTTTCCCCTCAAAACACAAACACACACATGCAGACACAGATACAAGATCACATTAATTTCATGAAAACATATCCCATACACATACCCACCACACCACTGCAAAAACATTCACAGCAACACACCTCCTTGTTCCAGCATAAAACTGTTGACCACATAGATCTGTATGAGGCGTCTGATTGTGAACGGCCTGTGTTATGTAACAGGTTTTAAAAATCCTGCTAGTCTGACAGTCTTCTAGCTCCATCCTTTAGGAGTCAGAGTCCTTCATAATAATTAACTCTCAGTGACCTTTGTTACAAACGTAACCCGGCACAAGCTCACGGTTATAGGGCACAATTTCATAACAAATTTCCATCAAATTCAACTGAGTAATATTTAACAAAATAAAACCAATAAAACTTGAATATTTTTTAATGTATTTTTTTTTAAAGATTACACATTTAAATTTGATAGAAATTTGTTGTGAAATTGAAATGTGCAAATCTTAAAAATAGGCTTAAATATTTTTCTGAGTGTGTGTTTGCAGGACCATCACTAGATTTCATGTGTGGGCCCCAGCCCTCATACACCCAGGAGTGTAAACATGCATTTAGACAAGAATGACAGATTGTTTTTTATTTAAAGGGTTAGTTCACCCAAAAATAAAAATGATCTCATAATTTACTCATCCTCATGCCATCCCAGATGTGTATGACTTTCTTTCTTCTGCTGAACACAAAATAAGATTTTTAGAAGAATATCTCAGCTCTGTAGGCCACGCCCTCCTCCTTGTCACACATACAATGCAAGTGAATGGGTGCCAAAATTTTTGAGCTCCAAAATCCAAATAAGGGCAACATAAAAGTACTCCACACGACTCCAGTGGTTAAATCAATGTCTTCTGAAGCAATATGATTGGTGTGAGTGAGAAACAGATCAATATTTAAGACCTTTTTCCTTCACTTTCACTTTCTCCTTCTTGTGTTTTTGGTGATTCATATTCTTCGTGCATATCGCCCCCTACTGGGCAGGGAGGTGAATTTGTGATAAAAAATAAATTTAAAAAAAGACATAAATATTGATCTTTTTCTCACCCACACTTATCATATTGTGTCTGAACACATGGATTAAACACTGAAGTCATATGGATTACTTTTATGCTCCCTTTATGTGCATTTTGGAGCTTCAGAATTTTAGCACCCATTGTATGGACCTAGAGAGCTGAAATATTCATCTAAAAATCTTCATTTGTGTTCTGCAGAAGAAAGAAAGACACACATCTGGGATGCCAGGAGGGTGAGAAAATCATGAGAGAGTTTTCATTTTTGGGTGAACTATCCATTAATGTAAATTGGGTAAGTAATTATTCAACTGTTTATTATGAAAAAGTAATTGTAAAACTGTTTGATATGAAAAAGAAACTAACATTTACATTCCTCTGAATGTTTCTAAAACTTCCAGTGAATGAAAGCCTGTTTTTGCTAAAACGCTTCATTTCTGATGCTTAAAGAAATGACCAGACTGCTCAGATTTTGCAGCTAGTGTAAAAATATTCTACTTGTCTTACAGTGTTCATGTTACAGTGTATTTACATAAGTACTGAGTAATAATAATGAACTCACTGTGCAATTATTTAGTGAAGCTACTTGTAATTACACCTGGTTATTGTTGCTACTATAGTAATTAACTTTAGCAACATTTAATATCTGTAACAGGAACACTGTAAACTGAAGTGTCACCATATATTCTACTCAAAGGCTGGATGAGGACGCTGCTTTATTGCTCAATTCAAATTCCAGCCAGCCGGGGCAGTCATGCACTGGTGTGTCTGTGTGCGGGTGCTCGTGTGTCTGCTGAGTTGGGCTTGTGGTTGGCAGAGGTGTGGCTTCTTTCCCTCTGTGGTCACAGCAGAACAAGATCATTCAGATATTTGCACAACCTGCCAACCTGACAGGGAGAAGGGAGAGTAGAGGAAGGGGGAGAGCAAGGCTTTTGCAGTCTCTCTCATTCCTCTCTCTCTCTCTCTCTCTCTCTCTCTCTCTCTCTCTCTCTCTCTCTCTCTGCATACACAGAAAAAGGAAAGACTGTCTACTTCATGCCCTGTGAACTGAGCAGAATCAAATTATAACTGCAGCTTCATGGGTAGTTTACTTGGTACCTCTCATTCAATTTAGGTACAACAGATCAATTGTGAGCTATTCTCTCAATTAATAATTATTTTGACTGAGACAGTGCAATAGGCACTCATTAAGAGTATGGTAAAGATCCTTTTTAGATGCTCCAGGAGAGAGTGAAAAGGAAACAGAGAGAGGGAGGAGAACACCTTGCTGGCCTCTTGGAAAGGTGTGTCAGCTGTCACAAATAAGAATGAAGCAAAATCACAGTTACTATACTTGACTTAATACTATGGGAACAAAAAGGGGCTTGAAGACCCTCATCCCCAATAAAGAAATTTCCTCTAATCCAAGGGTTTGCAAATGTATTTGTCTGCTAAACCCATATGACCTGTTTGTTTTTAACTTGTAGCCTACCACTTGAGAGTTTAAGGCATGTTCATTTTTAAATATTTTTGTTAATTATTTCTGTCATCACATTTTAATTAACAATTTACTTTCATCTTTAAACTTTACATTTTTTATAGTTTAAAAACAGTTTTTGTAACAAATTAAATTTAAAGCATTTAATTTGGCATTCACATTTCAATCATGTTTAAAACAACAACAACAACAATATTAATAATAATAATAATAATAATAATAATAATAATAATAATAAACTCCTGCAGTACCCTCACAACCCACTAGGGGTTCACAAATCCCCGTTTGCTCAAATATTATGAGGAAGTGAGACATGAAGGAATCATTCATTAGTCAACATGAACGCATTTCACAACCTACTTTTCTCATGTAATCTGATGTATTTCTTAGTGAAAATGCATATTCAATATAAAAAATGAAGGGTGTGACTTGATTTTATTCATCATGAATTAACTGGATTGTAAAAAATTTGGCGATACAGAGGGCTGGCACTACGATCTGAACTTTAAGTGATGGTTTTTATAAAAAAAGTTAGAGGGATTTGTGACATCAGCCAAAAAAGAAAACTGTCTCAGAGCAGGAGTTGTTGAATTTTGATGAAAGAATTACACAAATGTTTTATTTTTTTTATCCTACATACACCTATGAATCATTCACATTAAGACCAGGAATGTACATTAAGAAATAAGCCAGGTCAATTTTGATTTTCTCGACTGTCATTGAAGGTCCTGTTAGTGATTATTGTATGGAATACCACACAGAAATGGTCCCTTTTACCTGACAGATATCACTGTAATAGTTGTCCTAAGATATCGCCCTAATTTCTGTGACAACCCTAGTCTCTGTAAACAGCAAAAAAGCCAAAGAATGTTTTTTTGTTTTGTTGTTTTTTTTGCCAGATCAGAAGACGCTGAGGCACTCTCTGCCTGCCAGTCATTTTCAGAGTATTGCTGACATATATTTGGAAGGTAGGATTTTGGAGAGAAAGGGAGTTATAATTCAGTGTCTAACAGTCTGGCAGAAGTTAGTTAACTGAGTGACTAACAAAGTTACAGCACGTTTATGCTCTGTTATTGCATTAAAGTTAGCTGCAGTTAAGGAAACACTCAAATGTTGTTGTTGTTGTTGTTTTTTTTTTTTTTTTTTTTACAAAATTTGACCTATTTTAGGGGAGATAAAACTAGGGCAATTAAGAATGTTGAAAGGAGTGGACAAATGCTACTTGAAACAAATCAGTCAGCTATATGAGACCCATAGTACTTACTGAAAACATTAAAGAATAAGATGGCAAATACTTCCCTTGCTATCTGCTCATGAAACTTGAAACTTATTAAGAAGCTTGAAAATGAAGGGACTGTAAAGTGGACACAAGCCCTTCATTAGATTAAGGTCATGTACATACAGAGACACAAAGAAAAGAATAAACTGCAGAGTTGTGTTAGATAAAGGGAAGAATATCAAACAGTAAAAGTGAGATGGTTACAGTGAGCGGTCCTATAGAAGACAAGTACTGACTCACAACTCTCATAAAAAAGCAACACGATACACTGATGAAAGACATTTTCGTCCATGCTTTGAGCTGGCCTCCCCCCATTCAGTTAGCCCTTTTCCACCGACTTGGTTCTGGGGCGGGTTCACAGACACTGCCACGTGCTAAAACTGTCCCTGTTACACAGCTGTGTGGCCCCAATACTGGAAATAAATAGACTCCTGCTACCAGCCCATGAGTCATGGGTGCAAAATGGAGGCAACTGTTGATGCAAAGAAATGCCCACTTTCCTATGCAGAGCAGCTGTGTGACTAGAGAGAACTGGAAGTCTCTTTCTCACTCATGAATCTTGTAACTAGTGTACATTATTCAGTATACTTGCTATACGATCTTCAATTTTACTGGCATTTCTACAGCATTCAAGGTGCATTCAGTAACCATGCGTATGTGGTCGAAATCACATACTGTCAGAGTACTGTATTTGATGAAGGATGCACTTCTCACTCAGTAAAACAGTACGTTCATTAGGTATGCGGGTATTATAAATAGACTTTGGACTTCACCCAGGAACATGGGCATTGTCCTGTGACCCGAATATATGACGTAATAACAACAACCGTGGAAATTTTTTACTCACCATTTGAGCACAAGGATCAGCTTTCTTGGTATATACTGTATATCACTTACAGTTGAAAAATTGTGCTATTTGTTTTATTCTGTGAGTGAAAGTGTCAGATAGGGGGTTACCAAGACAAAAATGTAGTATTTCCCTGATCATTCATTCACTCATTCTCATTCATTTATAAATAAATGAATGAATGATCATGTGATCTCAACATGGCAGCTCCGAGGTGGTAGACCAGCTCTTTGTAAAAAAAAAACACATACACAAACACACTCATGTTGGTGCGGCTATCCTTATGAGGACTCTCCATAGACATAATGATTTTTATACTGTACGAACTATAGATTCTATCCCCTAATCCTACCTCTAAACCTAACCCTCACAAAAAACTTTCTGCATTTTTACATTTAAAAAAAAAAAAAAAAACATTGTTTAGTATGTTTAAGCGATTTGAATTATGGGGACACTAGAAATGTCCTCATAAACCACATTTATAGCATAATACCCTTGTAATTACCAGTTTGGAACAGAACATTTTATCCTCGTAAACCACTTAAACCACAGTAAAACTCTTTAATTAAGAAAAAATTTCTGATTGCACCTAAAATACTTTGTAGTAATAAAAAAAAAAGTGTTGAAAATTTAAATGAAGTAATCATAGACAATGTATTTTTTCTCTGTTTATTGTATGATATAAAACTAGAAAAGTAAGACTGTTTCAAATTCATAGACACATGTCCATATTTTATATATATTCTACAGTCCACACCTTGAAGCAATACAGTGATCATCAGTTGACGGGTAATTTTTTTAAATTTTTTTTTTTTACGAATATGTAGGTAATATTGCATAGAAAAAGGCACAGCTCCAAAGCCTGAAGATACAGCCTTTCTTAATGAGCAGAAAAAGGGTAAGGACCCCCCACAGCACTATCTTTCACTTTCTGTCACTCACTCACAAACACACATTCACACACAAATAATCCCAGTGGTCACTATCCTGAAACCATTTCATTTTAACTTCGCCAAAATTGTGGCTTGAACCATGAGCTGAAGACACCGAGATACCATTTAAAAATAACAACCAACATCAGAAACCATGCTGCCTTTCTTTTTACATTTGGCATTGAGGGTTATCAAAAGATTTTCCCAGCAAGAGACTTTGGAAGATTGAAATTCTGAAGTTTGTAGAGAATAAAGTATTGCTTCACAAACCTTTCCGTTGCACACAATCTGAAATACATAAAAACATTAAATACTTGTAATTAAATAGGGGCTAGGAGTGTTGACCTGGAGACTAGCACAAATACCACCCCGAATTATAATACAATAAACTTAACAAGACACAAAAGAATGCATTATCAAAACAAGATGAAAAAAAATTTTTTTTAAAATAAAATGGCTTCCACCCTAATTAATAAGCAGTGATACATTCCTGTAAGCATAATACATTCCTATCTCACATTCTGTACAAATTACAATCTGGATGTTAGCTTAAATAAATAGATTTACACAGAAAACGAAAAAATAAATAACTTCAAACAAAACAATCACTCCAAATCCAAAAAAACAAAACAAAACAAAAAAAATATCCTATAAGTAATATTAATCATAGTTTTGATTCAATAGTATTGTCCGATCGGCTCTCATTTACTCATGTTTAAAATTCTCAGACAATCTCTCCTTTGAATTTGGGGTTTTAACAAATTCAAAGCTTGCCTCTAGCAAAGGTATCTCTGACAGTAAGTTCAAATCTCAGATCTTTGATGGTCACACCTTAACAAGATGAATTACCTGTTAAAAAGACATTTAACTTGTGATGAGAAACATGTTTTCTTCCCTTCCCCATTGCTCACTGCAATGGATGTTTGATTGATTCATACCACAAAGCCATATTGTGCACAGCATTTGTTTTTTCTTTTTCAGTTTGTATATCCATAACCTTATTATTAATGGTGCAATACGGCAGACTGCTCTAAGAAAATAATACAGCTGATATGATAAATGGTCCCTTTTCTTGTAATTCAAACATGTGAACCGCACACAAAATAATATTCTAAACAATTTGATCAACCAATCAAATTCAGTGATTTATAGAGTTTTCTTTGCAAATATACTGTGCTTTCTATTGCACATTCATGCAGGATACTCTTCAACAATGGGAGAGGGAATGACAATAGGACCGAATGAAACTCCAAAGCTTAGTGTAAAGAATTTCCCCAATAATCACATCTCTAGCAAACTTACAAACTCTTCTGGTGAACAAATACCATGAGTGCATGTTAAGAGGAATGTTCTGGGTTCTGTAAAAGTTCAGCTCACTGGACAGCATTTGGGGCATAATGTTGATTACCACAAAAAATTATTTAGACTCGTCCCTTATTTATTTGAAAAAACCACAGCAAAAAAGCACCAACTGTGGTTACCCTAAGGCACATACAACAGAAGCAAATGGGGCCAGTCCAAAAACATTTAAGTATAGCCAGTACATGTATTAAACGTGATTTTAGAGTGATAAAATCGCTTTCTAGCCTATCTGTGTGACGTTATTTCCAAAATTAGGCTATAACACTGTTGTCATGACAACATGATGCTGGTAAACCCTGTAATCTGGCTACTGCTATAACGCAGGTAAATCCTTGATTTTATTACTCTAAAATCATGTTAATATGTATACTGTTTATGTCTTATGTCTATATTTTTGAAACAGTGTATATTTTAATGTTAATTGACTTGGCCCTATTCTCTTATTTTGTAAGAGCTTACTGTAACCGCATTTTTAAAAATAAATGAAGGATGAGTCAAAATAATGTTTTTGTGATGATCAACATTATGCAACAAATGCAGTCGAATGAGCTTAACTTGTATTAAACCCAGAACATTATTTTAAACTCTACCAAATAATCTTCCACTTCAGTGTAATGTGACCATTTCTACTGGCCAAACAACACTAAGAGGAAACCCAGCAGGGCAACAGAGAGATAATCTGATGTAAACATGAACAGATAATATAAATTAAAACTCAAACAATGGTATAAATAAGATGAAATAAGACCAAACCATAAAAAAATCATATATCTGCCATCTGTACAATTATGAGCTATACTCCTGCATGCATTAGTATGTTAACAGAAATGTACCGTTGTACTGATGAGAGACATATATGAAGGAAATGTTTGGCAAACAGAGGTCGATGGGAAATTAGTTGAAAATGGGCTCATAGAAACAGCAACCTTGAACTTACGTGTCTGTGTAGAGCTTTTTTCCTCTTTGCATGAACAGACATGCATAGACCCTCTTGCTGTGCATTAGTGTAGCATTAAAACTGAAAGAGCCACTGTGTCAAGAGTAATGATATAAAGCCCAAAAAAAGGCCAAAAAAGAAGTTATGATGATGCCTTGAACACGGATAACAAGGAAATGGGTGCGAGGAGTTGATGGTTTGCTTATTACTGATCAGAAAAGCATTGATTGCACACATTAAAGGGGTTGTAGCATTGGCTTGGTAATTTTCCCACCGTATCAAAGAAACCTATCTGTAAAACACTATGCATCAGAACTAATGTTCACTTATTGCCAGCTGAGATGTAAACACATGGAATCTGAGCCGTTATGGCAGATTACAAGAAATTTGGTTGACTGTAAATATCTAACCACTGCACAAATGTATCAATAACCTGGTAAAGGTAAAGCATGTTCCATAAATGTGTACATTTCATGTTTCACTTTAACATTAAAATGGAAGCAGACGAAAATGAATGAATGACTGACAGCAAAATAACAGAACACTTTAAATATTACTAAAATTTCTAGAAGCATTAGCTCTGTATAGAAAAACATGAACACAAAATAAGTTCCTCTTTTAAAAATCATTGTGCTTTGTGAAAATGAAAGAACAAAATAGGGCTGTCATTGCACATTCTTGCATCTGTCCGCTGAGGAGGGGGAAGAAAGATACTACTCCTCCTCTGATGATTTGTCTTGTTTGATTAGAAATGATAAGAGACAAGGATGAATAGACCAGAATTTACCAAGTGGTCATAAATGATGAAGGCACTCAGATCTGCCAGAAGCCAAAGTTTGTTCCATAGATTTCTTCATGTTCATTTTTGGAAAAGGCAAGCACAGTGCATGCACAGTGTTGAGAAGTAGTACTGGGCAACTTCACTATAAAAATTTCAATTTCCTTGTCTTTAAAAACTGTACAAAAACACTCACAAAGTGATTCTTAAGTTCCATTCGCAGTCTGTACAAAAAATTATTTGATTGTTTTTGCATTTCTTCCCCAATTCCCTCCAAACCTGGTCATGATCCCACAAGCACCTCCATAATATGATCCAGTTCAGTGAGGTCCATTTTAAAAGGCTGGTTTGAGGTGACCGCAGGAGTAGCACCGCTGTACGGAGACAGAGTCTTGAGGAGCTCGTCTGCTGTCACCATGGGCGCCAGTTTTGAAGAGACAGCACCTGAGGAAGAGGTGCAGGGGTCAAAGTCGTACATGGAGGTGTCAATGTCTGCAAAGAGAATGTCGTCCAGGGCCAGATCTGTTAGAAAGCCTGAGGACGAGGAGGTGGGTGAGGTGTTCATGTCCAGGCTGTTAGGAGGAAGGGACTCCAGCAATCTGGATGGCGCATTGGGGACTGCAGGCTGTTCCTCAGGCAACGGGACCAGCCCTTCAAGCTTTGGGCTGCAAGGCTTACAGCAGTCTTTGGAGTCCCCTGAGTTTAAGGTGGGGGGCAACAATGGCATGTGGAGGGCCACTGTAGGGGAGGAAGGGGGAGAGGTAGCACCGGGCACTGCTGTAGTTGGTGGTAAGGGAGACGGACAGAGTTCCTCAATCTCATCCAGGGCAGATGAGAAGCTGTCTCTGGCCACTGAGGGAGGGAGTCTGGGCAGAGGAGGAGAAGCTAGCGGAGTGTGTGATATGCAAAGCGTGACACTGTCCTCCTCTAAGAGTGACGCTGGGGTAAGACAGGCCTCCAGAGGAGCTGGGTTTGACAGTCCTGGCGAGGGGGACATAAGGACCGGAGCGGAGAGTGCGGGAGACTGGGACAGCGGTGGTGCCACCATAGACAGCACGCTGAAGGCAGGTTGTGCCTCGCGGAAACTTTCGTCCACGGGGTCGTCTGGCGGAGGGGAGGGGGGAAAGAAGAGTGGCCGTAGGTTGCCCTCTTGCTTTAGCTCATCCTGGATGCGCCTCAACATGTTGTTGATGAGCACACGCTTTTCCAGGCTGGGTTCGGTAAGTGCTCGCTGGTTGTACAGCTTCATCAGGGACATGTTGAAGATTGTCTGCCTCTGCAGTGTGTAGGAGACCTTAGAGAGGCCGTCGGTCATTGCTCCGGCCCCTGCCGCCAACGCTTTGCCTTCCAGGCCCTCTTCATCCTCATCTAGTTTCCGCTTTGACCCTTTACCCAACATATATCTGCTTAGGAAATAAATAGATAGAGAAAGAGAAAGAGAAAGTGTTATTGAGTGAACAGCCACTCATTAATGCTGTTTAGCACTTTGATGACTCAACAACATTTCCAAATAAAGCTCTCGTTCCACATAATAGAAAAGTTCTAAGAAAGTTTCAAATGTTGTGTAGATGTGTATAAAACATATTAGCAGCTAAACATAAAAAAATCACAAAAGCACTCACAAAGACCAAATATTTTACAGACATAATCAAACTCTTACCAAAACTCTTGTGGTAGTCTTGTGGACATTTTTTTTTTCTTTTTTTTTAATTAAGGGGCAATATTTGTCCCCTGGAACGGAATGTCAGGGGCATTTTTTATTTTATTTTTGTCTTTATGACAATTTTTTTGTCTCTAAAAAATATTTTTTTAACATATATTTCATCAAAACCACTTCATATTAGTTTCGCATTCAACTGCAGTTACCTCTTAGAAAGCAAAACAGTATCTGGCAATTACAGGTTATGGTGTCTAAACCCATCAACAGAATGAAATATTTTAAAATAAATAGTTAGATAAGATAAACAACAGAAATTCAACAATCACTATGGGGGTATTTTTGGCCCATCTTTTTAAATGTCTGGGGCACGTGTCATTTACACAGGCATTTTTGGCCCAAGCACTGGTTAATTAAATTGGTGGTAGCTATAATCTGGTGTTTGTTAAAATGATGTTCTAAAACATCTTAGGCATATACTGTAGATGAAAAACCAATAGATGAAAAACAAAACACATCCAATCTAACAGGCAGCCAACCCAAACAACTGTTAGTTTTGGGTTGGCTAATCAACAAGTTGACTGAGTTAAAAATAAAAGGAACCATTTCGATTAACAGATTTGTGGCTTGTTGCTATGACATTGCCCTGCAAGCTGTTGTCATATTAGCATTCGCAGCCATCAGTGGGGTGAGAGTCAGAACAGTCTCTGTGCAGCAGTTGCAGAAAGGAAAGAGCCCACCATGCCTTATTTTATTGCTGTGCCAAACAGATAAGGTAACAATATATGTGAATGGCACTGTGTGTTAACGCACACTCAGATATACACACAATCAGAAATCTTTGAGCAACCACAGCATCTCCAATAAGACATTCAAGGGATAGTTCACCCAAAAATGAAAATTCTGTCATCATTTACCTCATTCACCCTAATTTTGTTCCACTGTTGACTATCTTTCCTCCATGGAACACAAACAAAATGTTTAATAGAATGTTATTCTCAGTCACCATTCACTTTCATTGCATTACTTTTCCATACAATCAAACTAAATGATGACTAAGGCTGTCACTCCTAAAATTCTGCATCTTTTGTGTTCCATTGGTTTGGAACAATATAAGAGTGACTCAGTGATGACAAAATTGTAATTTTTGGGTGAACTAACTCTTTAATGCCTCTAAAAGCATTACCAAACACAAGAATTTACAATTTTGGATTGTTTGTATGATGAGCCATTACCGCAGGAGCGCTTACAGATATACAGCTTTGACTACTCTTTTCTAAGCCATGCTGCAGTGAGGAGGGAGGCAAATACGTGTCAGACTTTCAGTAAGTACTCACGGTAAGAATGTGTCACACAAGCGCAAAGAACTGATCACTGCCTGCTCAAGCATATGCTGGATGCAGGAAGACAGGATCCAGCTGAGTGCTTGGTGGAAAAGGGACAAGAGGAGGATTGTGTGTTTGTGTGACCTGTGCTGAGTTAAAATGGCAGCAGTGCTCTCAGCTACTGTAGCACTGTAGGTTCATAATACTAGAGGTTTATAACAGATCACATGAGCCATCGTAATATTACAGTACACTGAGTCGCCATAGACTCTGCTCAGGGTAAGAGAGAAAGTGACATGGAGAAAGAACAAAGGGTCGTCCATGTACACTGTACAGTACATATTACTATGCTGAGTGCAACTCACATGTATGTGGGACTTTTAAAAAAAAGACTTTAATGAAAAGTTTCTATCAAGTATTGGCAGTTAGGGTCATTAATAATCTAGTATCTTTATGTATACATGAAACTGAATTTGCAACCAATTTTACTTCTGAAATCCAACGTGTTTCCAAGTAAAACAAGATGTTCAATTAAAATTTTGATCTTGGTAATTACTTGCATTGTGTAAAATGGGCACTACATACAGTTGAAGTCAGAAGTTTACATGCACCTTAGCCAAACACATTTAAACTCAGTTTTTCACAATTCCTGACATTTAATTGTAGAAAACATTCCCTGTCTTAGGTCAGTTAGGATCACTACTTTATTTTAAGAATGTGAACTGTCAGAATAATAGTAGAGAGAATAATTTATTTCAACTTTTATTTCTTTCATCACATTCCCAGTGGGTCAGAAGTTTACATACACGTTGTTGTATTTGGTAGCATTGCCTTTAAATTGTTTGTACTTGGGTCAAACATTTTGGGTAGCCTTTCACAAGCTTCTCACAATAAGCTGCTGGAATTTTGGCCCATTCCTCCAGACAGAACTGGTGTAACTGAGTCAGGTTTGTAGGCCTCCTTGCTCGCACACGCTTTTTCAGTTCTGCCCACAAATTTTCTATCAGATTGAGGTCAGGGCTTTGTGATGGCCACTCCAATACCTTGACTTTGTTGTCCTTTAGCCATTTTGCCACAACTTTGGAGGTATGCTTGGGGTCTTTGTCCATTTGGAAGACCCATTTGAAACAGAGCTTTAACTTCCTGGCTGATGTCTTAAGATGTTGCTTCAATATATCCACATAATTTTCCTTCATCGTGATGCCATCTATTTTGTGAAGTGGGATGGTGCTCTTCGGCTTGCAAGCCTCACCCTTTTTCCTCCAAACATAACAAAGGTCATTATGGCCAAACAGTTTGTTATTTGTTTCATCAGACCAGAGGACATTTCTCCAAAAAGTAAGATCTTTGTCCCCATGTGCACTTGCAAAATGTAGTCTGGCTTTTTAATGGCGGTTTTGGAGCAGTGGCTTCTTCCTTGCTGAGCAGCCTTTCAGGTTATTTCGATATAGGACTCGTTTTACTGTGGATATAGATACTTGTAGATATGCACCAAACTACGTTCATCTCTAGGAGACAGAATGCGTCTCCTTCCTGAGCGGTATAATGGCTGCGTGGCCCCATGGTGTTTATACTTGCATACTATTGTTTGTATGATGAACGTGGTATTTTCAGGCATTTAGAAATTGCTCCCAAGGATGAACCAGACTTGTGGAGGTCCAAAAAAACATTTCTGAGGTCTTGGCTGATTTCTTTTGATTTTCCCATGATGTCAAGCAAAGAGGCATGGAGTTTGAAGGTAGGCCTTAAAATACATCCACAGGTACACCTCCTATCAGAAGCTAATTGGCTAATTGGCTAATTGTCTAAAGACTTGACATCATTTTCTGGAATTTTCCAAGCTGCTTAAAGGCACAGTTAACTTAGTGTATGTAAACATCTGACCCACTGGAATTGTGATATAGTCAATTAAAAGTGAAACAATCTGTCTGTAAACAATTGTTGGAAAAATTACTCGTGTCCTGCACAAAGAAGATGTCCTAAACGACTTGCCAAAACTATAGTTTGCTAATATGAAATCTGTGGAGTGGTTAAAAAAATGAGTTTTAATGACTTCAACCTAAGTGCATGTAAATTTCTGACATCAACTGTATCAAAATGTAGCCAGGTGGTCGTAGGGAAGGGGTTACAAAATAAGAGGGCTAGGTGATGTCAGATGAAGAAGAAAGTCAGAACACGTTATTACATTATATTACACGGCTCTCCGGATTACTCGCTTCTAATTGTTCAATCGCGCCATTCAGCAGTGTGATGTTTCTGAATAATGACTGTACATCTGGGGATTAGGTGATATTTCACCAGTCATCCGGTATTGTGAGTCAACTTCGCATATCACTCTGTGATCTTTACAAAGAAGCTAATAAAATAATTTAAACTCAAATCAATCTTTCATATTTGTTTATTTATTTATTGTCAAGTAGTTGTGAAATAAGATGGAAAATATATAGTCTCCCTGTCGTTATTGCAATATAAACACCTACAGAGTGATACCTGACCACCCTGTTGTGGTTTATTTTGCTATAGTGACAAACTGACTGTAGATTAAACCTTAATTGATGAAATGTTAGGAATACAAACAAATTATCCTTTGTAATAACATGCACTGATGAATCGTTCACAATAAGACCAGGAACGTGTATTAAGAAAGTAAATAGGCTCGATTTCATGTGTACTTTATAGGTAAAGTTTTTAATGTTAAAATCCTTTCTGTTATTCCAGCTTAATATGCAGAAACAATTAACCAATGGTGTCAGTTTGTTAGACAAATGGAAGACAAAGGGAATGTTTAGGGAAACCTGTCATAAAACAGTCATTATTTTTCCAATTCAATTTGGTGCTGCTAAAGGCACAGAAATCTTACACTTCACCTTTAAGGTTAGAATATGGGTAATTTATCAAGTGAAATATGTATCAAGCATGTAAAAGGACAAAACAGTTTTCACTTTGGCCTACAAGGAAAAGACAGAGAGAGGGAGGGAGGAGTGAGTGAGTGAAAGAGACAGACAGAGAGGAAAGGAAGCCCGTTCCTGAGGCCTACCCTCATTAGCATAAAGTGAAGGCCAGTAGCGGTAGGCAGCGTTGCAGTGTGCTTGAACCTAATCCAGGCTGACAGCCTCACGCACCCTAGCCCTGTCTGCACACACACAAACACTCTCTCTCTCTCTCTCTCTCTCTGCGCAGACGCAGATCTGTCAGGCTGCTTCACTCACTCAGGAAGTGCAAGTGGCTGGGCCTGTTGCCTTGCTGCCTGTTACCATGACAAACACAGTCAGCTGGGAATTCACCCAAAGTGTTGACAAAGAGGTAGTGGAGAGAGAGAGAGAGAATGTTTTGGGTTTTTTTTTCACTATTACTTATTGTATTATTGCATCTTTTTTATTCTATTTTTATATTACTTTATTTAAAATCTATATAGAAACAACTTTGTAATGCTTTGGCAATACTGTTCTAAAACTGTCATGTAAATAAAGCTGAATTAAAATTAAAACATTTAAATTGTGAGAAAGAGAGAGAGAGAGAGAGAGAGAGAGAGAGAGAGAGAAAGAGACAGAGAGAGAGAGAGAGAGAGAGAGAGAAAGAGAAAGAGAGAGAGAGAGAGAAAGAGACAGAGAGAGAGAGAGAGAGAAAGAGAAAGAGAGAGAGAGAGAGAGAAAGAGAGAGAGAGAGAAATGGGAGTTTGGCAAGGGGGGAAGAGGGGCTGAGGGAAGTTAAAGAAAGAAATGTTTCTTTTCTTTCAGTCCTTTAGTGTTCTGAGCCTATGAATCTAAAGCAATATGTGACTTTCTGGAGAGAAAAACAGGTTAGCCTGGAAGAGATGAATGTGCATTCCAAAGCATACCATTTACATGCAGAGTGCAAATAATTCATAAGACGGAGGGTATATGAACAAGTAAACTAGATTTACGATCATGTGTGACCTAAATAAGTATTAGTTCAGTGGGGGGAGATGGAGGAAATGTTAATTATTTTTTTTTTTTACAGATTTAATGGATTTCAAGAGAGCAATGTACAAATACAAGCAGTTACAATGAGATGAGCACAGAAAGAGTATTGAATTTTGAAACAGGAGATATAACTAGAAATTTTATAAGTGTACAAATGAGTTTCATTTAATCCAAATTATAAACACCTTATTTGCTGATAAAGAATCAGCCAAGACGTTCAAATTGAAATTTTAACATCCTCAACAATGTCAGACCGAAATGTGAGTTTTGTTGAAATGCTTTTCAGTACAGGCAGCAATTTGGGACTTTTTTCAACAGAGGTTATTTTGAAGATGAGTAACAGAGAAAAAAGACTTAAAAAGCATAAGAGTGACTCAAGCTGAGTTTTAAAAATAGCATCTTACACTACGCTGCTACAAAGTCACAGCAAAATTTGGGTTCAGATTTATAAGTGATTCTGAGATGGAGACAGTGAATATGACCACAAAAGAAAAGGCCAAATAAGCTTACAATCAGAGAGGAGCACAAAAAGCTGTTTAGTCTTTTCTTATGGCTATAAACTCACCCAGCATGGCCCTAGAACTATGTGCAATTGTCTGAAGCTTAAAGAAATTCTCAAGCAAATAAAGTTTCCCACAGTAATCCACACAGAGGAATGCCACAGCAGCTGAACATGTCCTTGTGACTCACGCTGAGGAGTGGATACAACTGTCTGAAGCACTCAAATGCCACTGCTGCCCCACCCTACAGATTCATTCTGATTGTGGCTCTGTCTCCTCTTCCTCCCTTCTTCCATTATTTTCTCTCCATCTTTTGTGTAAAAGGTCAAAGAGAGGGTCTGAGTACCAGGTAATATGCCACCTGGTACTGTGGCATATTGTTTCTCCTGGTTCATAGTTCTTTAAAAGGGATAGTTCTCACCTGTCGTTCTAAATACATACATTTTTTTCTCTTCTGTCAAACACAAAAGTTTAATTTTCAGGAGCATTTTATGATTCCTTATTGGTGCTTTTTGTCATTTTGGAGCTTGACAGCCCCAATACTCATTCATCACATTTGTATAAGGTATTATAAGGTAAAGAGCAGCCAGGATATTCTTCAGGAATTAACCTTTTGTGTTCTACGGAAGGAATAGCCTTTTGGTTTTGGAAACGATATGAGGGTGAGTAAATTATGACAGAAGTGTCATTTTTGCATGAACTATCCTTTACCATGTTTGACTTCAGGGTTGTATAGTTGGTAAAGCTGGGCCAAGACCAGAGTGACTGGGCAACCTGTACTTTGAGTTGGCTGTTGGTCTGGATTTACTGACCACAGGGAGACAACAGAAAGAGCCAGAGAGGAGAAGGAGGGGAATGCTGAGTTTTCCTCACTAAGAAGTGCTGGGGCAGCACACTCTGTTCCCTCACACAGAGAGACATTCATAAACATACAACCTGCCTCTTTGCTCCCTAATGCACCTGCGCATAAAATGACCTGTGCAAAATCTCTCCAAGGAGAAGAAAAGACACAGCATCAAAAAAAGGCTGTGTTGCAATAGAGGCTTTAAAGACCCCATGAAATTGATAGATGAGTGTAGTTTTTTTTTTTAATGAATAATGACGTATATTGAAACAGGAACTCTGGGCAGGACATTTCAAAGGGCTTGTCTCCTTCTTTTTTTAAATAGCCAAAAGCCTTTAGTTTCCATCAAAGTCATGGACCATGATTTGCTACAGTGTAGGTTGTATAGAGCGCGACAGCCTGGTTCCAGAAGTACAAATCCCATTCATTTTCTCCACAGGGGGATAGATTTTTGACGATAACTTATAAACCTTAAAAGACAGAATTACCATGAGCTCCAAGGCTGTTAATTTATCATACTTGCTTCTGTTGAAGCCATCAATCTGTGTTATGCCATCTTCATTTTTTGTAGATTGTAGTTCATTCCATTATTATGTTAAGTAAATAGTCTTCAATTTTCTAATACTTAATTGATTTAAATCACAGTTTGTGATTAACTCCACCTCGATTCACTTTGGTGCTGAGATTTGGTTTCATTGGTTAGAACTCTTTTATGAAGGATTTTATGCAATCCCAAGAACCAAGATGTCTGAGAAAGTGGGTGGACAATGTTGCGCTTTTTAGGGGGAGGGACATTCTCATTTTAGGGCATTTGAGTCGTGCAGCATGAGTCAGCAATATTTTTGGTCAGTTTTCTTGGAATAAAAAGACAGTACATTCTAAATGCTTATACTTATGCTAAAAGTAAATGTTGTCTATTCAAGTAAGCTTCTATGGAGTGCACTAGCATATAGGTGGTTTCAAATCTAATAGACATGGACTAAATGCCACAAAATTCTAATTATTATTTCATGGGGTGGCAAAAGCACACTTTTAAAGGACAGCTTCAATTTAGTTGCATCTGGTTTCCTGGTTAAGACTCCTACCATTTGCCAAGTTTCTAAAACACAGCACTGGATATCACCCGAATTAGTGTAAAAAAAAAGGCAGGCTGTACGTTCAGTTCCAATACTACACACAACAGACACGGCACATAAGGGACCGGGTGTGACACAGAGGTTTCATACTGGGTGTACTGGTGGAGCCGGAGCGAGAGAATGTGGCGGAAAGATGGCGTGAGCAGGCAAACAAGTGCAGCGGAGAGGATGGAGTGAGTGCACAGTTTTCAGTGATATTACGATCCTGTAACAGGATCTGCACGTTTCCATGCCTGTGCTTCAGAGCTCCCCTCCCCCCTCACCTCTACACTGTGCTATTTAAGATCCGGAGGGTACCGATTCCCACAAACACACTTTCTGTCTTTCTAGCTTTCTCAGACACCTGCAGATACGAATGCACAAATGTCAGACACACATCGCAAGCATGCTGAGAAACACTTCAATACCAATTTTAAAAAATGATCACAAACGTCAAACTGGTACACCAGATGACAACAACCACAATTACAGACATAAACAATTCACACACACGAAAGACAGTCAAATTTCCTTTGAGTGTTCAAATAATAAACACAATCCTGTTTACAACAGCAGACAGTTTGAAAAAGTGATGCTAAACAAAGAAATTAAAGGCAGATGAGAAGTGAGAGACAGAGATAAACACTGCACTCTTTATTATTATTTCACAGAAGCATTTCAAGGAGATAAGATGTTTTACTGTACTCTCCATCTAGACTCTGTAGTACTTAGTGCAATTTGTTGCAGCGCAAAGATGGAGAGGCATTTGTGTGGGAACTCCTGATGAAGACTGAATGACACTGAGCACAAGCCGAATCAGACAGACGATAGGACTGTGCTAAAACAATCATATATTGTATCAGAGAGAAAGTCAAGACAGATGGACAGACGGTAAAGCCAAGTCGTAATAACAGTACGAGAAGGAAAAATGTTACAAAATCGAGTTGGCTTGTACAAAAACGTACCTAGCATAGAGAAAAATAAACAAATCATGTTGTTATGTAGTTTAACCGCTAACCCGAACCTAACCATAAATTCTAACCCAGGGGTCGGGAACTTATGGCTCGTGAGCCACAAGTGGCTCTTTGTTAAAAATCAAGTGGCTCGCCGGGTGTCTCACCATTTACCAACACATGATCGTTTAAAACTTTCTAGATTTAATTTTCCTGCAAAAAGTGTGGGTGTGATTGCAAAGCTTGAATCATAGACACTGTTTTGATTTCCTTTCTCCCGAATTTGTCATACAGCCTACTCCTGGTGAACAAGGTTTGAAATCAACACCTGCCAAATGCAGATTTTTTATGCACAGTGGCGGGTCATTTTGCTGTGTAAACCACTGTGGAGAGCGATATATAAGACTTCTCGGAATGACATACTGTATGACAAGAAATTAGACACAAATACACGCATTTGACGAAACGTGTGATTATATTTTGAAGAACAGACAGAAAAAAATGCCGCCGATGCACGTCTGATTTGATATATGTGTGCAGCGAGCTCTGCTATTCACGAGAGCAATGAAAGCACTTCTCTTAGACACACACATGCATGTTCTGGGCCTCGTTTGCCAATAACTATTGATCTTAGCGGTTAAGAGCATTTTCTAGGAGTGATTTTACGAACGTTCATTATTTTTTATGTGCGCCCTGGGTGTGAAATAGCATCCGCCACCCGCCAAATGTGAAGAGGCTCAATCCAGTTCGCGAGCTCCTTGTCCAAATGCAGGTATTTCATGCATGAGTAATTTTGCTCATCTACCCACAACAGGCGGGTGACCTGTAAGACATCTTCGGAGTGACACATGACAAGAAATGCTGTTAGTTACAAAGACATGCGCTTGAAGAAACGTTATTATATTTTTATTATATAAAAACAGACAAAAGAAAAGCCGTCATTGCTCGTGTCTTATTCGCTGTTTGTTCTGAGGAGTGCAGCGGGACCCTCTCTCATGGAACACAAAAGAGTTATCACTCCTTTTTCTCTGTTTCATTCATCTGAAAACTTTTTGTAAGAATAATGTCATCTATGAGAATGCTGCAAATGTTCTCCGATCATCTCAGAAGGTGCCGTGAGTTTCGCTTTATTTCCACGGCGCAGTTCACTTTTAAGCATTGTGAACGCAACTCTGTTATATATAATATATATATATATATTAAAGAAACAAAGTAGTGATTAAATCATAAAATAATATGACACCTTGAACCTAAAATTGAGTTCTATTTTCTTTTCTTTAGGCAGCATAATCTGTATTACCAAAACACAATACAAACACATTCGATAAGAACACACAATGGGCAGCATTTTTTTGGGAACACATGGGAATTTATTAAGCTTATTTATTATGATTATTATTATTATTATCTTTACATTTATAATTGTCTTTAGTTCTTAATTTGTAGGCTATTAGTAAATTTTTCACCTGTTGTGATACTTACATGATAGCAAATGGGGCCGTTGGAGACGGTAAATGTCTGGATTCGTGGAGGTGGTCATATATAAGATTTTTTGATCACTTCATTATTTTAATTGATTTTTCAATTTGTTTAAAGTGCAATACGAATTTAGAAATGTATTTTAAGTTTTTCGTGTTTCAATAAATTAATGTAATTTTTAAAGCAGAATCAACAAAGCAAAAATATTCACTGACCCTCAGCAGGGGGGTTAACGATATAATCGGATATCACGATAATTTTTTAAGGCGATTATCTTTCAAATATTTTTTTTACATATCGCCCAGCCCAAAAGGGAAGTGAACTTTTTCATGAACAATTGTAAACTGAAGTAATTTTATGGAGATCAGTTCCACATTACAACATGTTACCTATTAATTGTTGCATATTTGTTTTCTTTTTGTGTTTCTGAGTAGTCTATGGGCATAATAAACATTTTATTTTATTGAAAAACTTAGTAAAATAGAAAATAGTAAATTATTAGTTTGTGCTATGGCTCTTTCCAAAAAATGCATCAACCAAAAATAAAACAATTGGCTCCTCAGTGAAAAAAGGTTCCCGAACCCTGGTCTAACCCCTTACCCAAACCCTAAACCTAACTATGATTTAATAGGAAAAAAAACTTTAGTATACCACAGAAGAAAGATAACATTGCGGTTTAGAAGGACACAATGGAAGCATATTGCAGGTTATTGACATACATTAGCCATTTGTACTACATATAAACAATTTTGATTTCGCCATCTCGTACAAATTTGTACAAGCTGTCATAAGACTATGCTGGTAGGGCTGTGCTAATACATTTATTGAAACATAAAAATTTGCATTCTCATGATATTGCATCAATACTATAGATCCTTGTATTTATATACAATATTTTATAAATATACAATATATTTTATTTATGTATGCATACAATTTTTCCTACAGTTCAATTCATGAATAAAATTCAAGCATTGCAGTCAGAGTCACTTCTTTGAGGTGGCATACTGGACAAAAGTGAAGTATACTTTCAATCAAGATCCAATTATGATATTTTGATGCATCACAATGTTTTGAATTGAGAGAGAAGAGTGGCACGAGAAAAGACAAAGAGAGAGAACTGTAGATGGAGAAAGAAGGAGAAAGAGAGGGATATGTGTGAGACAGTAAACACAGAGCGATTGAGACAGACAGATGGAGAACTCTCACACAACACCAAACGAAAGTTGCAGGGGTCAGGCAACATTCTGACATCTTAAACACTAACAAAATAACACGTCTGTAACTGTTACATGCTGAATCTGTACCATTCCTCTGCCATACCATCCCCTCCCCTCCATCACTTTGTATTATTAAATGGGCAAATTTTTCGGTCCAGTTTTCTGCGCTATTCAAACAGGAAGCTTTGGCGAGACATATCAACTTGTCTCTTTTTTAACATTCAATAGCTTTACTTTACATCACAGCCATGAACCATTATTTGCTTCTTGCTAGTTAGTTGCAGGGGAAAGGGACATTCTCAGTCTAGAGAGCATCTGATTGGACAAAAATTTGTGTAGTGCAGCATGAATCTTCAATATTTTTGGTTAAATCTTATCTCATTAAAAGTGAATTTTGTCCACTTTTAGGTGTACACTAGCATAGATGGCTTAACAGCTTACAGAAATGTTCTTAAAACCACAAATTATGATTTCATTTAAGGTCTTAAATGTAATGTAAACTGTATTTGTAGATTTGTCAAGTCTGCAAAGCTGTCAAACAAGTGTACAAAGTGTCTGTTGCTCTACTACTATTCATAAGAATGTGACCTCATGCATATTACCAAAAAGTGAGATACAATAAAAGCCAAACGTCAAAAAACATGCAAATGAGCCTCCACTGCGTGGCCATATAAGAATTGAGAGCAGTCTGCCTTCACTTTAAAAGTATGTAATAGAGATTTGGATCAAAACTCATTCTGAAACTGATCCTATGTGCTCTTCAAATGATCAGATACAATGTTTGCTTGTAACTGCACTTTTGGCCCACTTGAATTATTGAATTATATTCCTTAGTCAAAGGAAAATAATTGTTATTAAGAATTCATAGAGGTTTTATTTTATTTCTCTTGTATTATTTATGTTGTTTTGTTGCAAATAGTTGTTTTGTGTGAGGTCACCATTAGGGTGATCGGTGTACCCTTTAGTCAAGTTGGACCCTGTTAACTCTATTTCATTTCACTTTGTGCATGTGCAACTGACGTACTGGCATATATGCATTTCGGTGGACAATTAAGTTTCTTTTATGACTGACCTAGAATTGCTTATAATCTACTTTATTTGAGCTGTGTTACTGTATGATCTAAATTTGAGTCAATTAAATTTAAATTAATAAGTAGAAATAGAAATATAAAAAAGCAAATCTGAGTTAAGTCTACTTGCATCTACTTACTTTAACTTAAATAGTTAAATTCATTCTATATGAACACCAAGTTAAGTGAACTTAATTACACAAGTTTTGGATACGCCATTCTTCAATTTAATTGAGGGAACATTAGTGTGCACAACATAAGTAAGGCAAGATTAAAGCTACTCATATACGTCATTCTCGTGTTAAAAAACAGCTAAATGGTAGCAGAGAGAGGAACGCAATTCAAACCGGTTCGACCAGAGGGGCAGAAGGCTTGGAGCACTATGGGAAGGCATAAGACAGGCGTGCACATACACACAACACACGTTCAAACAGAACTACCCACAGTTTAAGTGAAAATAAAACTAAGCAGGCAACAGGTGAGCACTATGTGAAAGGAAATTAAAGGGTTAGTTCACCCAAAAATGAAAATTATCTCATCATTTACTTACCCTCATGCCATTCCAGATGTGGATGACTTTCTTTTATCTGCTGAACACAAATGAAGATTTTTAGAAGAATATCTCAGCTCTGTAGGTCCATACAATGTAAGTGAATGGGTGCCAAATTTCTGAAGCTCCAAATGCCAATAAGGGCAACATAAAAGTCCAGATGTCACTGGTGGTTAAATCCATATCATCAGAAGTGATATGATAGGTGTGGGTGAGAAACAGATCAATATTTAAGTCTTTTTTTTTCTTTTTTTTCTATAAATTCACCTCCCTGCTCAGTCAATATCCACTTCACTTTCACTTTCCATTCTTCTTCTTCTGTTTTTGGTGATTCACATTCTTCATGAATATCAACTCCTACTGGGCAGGGAGGAGACTTTATGAACAAATGTCTTAAAAATGCATCTGTTTCTCACCCACACCTATCATATTATGTCTGAAGATATGGATTTAACCCCTGGAGTCATATGGATTACTTTTATGCTCCCTTTATGTGGATTCTAGAGTTTCAATATTTTGGCACTTGCATTGTGAGTACCTACAGAGCTGAAATATTCCTCTATAAATCTTCATTTCTGTTCTGCCGAAGAAAGAATGTCATACACATCTGGGATGCCAGGAGGGTGAGTAAATCATGACAGAATTTTCATTTTTGGGTGAACTATCCCTTTAATTAAAGTCTAATAAACAGTACTAAGCTATCAGACTTCTTTACATTACTAGTGCTGTATTACTGTATAAAACCTCATTCCAAGAGATCAAACTATTTTATCTGTGATTGAAACAGCAATATATAACTGAAAATACATTTCGACAAATATTTAAGACAGCAAAGACCGATATCATCTGTGAAATAATGCCCAAAAGACAAACTACACCTAACAGTTAGAGATGCAGTTAGGGGACCTGGGTAGCTCAGTGGTAAAAGACACTGGCTACCACCCCTGGAGTTCGCTAGTTCGCATCCCAGGGCATGCTGAGTGACCCCAGCCAGGTCTCCTAAGCAACCAAATTGGCCGGGATGCTAGGGAGGGTAGAGTCACATGGGGTAACCTCCTCGTGGTCACTATAATGTGGTTCATTCTCGGTGGGGCGCGTGGTGAGTTGAGCGTGGATGCCGCGATGGATGGCATGAAGCTTCCACACGCGCTATGTCTCTGTGGCAACGCGCTCAACAAGCCACGTGATAAGATGTGCGGGTTGACGGTCTCAGACGCGGCTGCAACTGGGATTCGTCCTCTGCCACCCAGATTGAGGCGAATCACTATGCGACCACGAGGACTAAAAAGCACATTGGGAATTGGGCATTCCAAATTGGGAGAAAAAGGGGAACAAATCCAAAAAAAAAAAAAAAAAAAAAAGAGATGCAGATATTATCCTGGTCCAACTTGCATAAACTTTACAGGGTAAAACATTAATGCTGAGCACAATGCTCAAATCCATGAAGTCATAAAGGTGTTTGAGAAGGGAATTATAGACACTAAACACACCCACCCTGTGACATTTACTATTAATTGAGGGACAAATATCTCATTTTACTTCTGTGACTAGTTGCAGGAAGGAAGTGCACATTTAAAGATGACACAGAGAGTACAGCATGTAAATGTCACAGAGTCAGTCTTTTTGTTTAAAGGAAATAAGGTATACGATGAACTGCCTGATGAAAGCAAGGGGTTGTAATCTACTTTGCTTAATGTGAACCAAGCATTCACTAGAAAATCCAACTGGACCTTGATCCTCTGAATGTACTGTGTGTGTGTGTGTGTGTGTGTGTGTGTGTGTGTGTGTGTTGTCCACGTGAGATATTCGGACTTTGAATACCTGTGTGTCTGACACAGGATAGCAACTGCAAAATAACCGCTGCACTGAGTTGTTCACAGATTACACAGACTTTGGAAACACAACAACACACAACAAAGATAAATAATAATCAGCTTTAAGTGATGAAAAAAAGCAAGAGTGTGAGAATGCACATGTGAATTTTCAAAAACAGACAAGAAAGTCCAGGGTGGACATGAGACTTTGCTCACTCACTGAGACCTACAGATACTGTCTCTCAAAATCCTTCCACTGCCATTTTCCAGCATGTGAATTTGTTCCATGACGAGCAATGAAAGCCAGCAGATGCATTTATTTATTTTAGTCACCTGCCAAATATCTACAGTGTCAAAGCCAATTGAATGCATACTTAGTATGTAACCACTACCAAAATCACCCATTTACAAATCATTTCTATTTCAACAGACGAGTCAACATGCAACTTTGTGAGAAATGATCCAACAACAGTTACAGTACAGCGTAACATCACACTCTCATCTAGGTTAAGACTCATGGAAAAACAAAAAAAGACACTCAGTTTCAATGGAAAGCTGTCTGTCTGATTCTGAACCTCTGTCCAGCGGGTTCCAGCTGAGCTTTTCTGGACAAAGAGGTTCGAGCCGAGCTCTCTATAAGCCAAACTGGATCTGTAAATACTTGTTTTCAACACTTAAAAACAGATACTTTTTTAAAGTATCTGAAAATACACTTGTACAATAGGGCCAATTAAATTGTCTTCTCACCCTAATTGGTTTTATGCTATTTTTTTAAAAAAAAAAAGGTTTATGGACTTTATTTATTCTTATTCTTTGAACTCAATTTTAATTTTTTTTTCAACATGTCTGACATGTTTTTGTTGTCTGTAAAGCATTTTGTAAACACTTTAAAATGTGCTGTATGAATAAAGCTTCACTCTAATAGGAGTCAAATATTCAGAAATCAGATTATGAGGTATACTGTTTGATTCAATTATAAGAGTAGATTCGGTTCCCAGGTTCCGACCAGTTGTGGCTTGGGTTGCGACATGCCTCTGAACTTTCCGAAGATCGCGCAGAGCGCCAGACAACAATATGCGAATAATATGTGTATGACTGTTGCCTTTGCTATGTGCAACATCAGTGACACCGCGCGCCTGTTACATGATTTCAGTTATTTATGAATAAGATTCGCGCTTACCTCGTCTACTTGAAGTGGAGGTATCAATTCAAGCATCGGGAAGGATCTGTCTTTTATTCTTGACGACAGCTGTTCCGAATCCGAGTCGGTACCGATAAAACTCTAGCGGCCGAAGAGGAAGGTCGGCAGTGGGTTTGTGGAGAGAAAAGGTCCTCTAGCCTAGTGCTTTAAAATACTGTACAGTCAGTCACTACCAACCAACACAATCGCCTTCGAAAGTGAATGACGTAGAGTGAGACTTCTGCTCGACTACACAGAGCCTGGCCTCGGAATAGTCCAGCCCCTACACACGCAAGCACACCCGACATGCTTCCACCCATTAACTCTCGGGCATTGTCTCAAAACTTAGCAGGCTGCCTACACAGATAGCATGATGATGGCGCGTGCAGCGCATTTGGGCATCACAGGCGCGCTCCGAGTCAGCTGCACCGAGAGTGTGCGCGAGCATATCAAACACGGAACGCGACTATAATGCATAAAAATGCTGTCTAGGTAGGCAGCTCAATAGGTTTTGTGACACAGCCCCTTTCTCTCTCTCTTTCTAGCACACAGGCACACAGTGTGAGGACTGACAAAAGTTATAGCAGCCTACATGCATTGTTTCTTCTGAACTTACAACATTAACACAAATAATTGAACTATTGTGTAATTACACTGTTACAACTTTAGGCTACTGAAAATTATAAAATATTTTGGCTGTATTGAAAAAAAAATAGATGTTCTTCAATGCATACAATGTAGATATATTGTATACAATGAAAGGGTTTTCTTTGTGAAGGGTGTGATTTTTTTTAGGGCAATGTGCATGTTTGACCCTAGTGCACAACAGATGCATATGACCTTATGCTCATATAGTTAACAAGCTATCAAACTGCCACCACATGGCCTAGGACTAGCACTGCATGGCTCTAAAAACTACAGAATATCCCCATACATTGGAATTCAAGCAGTATAATAACTGATAAAAGATGAGAATAGTTTAATGAGTACTATAGTTTAATAATAACATTAAATTTGATAATTAACAGCTGAAATGCAGCAAACATTAAAACAAATTTGTTGTTGACATTATGCCTTATCAGCAATAACCAACCATGCAGACTAGATTTGACATTTTCTGATGAAAATTTAAGTAGTGCTTGTCCGTACAAAACTTGCCACCACAATGCTAGGGTGTTGTGCATAGTTGCCAGGGCATTCAAATGTGGTTGCTAGGATGTTCTTTGTAGCTGCTAAGACATTGCAATTGAGGTAGCTAGGGTGTTATGGGTGTTTAAAACTGGCTCAAGTCAAAAGGGGCTCTCTAGACATGGGCCAGTAAGCAACCACTTGTCAGCCAATAAGCCATTTAGTTCCCTTCAATGTGTATCAATATTGTGTGTGTGTGTGTGTGCATGTTTTATTGTTTTATTATCTGGCAGGTCTGATCACTTAGAGAGGTAATCACTTACCTCAATCCTCAATAAGTCACACAACTAAGTCACACAGGTATCATTAATAACGTTGCATGAAGCAAATATCTGATTGTCTTTAAATGTCATCAGATGTGTGAAATTTCTTCTTCTTTTTTTTTCTTCATAATTTTACACTGGATGCAAGATGCAAGCTGACATATTCTTCTTCTGTGCTTCCGAGCACTGCATCATCCCAGAATTAAATGCTTCACTGTCTGTTCTTACTTTTAGACTTGACCAACTGCATTTATATGGCAATCAATTACTTCCAAAATAAACATTCCAACACAAATAAATACACTACTGTCTCTTTAGAGAGAACTTGCAATGCAATGTGATTCACTGCCACCACTGCAATTCTGATAAATATTAACAATGACATACAGTAGGAAACAGGTCCATTTAGTGAATGCTGTTCATGTGCTGTGCATGAATAAAGAGTTGGTGAGGCTTAAGAGCCACCGTTGCCAGTATATCTGGCACTGAGGCATTATGACTGGCGCGACGCTCACCTATTTTAAGTCTGCAGCATGCTTAGATTTAGGGCAGCCAGCTCAGTAGCTAGCCAGTTCCAATGGTTCATCAACTCTGTTAGAGAAAACCTTGCAACAACTGTGAATTCCACAAAGGACACTAACTTCATTTAAAGTCTAAAGCCATTTTTACACAGTATTTCTTGCACACTTCTCATATTGACTTCTGGTCCAAAAGCTAAAGCTATGGCCCTCAAATATTTGCAAAAAAATAACACAAAAAAGTGAATCTGTGAATCTGTTCCTGCCAATCTCAGTGTCATTATAAATGAGGAGGAGAGTGCAGAGCATAAGCGAGTTTCTAAATAAAGAGTTCAGGTCAAAAACAGGAAATGGCTCAGTGAGCAGTTGAGGTAGGACGCAGAAGTGTTGGCCGCTGGGCGGCATCTACAACATCCCCTTTGTTCCTCAACACTACAAGCAAGGAAGCACAGCCCGTCCCTTTTCTCTCTCTCTCTCTCTCTCTCTCTGCATGTCTTTCTCCCCTCCCTCTTTTTCTCTCTCTCTGCCTCCCTCCCTCCTTCCCTCTGCCTCTGCCTCTCCCTCCCTCACACTCCAGGCTCTCTCCTGTCCCTCCTGCCTTCCTTTATGACGCCTTTCTTACACATTGTGACAGTGCATGTTCATTTGTTGCAGGAACCTCCCACCAACTGTCTCTTCAGCAGGAGCACGGAACATGGCACGAACAGCGTGGGCAGTCATTCAAAAAAAAAAAAAGCATGAGTCACTACCAAATAATGAACAACTGCTTTATTTCCAAGACTAATCTTGCTACTACATTCTTTGGGTGCATTCTTTATACACACACACACACACACACACACACACACACACACAGGCAGCAAAAAGTTTGGAATAATGTACAGATTTTGCTCTTATGGAAAGAAATTGGTACTTTTATTCACCAAAGTGGCATTCAACTGATCACAATGTATAGTCAGGACATTAATAATGTGAAAAATTACTATTACAATTTGTAAAATTAAACACTTCAAAGAGTTCTCATAAAAAAATCCTCCATGTGCAGCAATGACAGCTTTGCAGATCCTTGGCAATCTAGCTGTCAGTTTGTCCAGATACTCAGGTGACACTTCACCCCACACTTCCTGTAGCACTTGCAATAGATGTGGCTGTCTTGTCGGGGACATCTCACGCACCTTATAGTCTAGCTGATCTCACAAAAGCTCAATGGGGTTAAGATCCATAACACTCTTTTCCAATTATCTGTCGTCCAATGTCTGTGCTTCTTTGCCCACTCTAACCTTTTCTTTTTGCTTTTCTGTTTCAAAAGTGGCTTTTTCTTTGCAATTCTTCCCATAAGGCCTGCACCCCTGAGTCTTCTCTTTACTGTTGTACATGAAACTGGTGTTGAGTGGGTAGAATTCAATGAAGCTGTCAGCTGAGGACATGTGAGGCATCTATTTCTCAAACTAGAGACTCTGATGTACTTATCCTCTTGTTTAGTTGTACATCTGGCCTTCCACATCTCTTTCTGTCCTTGTTAGAGTCAGTTGTTCTTTGTCTTTGAAGACTGTAGTGTACACCTTTGTATGAAATCTTCAGTTTTTTTGGCAATTTCAAGCATTGTATAGCCTTCATTCCTCAAAACAATGATTGACTGATGAGTTTCTAGAGAAAGCTGTTTCTTTTTTGCCATTTTTGACCTAATATTGACCGTAAGACATGCCAGTCTATTGCATACTGTGGCAACACAGAAACAAACACAAATACAACGTTAAGCTTCATTTAATGAACCAAATAGCTTTTAGCAGTGTTTGATATAATGGCAAGTGATTTTCTGGTACCAAATTAGCAATTTAGCATGATTACTCAAGGATAAGTTGTTGGAGCGATGGCTGCTGGAAATGGGGCCTGTCTAGATTTGATCAAAAATTACTTTTTTCAAATAGTGATGGTGCTGTTTTTTACATCAGTAATGTCCTGACTATACTTTGTGATCAGTTGAATGCCACTTTGATGAATTAAAGTACCAATTTCTTTCCATAAGAGCAAAATCTGTACATTATTCCAAACTTTTGGCTGCCAGTGTATATATATATATATATATATATACACATGGATCAGCCACAATAGTAAAACCACATGCATAATATTGTGTAGGTCCCCCTCATGATGCCAGACATCCCACATCTCAGAATAGCATTCCGAGATACTATTCTTCTCACCACAATTTTACAGAGCGTTTATCTGAGTTACCGTAGACTTTGTCAGTTCGAACCTGTCTGGCCATTCTCTGTTGACCTCTCTCATCAACAAGGCATTTCTGTCCACAGAACTGCCACTCATTGGATGTTTTTGGCACCATTCTGAGTAAACTCTAGAGACTGTTGTGTGTGAAAATCCCAGGAGATCAGCATTTACAGAAATACTCAAACCAGCCCATCTGGCAAAAAAAAAAAAAAAAAAAATGGCACGAGAGGGACCTACACAATATTAGGCAGGTGGTTTTAATGTTGTGGCTGATCGGTGTATGTATATATATATATATATATATATATATATATATATATATATATATATATATATATATATATAAACTCATGCTTTTTAAATTTATTTAACATTCTTTGTGTTTCTGGTCCTTTTTTATGTCACTGATTCTTGAGATCAACTGATAAACATGTCTTACATACAAAAGTCCTCTTTATGTTAAAAATCAAGAAATTCTGATCTCTATAGTTCCACGTCTTCATCTACTGATGAAGATATTAGAAACTTTGTGAAACCATTAGAACTTCCTAAACTGATGACTGAGCAAAAAAATTGAGATAACCTTGGAGGAGCTTGGCGAGGTAATTTAGGCTCCGGGGCCAGACGGCTTTGCCGCTGAATTTTTTAGATGTTATGCTACAGAACTGGCTCCACTTTTGCTAGAAGTTTATACGGAATCATTAAAGAATGGAAAGCTTCCGTCAACCATGACACAAGCCCGGATCAGTCTGATTCTTAAAAAGGACAAATATCCAAGTGAGTGTTAGAGTTACCGTCCAATTTCCCTGATCCAGCTAGATGTTAAAATATTGTCAAAACTTTTGGCTAACTGATTAAGTAAAGTTATGACATCTCTTATACATATAGATCAGGTGGGGTTTATTCGGGGCTGTAGCTCTTCTGATAACATTAGGCATTTCATCAATATCATGTGGTCAGTGGCGAATGATCAGACTCCGGTTGCTGCCATCTCACTTGACGGTGATAAGGTGTTTGATATGGTAGAATGGGATTATCTTTTTAAGATTTTAGAAATGTATGGGTTCGGGAATACTTTTATTGGATGGATTAAGTTACTTTATAGACACCCGGTATTGGCAGTATAAACAAATTGATTAATTTCAGATTATTTTACTCTGGATTGGGGCACCCGGCAGGGTTGCCCTCTTTCCCCATTATTTTTCTGTTTTGCCCTGGAACCATTAGCAGCTGCGATAAGAGAAGAGGATGATTTTCCAGGGGTAGTGGCGGGAGGTGTGGCACATAAGCTTTTGCTTTACGCAGATGATATTTTATTATTCGTCTCCGACCCTACTAGATCTATGTCTTGCCTCCACAGAATTATTAATTCCTTTTTTAAATTCTCAGGATACAGAGTCAACTGGTCTAAATCCAAAGCTTTGGCTCTGACAGCATAATGCCCAGTAACGGCTTTTCAGTCGAGCACTTTCCAGTAGCTCAAACAGGGTGTTAAGTATTTGGGTATTTTATTCCCAGCAAATTTGTGTGATTTAGTAATTTTGACCCTTTAATAAAAAGTGTTTCGAGCAATGTGGGCAGGTGGGCTTCATTAAGTTTATCTATGATTGGGAAGGTTAATATTATTAAAATGAATTGTATTCCAAAATTCAACTACCTGCTAAAATCTCTCCGTATAGATGTCCCCCTCTCTTATTTCAAGCAATTTGATAGCATAGCAAAGTCCTTCATTTGGAATGGTAAACGTCCCAGATTACATTTCAGTAAATTGCATAGGCCGATTGACCCAGGTAGGCTAGGCCTACCCGACAT
Source organism: Myxocyprinus asiaticus (assembly GCF_019703515.2). Classification (NCBI taxonomy): domain Eukaryota; kingdom Metazoa; phylum Chordata; class Actinopteri; order Cypriniformes; family Catostomidae; genus Myxocyprinus; species Myxocyprinus asiaticus. The sequence continues at coordinate 24,827,328 of NC_059366.1, forward strand.
TTGTTTTATTATTATGCATTCGGTCTCCGACATTTGGTTCATTGGTTGCTTCCACCTGAGAGAGCCCCTCCCTGGTATGGTATTGAACAGGAAGTTCTTGCCCCTATTTTGCCATTACAAAGCCTTTCTATCAAGCTAACCGGAGAAGTTAAGTTACACTCCGTTATCTTGCATTTGCATGCGGTATGCACAAAAGTGTCCAGAGTATTTAATTCTGACATTTATTTAAATGTTGCTTCGAGCATATGGCTGAACCCAAAGTTATGCATTAATAAATCCCCTTTCTGTTGGACAGAGTGGATTGTGAGGGAGGTTAATACACTCGGTGACCTATATGAGAGTGGAGTGAAGAGATCCTTTGAAAATATGGTTCAACATTTTGGGATTCCCAGGTCTCAATTCTTCAGGTATTTACAGCTGCACCACCTGCTCTGTACTAATTTTGGGAGTAGCATCCACCCCCCTAAAGCGGCTGATACTCTGGGAGTGGTGATTACTGCTTTTGGAAAAGGTCATGAGGCATCTGTGTATTACTCCCTGCTAATTCAGAATCTGGGGGATGGAGCTTTAACTTCTCATTTCGGGAGTGGTGCACAGAGATGGGCATGGACACCATTTGAGGTGTTGTATAGAAGGCTAGGCAACCGGGAGCTGTTTGAAAAAAAAGTGTTGAAAAAAATACATTTAAATATATTTACATTTAAATGTAAATATATATATATATATATATATATATATATATATATATATATATATATATATATATATATATATCAATTATATATATATTTCATTTTTTTTTTTTATCTGCGTGTGTACACGGGCTTGACCACAGGGATGTTTGTTGGGGGTCAGGTTGGGGATTGGGAGGGGGTAAGGGAAGGGAAATAATGGGGTTTTAAGGGGGATAATGGTTGACTCTGTACATGAATGTTTTGTTGTGTTATGTGTCATGTTTGAGGAGCAACCAATAAAAATGTTAATCTGAAAAAAAAAAAAGAAAAAAAAAAAAGAAATGTATAATAAAAATACTGAAAAAGTTAAATCTAAAGGAATGTGTGTACTCAGGGCATTTATGAATTTTATTTTTAATTTCATTGGAATTTTTTTAAATGCATGCTCTATACTTGAAAGCACAAGTAACTTATCCTGTCCTCAGCAAGAGGTCACAATGTTAAACTGCCAAAGTGTTTAAAAATGCAACACATTCATAAATATAAATATCAAATGCAAGGTAGGGATCTGTAAGATATCAAATAATACATAAAGTAAACTTAAAATTATATTTTCCATAAAAAACTGCCAATCAAAACTGTGTCCTTGCTTTGCGTCATCTCAACTTTTTTATAATTCTGAATAAATGAGACAATGTCATGGTCAGCTCTAACTCTGAGTACCCTTTTCCCACTTCCTTCTCATGGTGGATGCAACAGTAAGGCACATGTCCTGGTAAGTTTGATATTTTTTTATATTTCAAACAAACAAAGTTTAAGTCTCTGCGGTCACAGCTTCAACATGTCAACACCCTAATTGTGGAATAATTTTGGCATTTTAGTTTAGGTTATAGAGGAAGCTTCAACTGAGAAAAAAAAAACCAAAATGGCTTCAGTGTACAAAACATGGTTAAGATGGAAAATATTACATTTTGTCAACTACTTCAGAATTTTCAGAATAGTGTGAAAACAGAAAAAAAAATTTATAGAATGTATTTTTCACTTAACTCCTTTACTGAACATCATTATTAGATCATTAAAGACTTTACAATCTTGTTGGATGGATCAAATTAAAATAGCATGCTTTTTAGTGTGTCTGGCAGAGTTGACACAAATTACAGTATGATGTAAGTTATGAAGTGAACAAATGTCAATTTTCAGAAAAGTGTTTGTTAGCTGAGACCTTTGTCTACAAATATGTCCATTTCAAATTAATTCAGTACTAACAATATAAAAACTAAGAAGAAGAACTCAAGAATAAGCGATGTTCCTCTGACATTATATAAAAACTCATTAGATAGATATTATTGAAGCTGTATTCCTCTGTTTAAACCCAGTGTAGACATGTACTTTTATATATATATATATATATATATATATATATATAAAGATGATTGTTATCCAGTATAATGCTGTATCTGTCTGCAAAGTTACATTGTAGAAAAATACAATAATACAAATCAAAGTAAACAACTGGTTGGAGTGTACTTCTACAGTATGCACATCAATCAAAAAATCTTAGCCTGTGAAAATTATTTAGTTTTATCACCTGCGTCTCTGAGACCCTAAACATACTGTACAGAATGTAGCATGGTTCATGAAGGACGTGTAAAGTGTGTTAAAATTTTCTAAAGTCTGGAAAAAGTCATTGTTGTACTTGATGTTTAGAATGCTTTAAAGCTAAACGTGCAACGGATGTCAAGATTTTCACTGAAAACTGACGATTTTGAGAACTGAGAACTGACTGAATTTTTGGGTTGTTTCTCCCAAAACCTAACGTACACCTTCAAAAGATTTGAAATGTGACACACTAGCCACATGGACTTTTATGATACTTTTGGGTCCTTTTTTAACCTTGTGCGACCCCGCGTCCACATGCGTGGACGTTGTATTTTGGCTTCACTATACGCAACGCATAATTTCAATTTATTTAAACCGACTGAATACTGGTCACAACACTCTAGACTGTCACTTAAGAGTTAAACTTCTGGCGCACCACATCACATGACATAACAGCATGGAGTCGATTTCCGTGAAGCGCTTTTATGGGCGCAGAGCCAGCAAAAGTGCCTCTGGTATGAAACCTCTACGTTTTTTGGGGCGTAAAACATAGCATCTCTAGTTTTGTTTGATATGCCTTTTTAAAGAATTCATTCATTTTCTGCGTGTCAGTGCGCTGATAAACATGATTTCCACAATCGTGGATTTTGTGACATTATTCCCTCAAAAGTTGAAAAAAACATCTGAGTTATTTTGAATGACTTTCAACATTAACACATCTGTCGCTCATTTTGCTTCATTTTAATATATATTTTGTTATCTTTTATTTTATCACTGTACAATAAGGTTCTATTCATTAACATTAGTAAATGCATTCCAATGTTTACTGTTTCATATTGAGAATCAATGGGTTCATCCAAAAGCTGAAAAATGTTTGCTTTCAGAGGCTTTATATGGAGTTAGGATGAAAATAAGATGCATTTTGAACTGTTCTGAGACCAGTGCAGACAAACAGCACACTGGAGGTTAAGTCATTCAATAAATAGGGAGCAAGGAGACATCCTATAGCTTTCATTGCAGCTAAGTGCATTCACTCCTAAAACCTGACCAAAAGTTCAGTTTCAGGCTGCAGATTATGTTTGGACTACTCAACATGTTTGGCATGAGACAATGGTAATCAGTACATAGATTGAGAATTTATAATGCAAAATTTTATTTTAACATGTTTGGGAGTGGTTGGATGATGCTGGCCATTACTTTGAATAATAATTATTTATTCAGCTTTACAGAAAATCAGCTGTAATGTATGTAAAGTCTCAAAAACATGAATAACCAACACTTCTGGAAACATAGTAAACAATTTGATGGAAGACGGACTTTCTATGGCTTGGTATTATTTAAAATTTCACAACTTAGTCCTGCTGTCCACATATGTGGACATCAATTTAGGAAAACTATTTGCTCTAGAAAAGACTCTTTTATATATTTTTTGCTTGTTTATTAGGTGCTACAGTAGTTACAAATAGCAAAAGCAGCCACGCTCGGGTCTCAGGAGGTTAAGCTTTAAAGTGAATCATTATCAACTGCCATTGTATTGAAAAGACAGAAGCAAATATTAATCTCTATTTGTGTCCCGCAGAAGAAAAAAAAACCTCATACAGGTTTGGAACAACAGTTCGAGTAAATTATGACAGAATTGTCAGTTTTGGATGTGCTATTCCTTTAATAAACCCTACCTCACCAGGTATTATCTTCACGGCATTACATACACACAAATATATAAGGAACATTACGTAAAAAAAAAAAGAAAGGCAAATCAACAGGTCTCAACTGACTGTAATGTAATATAGAAATCATTCTACTCAATGGAATGATGACAGATATTTGGTGTTTATATCAGCAGAAGTACTATGAAATCACACTGCTCTATTACACAAAGTCATGCAAACAAAAGAGCTGCTTGATTGCAGTGTTGTCAGTTACAGGCCTCTTCAGGGTCCCAGCGACATAGACACACAGAGAAATGGTGCAAGCAGAAACAGCACTGAATAAACTACTTTTAAATCCCTCCAATACACCACAGTCCACTACACTCCTCCTCTACACTGTGCTGAGGGCCCTTGGCTTGCCTGTCTCCCTCATTATCTAATTTGGCTCATTAGCCATGTGGACACACTTCAGCAGGGGGTACTCTCTCATTTTAACGTCATAATTAATAGCAGCCATCAGTAAATAACTGCAGTTGCCCATAGGCTTGGGCAATATATTAATATATTAACTCGAAATATATAAAGCAACAAAGTGAATATCGCAATGATATTACTGTTCTTTTTATTTGGCTATCAATCTTCCTAAAGACATCTTAATTTCAAGAAATTATTATTTTTTCCCTTCACTATTCTTCCTTGTATTGCAACTCGCGAGAATAAGAGAAACGCCAACCAGAGAATTAGTGATCCAATGATTCAAAAACTCAATTAAATCAAAACTCTGTTTCAGCATCATCATTCAATAATGTCAAAGGATTTTCTATGTAGCATTTTTTACTTATAAAAATGTTTCTAAATATACAGTGTGTGGGTAAATATTTTTGTTTACTATGTATTGTTATATTGGTGCACATAAATTAAAATGATTAAATCTCATTCTTATTTTAATTTAGTGAAAAACATGCCTTCATTATTTTAAATTGGATTTTTACTGCGCTTTACTTCTTATATTAAACATTTTGAATCCACAACAATGGCGGTTTGGTTGAAATTATAGTTCTTCTGGTTGAAAAAAAAAATGAGCCTTTTAAGACATTTTTAAGAAAATCTATAAATAATAAGATATAGGGCATATTGAATATCATCAAAAGGCTGAAAATATTAAGATTCTCTTGACTAGATTACACAGCCCTTAGTGGCCAGGGTAGGTGAGGAGTTAAGGCCGGTCTGAAATCTGATTCCCTTTTGTTCTTCATTTATTTATTATTTGCCCTGGTCGGTCTGTGTCTGTGGTACACTTCGTGCCAGGCTGTCAGGTAAGCGTGACATGATTCTTCCCCATGCGAATCCAGCTGTCCACTTTCTCTATGACCGATGTTACAGCATTCCTCCCTGACATCTTCACTCAGACTCTCACAGCCCAACTCCACTGACTGCATACATTTGCTACAAAACCTGAGTCATGTATGACTGCAACATTTTAGAATAAGAATTAAAGAGAAATATGGGCAGAACTGAGTGTAGATATTTGTGGGTATGGGAAAGAGTGTGTTTTTAGCAGGAAGTGGACAGATAAGCAAAGGAGGACAGAGTTGAGAACTAGATAAAATTGTCCTAACATGATCAAGAAGGGGAATTTACAAGTAGGTGAGACCGAGGCTAGTTATAACATAGGAAAGTTGTCATATGAGCTACTGTATATCTCAGTTTGCGAAAACAATGCTTTTGCATTGTTGCATTACATTTTTTTTTTTTTTTGCTGCTTTTTATTATTATTATTATTATTATTATTATTATTGTTGTTGTTGTTGTTTCATAACAGTATTGTTTTTTCTAATTATTTTCTGCTGAAAAACATATCCGCTGTTTAATGGTGGGTTTTATTGTGACACTATATCCCAGACAGTGTGACAACATACCCAACTGGGGCCTTTTGTCACAAAAGGTCAACATGTGTTCAATAAACTGTATCTTTAGCCAAGCCAAAACTGCTGTGCCTTTACAGAAATTGACTTTCAAAAGTAAACCTTCCTTGAGAAATATTCACATAAGTAAAATTTGTGACAAGCCCCAGTCTCCCCTACACTAGAGGTGGGAAAAAATATCGATATTTTAAAGTATCGTGATATTTTTTCTCATGATTTTGTATCGATATTTGCACACCAAATATCGATATTATTTACATTTTTCCACATTAATATTGTGGTGATGGAAAAAAAAATTCTCTTTACCAAATCAACCTAGGAATTGAACAACAGCCCCTTAGAAGTTATCATGCTTTACACATAACGACCCTCCCTTACTTAAATCTATCACGATTTTACAGTAGTAACATTAACTGAGGTATTTTGACAGTAATGTTAGTATCATATAAAATAGGCTAACCTTTTAAATGAAATCTATTATCCTTTTGTGTATTGAAACTGTGTTGTAACAAATAATGTTTTTTAAGTGTTTAGGCTACTATTGTATTCATAAATACTATAATATATTTTTAGAAAGACTAGCTAAAATGACCTAACTACAGAAACAGGGAGCCATTATGGCCCTATATGCTTATGGCTTTGCATTGTACATAGATATTAGAAAATAAACTGGCCTTATTTTGTAAACTGCCACTTTTATATAAATTTAATAATGCATTTGGTGATTTGGAAATAGTTCTCTTAAGTCCGATGAAGACGAATGAGAAACATTGAGTGAAATATCGCAGTATATCGTAGTTTTGAATAAAAATACACCAAAAATAAGGAATCGCAACAAGATCGTATCATGACCTAAATATCGATATTATATCGTATCGCCAGTTACCTTGTGATTCCCTCCCCTCCCCTATACTAGCCTTTTGGTGATAAGAGTTATTTTTAAATAACAAGAAAATTAGATACACTGCCATGATAATCACCTCAAATAAGGGGAACATGAGATAAATGAAGCATTATTCTGAATCATCCGACACTGCTGTCCCTAAGGTGCTGTGTATTGAGGTGAAGAATTACAGGCTATGAGGCAAGCCGTGCTTTTAAGAAAAAGTGAGCAAAAGCTGAACTTTGTGTACACACACTTGTGTTTTATCCCATTTCCATGGTGATTATGCAGAACAATACAGTACTGATATAAAACAGGGTTTTCCTACCCTCTTCCAGACATGTGTGCACGTGCACACACACACACACACACGCCCCAGCTGGAGCATAACCAATGCAGTGATGGCTGTGGTTTTCAAAGTGGACTCCATATATGACAGGGCACCATACATCATGCTGTTTTTATCTTTCATTCTCAGACAATCCTGGCTGGGGCTGGAGAATTTCAAAAAGCTCAAGACGTGTTTATTGTGAGCAACATTTTTGAGTGGACACATTGACCCAGAACCAGCAGAAAGGTCCAAGTCTTACATTCAAGAACTTGTCGTTTTACTCTTGATTTGTGTGAAAGGGAGTAAAAATCATTGTTGTAGTGGCGCCTCTCGTGTTTATATCACTACATAAAATGAGCCAAGTAAAAATTATTTTGCAAAAATGTAGGTATAGTAACGTGATTCGATGAGACCAGGTTGGATTAATTCATTCCACAAGTGAAAATCACTAATAATATGGAAGTACCAACATAAAGTGAGTAATATTCATATGATCTGAGTGATCAGCATAAGATACATGTCGGCCCCAGTGAAGTGACCCGCTCCATGTAAATTAAAACTGCTTTTATCAAGCTCCTATGATCAAATTTAAACACTGTGTCCACTGGTTCTTCATTCTTAATACATCATGTGTGCAAGTAATTTGCCTTAATATCTGTAAATAATGTATGTAAATAAAACTATCATTAAATACATGGGCGAGCACAACAACCTAATCAAGTCTTTCTTGTGTGTGTCTGGGCACTTAATGCCAAATGAATTATTGCATTCCTATTGTGCTATTCATAGTACACAGCTAATGCAACAAACACAGTACCAAACCCATGTTGGGAGAGACAGTGATTGTAGAAAACAAGTAGCTTTACAGTGGCCACATTTGATGGAAAACATTTTGTTTTCATGACTTTTTTTTCCCTCAAGCTGACTATTTCAATAAACATTCCAGCATTTGGACATTACCCTGTCTACAAACTTTGAAACTATTTTCATTCTGAGCTCTAAACATACCTGATGTTCCTCCTCTTCATATTAAGCAGTTGTTTGGTGGGGCACAGCTGACAAAACACAGCACCACAAATTAAAAAGAAAAAAAAAAAAAAGTTGATTTTGTGATTATTAGTCATAGCTGTAGATGTACAGTCTGTGGCCTGAGTCATAGAAGAACATGTTTTCACTAGCATTTGCCTGTTTTTTTGTTTTATTTTCTTCTACAAGGCTTGAAACTAGAAGACATGACAAACAAGAGAAAAACAGCAGGATTCAAATGAAAAAGGATCAAATGTCTTGATGAAAAAAAAAAACTCATACCAAAAGAAATAATTTAGGTATTTTAGGCTTCTGCAATCCAGCACCTCCACGTCTCTTGTGTTTTCAAAATTGTGGGCTCCAAAAGAATGTCTTAAATCCCAATTTCCATGTTCTTCTTTTTCCCCCTTTATAATTCTGGCATTTTGTGGTCCACTATTTCAGATTTTTTAGTAGCTGTTTACTTGGATACATTACAGCATTTGTTGCCATGTCTACTCCATATTCAATGGTGTTTGGAAGAGAATGAAGCCACAGATGTCACTAAGAATATCAAACACAGAAAAATGAAAGGCACCAGATTTCTGAAGATTGTGGGTAATGAAATGATGGGATGACCAAAGCCACTGTTTGGATGCAACTTGGGATAATTGCAAAAGTTCATGAGAGTAGAATGGATCGTGAAAGAAATGTTCTTTTGTATCAGATTTGTTCAATGTAATGGTCAATCCAAATGACAAAAACAGTCAGAAAAATTTGTTCAAGAATCAAACTGTTCCGGTTCTCGAGTTCAACTCACTGAGCATGTTTACTTGCATGATTTTACACCAATTATGATTATAAGTTGACAACGTGTGTGGTCATGCAATTACCTTAAAGGGATAGTTCACCCAAACATGAAAATGTTCTTATTATTTACTCATCCTCGATATCCCAGGTGTGTATGACTTTCTTTCTTCACCAGAACACATTTAAAGAAAGTTAGAAAAATACCTTAGCTCGGCAGGTCCTTAAAATGCAAGTGAATGGCGATTTCTCTTTTGAAGCTCCAAAAATCACAGACAGTCAGCATAAACGTCATTAATACAACTCCAGCGGTTAATGTCTTCTAAAGCGATACGATTGCTTTTGGTGCGACAAAGATCAATATTTATGTACTTTTTAACTCTAAATCATCGCATCTGTTAAGCTTCACGAGAGGGTGGAGATCACGCGGTCTCTCGTGTGACATATTCCATTGCCATGATATGGACATAATTTCACATTCTCCTCTCAGTTGAGATATCCAGTATAGCATACAAATGCATCATTGTAAGTAAATAAACAGATAAAAACAGATCTAAACCAAAACCAACCAAGCTACTGTACAGCATTCCTCCTTCTCACTTGTAAACAGCGCTGCTCTTCCAGCTGTGACTCACATGCCTCAGTTCTCACGTGTTTCAAATGCCAATGCGATTACGTCACATGTGCGTACCGCTTCAAACTGGAAACATGATTTAGAATTTAAAAAAGTACTTAAATATTTATCTTGTTGTCTGGTCAACATTCCTGTCTTGGTGAGATATTGGAAACTGTGTTGAGTTGGTTCATCCAGATGCAGAAAGTACCAAATATTTAGATATATAACCCTGAAAACAAAGAGTAATATATGCAGATGTGCTCAAAGAATTTGCAAACTTTAAATCACGAGCTAGGGCATTTGCATTTTTTGCAAAACTCTTTTAATAAGACACAATGCCATAAACCTTGCAAACTTTGGCAACTCTAGCAAAAAAAAAATTTCTTATTCAAGTTCCTATTTTAGCCTATGTACAGGCTGCTATCTTAAGTTAAAGTACTCGACGAATCAATGATATAAGACTCTCAATTGTACACAATGTGTGTCAAACTTCAGAAAGCCAAAAGGGACAATATAGTGTCTTTAAATCATGTTTTAAAGTACAGTGTTAAAACACGCAATTTAAAAAAAATGTTATATTTGAACGTATCTGAAGCTGAGACAAAAGTTAGTGGGACCTTTTAGTTTTACTTTCAGTAATATTTAAAGATATAAATGATTTCTCACAGATGTAACTTTTAAACTTTTATTATATATATATTATATTATATTATATTCTGATTTTCCATCAAAGAATGTCCCCATATGTAGCCACAGAGGTCTGGGTTAAGCCCGGAATATCCACTGACCCTAGAACCGCCCCTGCTTGTACATAGTACAAATTATGCATGTAAACAATAAACATGTAAAAAAAAAAAAGAAAAAAAAAAGTGATATATGCAATTTTATAACATTTATCGATGGTATACATGAATTTGTTAATTTTTAAAAAGCTAAAATTTGACAAAAATGAAAAACGAATAAAATATAATTAGTAAAATTTATATTTTCACAATGTACCAAGTTAGAAGGTACCCTGTATAATTAACAGCTTTAGCTGAGAGAGAATGTCTTTCATAAGTAAGCAAAATGGACATTATAACTGAAATAAACATTATATATATATATATATATATATATATATATATATATATATAAAATATTAATTTTACTAATTATATTTTATTTGTTTTTCATTTTTGTCAAATTTTAGCTTTTTAAAAATTAACAAATTTATGTATACCATCGATAAATGTTATAAAATTGCAAAAAAATATTAATCGCAGAAATTCACACGTTAAATTATATATATATATATATATATATATATATATATATATATATATATATATATATATATACACTGAACAAAATATAAACGCAACACTTTTGTTTTTGCCCCCATTTTTCATTAGCTGAACTCAAAGATCTAAGACTTTTTCTATGTACACAAAAGGCCTATTTCTCTCAAATATTGTTCACAAATCTGTCTAAATCTGTGTTAGTGAGCACTTCTCCTTTGCTGAGATACTCCATCCACCTCACAGGTGTGGCATATCAAGATGCTGATTAGACAGCATGATTATTGCACAGGTGTGCCTTAGGCTGGCCACAATAAAAGGCCACTCTAAAATGTGCAGTTTTACTGTATTGGGGGGGTCCGGGGGGGTCCGAAAACCAGTCAGTATCTGGTGTGACCACCATTTTCCTCACGCAGTGCAACACATCTCCTTCGCATAGAGTTGATCAGGTTGTTGATTATGGCCTGTGGAATGTTGGTCCACTCCTCTTCAATGGCTGGGCGAAGTTGCTGGATATTGGCAGGAACTGGAACATGCTGTCGTATACGCCGATCCAGAGCATCCCAAACATGCTCAATGGGTGACATGTCCGGTGAGTATGCTGGCCATGCAAGCACTGGGACGTTTTCAGCTTCCAGGAATTGTGTACAGATCCTTGCAACATGGGGCCGTGCATTATCATGCTGCAACATGAGGTGATGGTCGTGGATGAATGGCACAACAATGGGCCTCAGGATCTCGTCACGGTATCTCTGTGCATTCAAAATGCCATCAATAAAATGCACCTGTGTTCGTTGTCCATAACATACGCCTGCCCATACCATAACCCCACCGCCACCATGGGCCACTCGATCCACAACGTTGACATCAGCAAACCGCTCACCCACACGACGCCATACACGCTGTCTGCCATCTGCCCTGTACAGTGAAAACCGGGATTCATCCGTGAAGAGAACACCTCTCCAAAGTGCCAGACGCCATCAAATGTGAGCATTTGCCCACTCAAGTCGGTTATGACGACAAACTGCAGTCAGGTCGAGACCCCGATGAGGACGACGAGCATGCAGATGAGCTTCCCTGAGACGGTTTCTGACAGTTTGTGCAGAAATTCTTTGGTTATGCAAACCGATTGTTGCAGCAGCTGTCCGGGTGGCTGGTCTCAGATGATCTTGGAGGTGAAGATGCTGGATGTGGAGGTCCTGGGCTGGTGTGGTTACACGTGGTCTGCGGTTTTGAGGCCGGTTGGATGTACTGCCAAATTCTCTGAAACGCCTTTGGAGACGGCTTATGGTAGAGAAATGAACATTCAATTCACGGGCAACAGCTCTGGTGGACATTCCTGCAGTCAGCATGCCAATTGCACGCTCCCTCAAAACTTGCGACATCTGTGGCATTGTGCTGTGTGATAAAACTACACATTTTAGAGTGGCCTTTTATTGTGGCCAGCCTAAGGCACACCTGTGCAATAATCATGCTGTCTAATCAGCATCTTGATTTGCCACACTTGTGAGGTGGATGGAGTATCTCGGCAAAGGAGAAGTACTCACTAACACAGATTTAGACAGATTTGTGAACAATATTTGAGAGAAATAGGCCTTTTGTGTACATAGAAAAAGTCTTAGATCTTTGAGTTCAGCTCATGAAAAATGGGGGCAAAAACAAAAGTGTTGCGTTTATAATTTTGTTCAGTGTATATATAATATTTTAATTATTAGGGCAGGGAAATTTAACGTGAATTTCTGCGATTAATATTTTTTTAACACGTTAAAAAAAAATAACGCAATTAACGCAGTGTTTGTTTTTTACTTCCTGAAACTTCACACAATGGAAGAAACATGTCTCGAGTTGTTTCTGGCAGGCTACTCAGCCTTACTGGCTCTGATTAGGGTGGGGGCGGGGTTAGGGCATCTGCTGCCTGCCAAGAACAAACTCAGGCACTTCTGTACAATGAGCAAAACTTCACTAATGTTTTTCCCCACTTTCTGTGGCTAAAATTGGCATATATAAATTTTCAGGAGGTGCACGCTTGATTCGACAGCACATCCTAGCACAGAATCTAGTGGTGTGGAGCAGTGCATGCTTATTCATTATGCACAACACATGACCTGGGCATAATAAACACGGGAGCGGATTTACTGTACAGAGAATGAAGACTTCACAGCGCAAGTGGTGAACCAGGTGTGTGAGAAATACAGGCACTCACTTTCAACCGAACCGGTGTCAAAGTAGCCAGAGAAAATAATAGTTTTGAGATTTTAAACTTCAGCAAATTAAACTTTAGCATTCGATATGGTTTATATCTGTATGTATACTGTCTAATAATGCATTGGCAATGTACACTTAAGTTTCTCTTGCCAATGAAGTTTGATATGAATTGAATCTGCCCATTCAATATATTTTGACATTTTACATTTCAAAACAGAAAATATGCACTTTCCATTGACAAGGTTGTCAGTAGACTTTAGGACTGACATTATCACAACTTCTGTTTATTAGTCAAGTGGACTAATACTTCATACTTTGGTTGAGCCATTAATTTGGTCATCTTAAAAGTGCAATATGTAACAATTTTCATGTAATATTCACCCTTTTTTTGCCAATGTGTGAATGGCTTGTAACGCAACTTAAAAAATGAGCCCTTCCCGGACTTTCTAGATTGCCTATTAAAGCCTGCAGACTGATTTTCATGCAAAGGGAGGGGGTCGCTTTTGCTGGGAAAATCCAAACGACGTGATGTTTATGCGCGCTCCCAAGAGCCTTACCTCAGACAGTAATAGCTTCTCTTCTGCTATTCAACAGCGACAACAAACTGCAACACTAGGTAATGTTATCTTAGAGATTGAATCCAGCAAACATCCGGCTCCCAGCACATCACTGGCTCCTACACAAACTCTGAGTAAGCGAAAAAAAAAAAAAAAAAGTATCTACTGAATCCCGTCTGGCTAAGCGGGAAGGTGATCATGGTCGAGCGAAAACTAGAGTGAACATCGGCAGGGAATTTGATTCCTTGAGGGACCTTCGTTCGGTTTTGGGGATCAAAACTGACCCTGAATTGGCGTTCTTCTTATTGGATAAGTAAGCTTACATAACTGCAAAGCATGTGAAATATAGTGCCATAAGGATTGATCTGTGTAATTTTTGCTAAACTACAATAACACATGAAATGAATGCTAGACAGAGGTGGGTAGAGTAGCCAAAAACTGTACTCAAGTAAAAGTACAATTACTTCAAAAAAATAATTACTCAATTAGAAGTAAAAGTACTAACATAAATAATTACTTGAGTAAGAAAGTATCCAATTAAAAGAGTACTCAAGTAGTGAGTAAGTCGTTACTTTCACAAATGACATAATAGACATTAACTCCCCTAATTTCCATTACATAATACATATTTAACATGTATTACAGAATTATTATTAATGGGAATTCTGTCATCATTCACCATCACGTTGTTCCAAACCTGTATGACTTTCTTTCTTCCATGCAACATGAAGTAGATATTAGACAGAATGTTTGTCTGAGTCACTATTTATTTCAGTTAATTTTTTTTTTCTCCATATTTTGAAAGTGAATGGTGACCGAGACTGTCAGTCCCTACCATTCTGTCTAACATATTTTGTGTTCTACATAATGCAAAGTGGCACACTGGTTTGGAACAACATGAGGGTAGGAAATTATGGCTGAGCTATAACTTTAAAGGGATAGTTCACCCAAAAATGAAAATTCTCTCATCATTTACTCACCCTCGTGCCATCCCAGATGTGTATGTCTTCCTTTCTTCTGCAGAACACAAATTAAGGTTTTTAGAAGAATATTTTAGCTCTGTAGGCCAAAATTTTGATGCTCCAAAAAGCACATAAAGACAGCATAAAAGTAATCCATAAGACTCCAGTGGTTAAATCCATGTATTCAGAAGTGATATGAAAGGGGTTGGTGAGAAACAGATCAATATTTGTAATTTTTTGCTAGATAGCAGGGGGCGATATGCAGAGAATGTGAATCACCAAAAACACAAGAAGAAGAATGTGAAGGTGATCTGTTTCTCATCCACACCTATCACATCACTTCTGAAGATATTGATTTAACCACTGGAGTCTTATGGATTACTTTTATGCTGACTTGTGTGATTTTGTTTAGCTTTAAAATGTTGCCACCCATTCCCTTGCATTGTATGGACCTACAGAGCTGAGAAATTCTTCTAAAACTCTTCATTTGAGTTCAGCAGATGAAAGAAAGTCACACACATCTGGGGTGGCATGAGGGTGATTAAATAATGAGAATTTAAATGTTTGGGATAACTATATCTTTAAGGGCTCTTGTCAGATCTGGATGAATTTGTCAATAAGAGAGGTTTGGAAACATTTCTAGTAATTATTACAGTGAAAATGTGAAAATGTCCTACAAGGACCTGAAATATAAACCTTCTTTTGCTATTTCATAGCTTTTAAAGTCCTGTGTGGATTCTTATTTCAGTGTAGTTACAGTTTTCAGTGTCAAAAGTATTTCGATCATTAGTTCTGTACAGCAGTACCACCACTCTCTAAATGCAGAGTACTCAGCCTGTGTAGGGCACAAACCCCGGTCCTGGAACACTTGCTGTGTCTGAAACTGCCCCCTATCCACTATATAGTGCACTATTTCGAGTGTCTGCCATTTTGTCGGATTGTCTGAATTTTTTCCAGTACCCTCGCGAGGGCAAGGGGTAAATGCGGGACAAAGCGCACTGATATATTGCTGCACTGATTTAAAAATGTACACTTAAAAACTGATGTCATAAGAGCCCAGTTACAGAATCACCCTGAAAATTACCATCACATTTACACAGAAAAGCCCGTGTTAGGATTAGAGCCAAAACTTACCTCAGTGTGCTGCTTTAAATTGGAGCTGTGATTTTAATCTTGAAATATCCACTTGTCTTGGTATTAAATGAAGGCATTGCATTATGAAACTATTCTTTTTTTCACTGTGCGGAGCAAAGAAAGTGTTTCACTTTGAAGAGTTTGATGCTGTAGCACTGATGATTTGAGTGACAGTCTGTGACAGCAGCACCTGCCTATGTGTGAACTCTCGTAAAAATCCCATTCAATAATCTCTCAATAAATTACGCATTAATTACAATTAAACCCAGTAATGTAACGATAGGAACGCCGCCCATTGTAAAGAAGTAAAAAAATTTAATTAGAAATTTACTTAAGTGAGAGTAAGAAGTAATTCTAAAAGTAATTTTTTTCTCCACAAAGTTACTCAAATAAATGTAACTGAGTAAATGTAGCACGTTACTACCCACCTCTGATGCTAGACAATGTTCAAGATAATGCAAAAAGACGCATTCATTAGTGTAACGTAACTTGGTTATACAGAAAATATATACATTCTATTATTATAAAACAACAGCGCATCAATATATCAAAATTATGTGTCAACATATTTATAATGTACAGTCTATTTTATAAACAGCTACTGTCATCATCCACCAAATTTAGCTAACAGCTATTGATAAAGCTGGCTAGCTAGCTAACACCGACATAGGCTATGGTATAAATGCAGTCAATGTATCATGCAAAGAAAAGTGATTACTTCAAACTACAGTCTCACATATTCAGATCTATATCCACACTTTGTTTTAGCCCTGTTCCAGCACTGGAGAGTCAAATATTATATACAGTCTCAAAGTTTGTAGTAAAACAATCATAACTGTGTAATTTTAATTATGCTACCTCATCTGTCAGCATGATGCCAGTGAATCACGTTGTCTCTCTGTACGTTATGTCATTGTTTTGTTCGATGCTCGCTTGCTTGCTCGCGTCCCTATGGAGTGCGTGCACGAGCGCGAGCACGAGCAACAGGTAGCTGGCTGTGGTTCACTTAATGACCACAGGTGTCATTAATAACAAGGGTTTCTGAATCTTACATACTGCACCTTTAAAATGGCCAAATAATGGCTGATTAATAGGCCTGGCCTATATGTCTGTCTATCGCTACCCTCAAACATTTGCTATGACTATATTTCCCAGCATCCTCTTCAACACAGAGACGTCTGAACTAAACTAAACTAAACTAATTTGCTTCAGCAGTCACTTTCTCTTTATACTAATTACACTCACTTACAGTGATTACATGACTTTCTTAAAAGCACTAATGCCTCATTCAGTTACTATCAGCCTCCTTTTCCCTTTCTCCCTCTCCCTGGTACAGAGACATGCGCAACGCACACAAACACACACACACACGCTTGGCTGTATCTGTGCATGTGCCTCAGGGCTTCTCCAGCAGAGTGAAAGAGAAAAGCTTTGGCCATCACAGCTGTTTCCAATGCTTTAGTACTCATTGCTCAGCAACAGAGAACAAAACAATAGCACATCCCTCCCCACCAACCCTTTCCATTGCCTCCCATCCTCTCCAGCAGCACTACTACCACATTACGAACCGTACACTCTGCCCCTGCTCTGTCTCACACACACACCCCTTCTGTCCTCATACCCAGTGGCAGACTGGGAAGAGAAACCGGGGGGGGGGGGTTGTCGCTGTCCTTTTCAGCATATCGTGGTGCCGTTTTGCGGCCCTCTTCAGCCAATCGCAGCCCATCCAGCATAATGTGGCAGCCTGTTTCAACTTATCGCCACCCGTTCGGCCCCGTTTCATGGCCGGTCCACCGGGAAAAGTCCCAGTTATCCCTATGGCCAGTCTGCCCCTGCTCGTACCCTCACCTCTCCTACCCACTCACCGTCCTCACATACACGCACAAAGTCCCTTGTCCACATTCACTTGTCAAAATATATATTCTGCAGTAGCAATGATTACAAGTCTAGCCAGAACAGTAGTAGAAACAGTAAACAACTTCTGCTGAAACAAACAAATAACTAAGCAAAACCAAAAGTGGAACCAGGCATATCATGCTATCTCCATAACAAAGTCAGGATGATTTCCTTGCATTCCACTTGTTGTGGATCATTTCTAAGGTAAACAACACACTTTCCCTGCTCTAATCTGTTTACATAAGTTTGCCTCAAGCCCCCAAGAAACTTCTGATGCCCCCGCCCTACCTAACAGCAAAACAATCAAGGGGCACTCTGCCTCCCGGATTGACAGTGTAACAATCAATTTGCCCCCCTAAACATACAAGTGCCCCACAAAACATTGCATCCAAGTGCCAGCTCTGGAGCACTTTTGAGCAACGAAAATGAAACATACTGCACCATAGGGTCAACAAACACTCAATTATTTCCATTTGGCTGAAATGCAAACTCAAAACGAGCTAAGAATTCGAATACACATGCTGAAACCAAAGTACGCTAATTCCCTAAAACCTAACCAATCAGTAGAGTGTGTAAACATGATGGGAAGAAGTTGTGTGCGACAGTAGTAAGAAATAGTTTACAGCAGAAATGACGTCGCACGACATGATCGGCTGTAGTGAAAGTCATTTGAATTCATACGAGAGAAGTCGTCTGATAACATACGAATTAACCAAATTTCGAGAAATCGTACGAATACTTACGTTTTCGGCGTAAGAGTGTGTTGGCTCTTCCTCTACTTCTATGGATCTACTATGAAGTAAAGTAGGAAGTTCAGCACTGGTTGCGTAAATCACCAAAATCTCAAAGTTGAATGAGAAACAGTTGAGTGAAAGATTGCAATATCAGTTTTGAATTGCAAAAGTCTAAACATAATAAAAATAAAAAAAATGCAATATTATTGTATTGCGACCCAGATATCAATTTACTATTGTACCACCAGGTTCCTGCTGATTCCTACCCCTATTTTCCTTGTGTTTCACTTGCTGAGGGTCATAATAAGGTAAACAACACACTGTACCTAGTCTAATCTGTTTAAAAACGTTTGGAAAGAATGACTGAACATTCAATTTGAGGCTAAAGAAGATATGCACTATTATACAGACCAAGTCTCAATGATGGTTATAAAAATCACATATATTCAGCAAATGCTTTGGCCCGGGCTAAATGTAAACACTGAGAGCAGTAAGACAAGACATTATTCTAACTGACATGGTAAATATAACATTGGGTTGAAACATGTTTGTGTTGAAACATTAATGTTTGTTGCTCTCACTAAGGCAGACATACTGCTTGTCTGCTAGTCAGGTATGATGCAAGGACAGAGAGGCATGGTGCCCTCCAAAAGTATTTGAACACTTTTTGGAAACTTAAGTCACACTTTATGATGTCTGAATGTCATTGCATTGGATACTAACGTCACTTTTCATTGTTCATTGTTAGTTTATAGTGCATTAACTAATGTTAACAAATACAACTTTTGATTTTAAAAATGTATTTGTGAATGCTGAAATTAACATTAACCAAGATTGATACAGTAAATGCTATAAAAGTATTGTTCATTGGTAATTTATGTTAAATCATTTTGTAAACTAATGTTGACAATAGGATTGAGGAGTAACGAAATACATGTAATGGGATTACATATTTAAAATACAAAATATAAGCAACTGTATTCCACTACAGTTACAGTTTAAATCATTGGTAATTAGAATACAGTTACATTCAAAAAGTATTTTGATTACTGAAGAGATTACTTTGCATTTTATTGTCATTTGTTTCATTTAATATTTAGTCCTTTCAGATGGAAAAATGTATACATATAAATTATGCGATCCAAAGTGCATTTGAACAGCGGTGAAACACTTTCTTATGATGTGTTACATTCATACGAGCAGACAGAGAAGTAAGTTTGAAGTAAGTTTGGAGCAGAAGAAATAGAAATAAACCTTGTGTAAATTGTCAGCTTTACGTTAAGCTAAAATGCTATTTCTAGCCATTTTACATGCACGTTACCAGGCACGATCATATTTTTTATCAAGAAAATTCATGTTGGATCATAATTTCTTTTTTTCTAGTAAGACCTTTGATATTAGGGCAAAAATCGTATTCTTGATAATAATTTTTGTATTGTTTTCCTGTAAAAATATCAAAAATTCCTTAAAACAAGATCAATTTGATTTATTTTGTTTTAGAAAAAACACTGCATAAGATATTTATGTTTTTCAGAGAATGTATTTTTAACATGTGTATTTTGTCTTATTGTACTGGCAGTTTTTATAGCCAAAACAAGCGAAAAAATCTACCAGTGCTGAAGAAGTAATCCAAAGTATTTAGAATACGTTACTGACTTTGAGCAATCTAACGGAATGTTACAAATGACATTTTACAGCATGTATTCTGTAATCTGTAGTGGAATACATTTAAAAAGTAACCCTCCCAACCCTGGTTGACAAATGGAACCTTATCATAAAGTGTTAGCCCAACTAGTCTCATTTTAGTGCATGTGCTGTATGAATTCAGATCCCTTCAAGTTCACAGACCTTGAGTAACCACAAGTGTGGTTCAACGCATTTAATATGGACAAGTCCAAATCTTTTTTACTTAATTTTTAACAATATATCATTTTTATAGTTGAATCCTAACAAATACAGTTGAAGTCAGAAGTTTACATACACTTAGGTTGAAGTCGTTAAAACTCATTTTTTAACCACTCCACAGATTTCATATTAGCAAACTATAGTTTTGGCAAGTCGTTTAGGACATCTACTTTGTGCAGGACACAAGCAATTTATCCAACAATTGTTTACAGACAGATTATTTCACTTTTAATTGACTATATCACAATTCCAGTGGGTCAGAAGTTTACATACACTAAGTTAACTGTGTCTTTAAGCAGCTTGGAAAATTCCAGAAAATGTTGTCAAGCCTTTAGGCAATTAGCTTCTGATAGTTTGTGTACTGAATTGGAGGTGTACCTGTGGATGTATTTTAAGGCCAACCTTCAAACTCAGTGCCTCTTTGCTTGACATCATGGGAAAATCAAAAGAAATCAGCCAAGACCTCAGAAAAAAAATTGTGGACCTCCACAAGTCTGGTTCATCCTTGGGAGCAATTTCCAAATGCCTGAAAGTACCACGTTCATCTGTACAAACAATAGTACGCAAGTATATACACCATGGGACCACGCAGCCATCATACTGGTCAGAAAGGAGACGCATTCTGTCTCCTAGAGATGAACGTAGTTTGGTGCAAAAAGTGCAAATCAATCCCAGAACAACAGCAAAGGACCTTGTGAAGATGCTGGAGGAAACGGGTAGACAAGTATCTATATCCACAGTAAAATGAGTCCTATATCGACATAACCTGAAAGGCTGCTCAGCAAGGAAGAAGCCACTGCTCCAAAACTGCCATAAAAAAGCCAGACTACAGTTTGCAAGTGCACATGGGGACAAAGATCTTACTTTTTGGAGAAATGTCCTCTGGTCTAATGAAACAATGAAACATGTTTGGCCATAATGAACATCGTGGAGGAAAAAAGGTGAGGCTTGCAAGCCAAAGAACACCATCCCAGCCGTGAAGCATGGGGGTGGCAGCATCATGTTGTGGGGGTGCTTTGCTGCAGGAGGGACTGGTGCACTTCACAAAATAGATGGCATCATGATGAAGGAAAATTATGTGGATATATTGAAGCAACATCAAGACATCAGCCAGGAAGTTAAAGCTCGGTCGCAAATGGGTCTTCCAAATGGACAATGACCCCAAGCATACGTCCAAAGTTGTGGCAAAATGGCTAAAGGACAACAAAGTCAAGGTATTGGAGTGGCCATCACAAAGCCCTGACCTCAATCCGACATAAAATGTGTGGGCAGAATTGAAAAAGCGTGTGCGAGCAAGGAGGCCTACAAACCTGACTCAGTTACACCAGTTCTGTCTGGAGGAATGGGCCAACATTCCAGCAACTTATTTTGAGAAGCTTGTGGAAAGCTACCCAAAACGTTTGACCCAAGTTAAACAATTTAAAGGCAATGCTACCAAATACTAACAACGTGTATGTAAACTTCTGACCCACTGGGAATATGATGAAAGAAATAAAAGCTGAAATAAATCCTTCTCTCTACAATTATTCTGACATTTCACATTCTTAAAATAAAGTAGTGATCCTAACTGACCTAAGACAGGGAATGTTTTCCACAATTAAATGTCAGGAATTGTGAAAACTGAGTTTAAATGTATTTGGCTAAGGTATATGTAAACTTCTGACTTCAACTGTATATATTGTGAAATGTTTTGCTTTAAAAGTGTTTTTTTTTTTTTTTACTTCGGTAAAGCTAAAAGCATTCGAACATTTTAAGTGTCCAAAAAGTATTTAGGGCCACTGTATAGGGCTAAACACAAACAGGTTTAGAAAACACTGATAGACAGACATAAAGGGAGGGTGGAGAGTGGCTCCATCTGAACAGACGGTATGTTGAACTTCAGCAGGACAATAAGTAGCTGTCTGTCTCTTACACCCAGACTTTATTTATGTTGGATATGAGCAGGATTAAACAGAAATACAATATGTCTCTCCTAACAGAGCTTTAAGGTGCTCAATTTCAAAACAACCAACTGACAATTGTGAGGAGCGCTGTCAATCAAACACCATTACACAGATAACTCACCCAATCCAAGCAAGAGGGCGTGAATCTCATGGCAAGGGAGCCCACAGCCGTTTCTCACACTCAGCCATGATTTTGACCATAACACGCTATGTGAACAAGTCGGATTAGATGTCGAGCATCTGTTTAATGAAACAGGGAAGGCGTCTGAATGGCCTGCCTCTTTCTGAGACAGCTGCTGTGCTATTAGTGCTAGATGTCCCTGATGGTTCACACCTCAACACTGACCACACACACACACACACACACACACGAGGACAAATAAACATATGTTTCTCCCTAAGGAATCTCTCGATAAATGTCAGTTTAAATTTTGACTCTTATGTAAATGTAGAAGCAGCAGTTATATTAATAAGTGTGACTGTACTTAATCAAATTAATAGGTGAGCCATGAAAATTATGTTTTATTATTCACCCTCATGTTGTCCCAAACCAGTATGACCTTCTTTTTTCCACAGAACAAAAAGGTGAAATTTTGAAAAATGTACTTGTAAATCTGGAAGCTTTCATAATTAAAATAAATTAATAATAATAATAATAAAAAAGCACAAAAGCAGCATAAGTGGTACACACAACTTTTGCACTATATTCCAAAACTTCTGAAGCCATATGGTAGCTTTGTGTGAGAAACAGACCAAAATGAAAGGCACAGTTTACCCCAAAATGAAAATTCTATCATTTATTCAACCTCATGTTGTTCCAAACATGTATGTGTTAAGATTAGCAGAGAATAATGAGGCTCAGGAACCAAACACAGAGTGAAAATAAACAGGGAATTTATTAAAACAAAATAAATTAAAAAACAAACCAAAATCCCACAACAGGGAAAAACAAACAAACTACCCTGAAGGGGAAAAAGGGTTATCCAGGCTGGGGCAGAAGGAAACAGGACTGACCGGACCGAAACAGGAACCAGGTAGGGGAAACAGGACCAACAGGGAATATACAAGACCGACAGACTGAATATACAAGACCGACAGACTGAACACACAAGACCGACTAGGTACACAAGACGAACTGGCACTGGACAGCACACACAAGGAGGCTGAAATAGGGAGAGAAATCAAACGGGTTAACAGGGTACAGGTGAGGCAACTGAACTAATAATAAGCAAACAAAGAGGCAAGGTATGACCTAAGACAGAGAGACACTCAATGCTGAAACAAAACAAAGCCACGTGCTCTCACAAGACAACAAAACACCCGAATGGCATGAGCACACATCGCCAAGACAATAAGGTGTTACGTCCTGCCCCAGTCTAGGGTTGGGGAGGAGTACCAAAAAGGTATGGGATTTCCTTTCTCCTGTCTCAGCAATCAAGAATCGGTCAACTTTGAAAATGAAACAAAACTTTTATTTAATCCAAAACAGAAAATGGAAGTCTCAACAACTTCAGAGGTGAGCATAAGCCAAAACAACAAACCAAAACCCCACTAACTCCTGACAAAAAACTGAATAAACTAAAAAAGTAAAAAGAGAAATAAAATACAATAAACACTCTTACTCTCTGACTAACACTAAACAAGAGAAAAAGGATATATACAAAAGAAACTGGCACCCACCACCTACAGTTTCCCACAGGTGAATTTGCTATTTACAATATTTATAAAAATATGTACAAAATGAAATAAGGTTGATCAACTATCAACACAAACAACGTTATATTTAACAGTCACAACAACAGGCAAGCAACAAGCAATCAAGCAAACAACAACACACTACAACAAACATTTTTAGCACAACAAGGTTTAACAGCAATGGAAACAACAGGAAATTGGGAGTTCAACAGAGCTCCCCCCGTAGATGTGGTGGTCTCTTTTATACTTCTGTCTCTTGGGCCACACCAATAACAGGTGGAGATTAATCCTGACTGGTCCAATCTGTGAAAAGTGAAGACAGGAGAGAGAGAGAGAGAGAGAGAGAGAGAGAGAGAGAGAGAGAGAGAGAGAGAGAGAACAACACAGCAACACGTATATACAACAATACTTCACTGGACGTAACACCCCCATCCGTAAATGTCAAACTACGGCTTGACAAAAATCACAATGCAGCATGGACAGTAAAAGGCACCTTTTCTAATTCAAACTTTTGTCCACAGACCAACACTTTAACCACCAGGATGAACCCTACCTGCTCTGGAGTGGGAAGCATAAGCCTTTGCACCAAGCATATTACACTCCTCAACATCACTGGGTGAATAACCAGGTTGGGGAAAGACTTTACTTCCTGTTAAGTCATTACCCAAAATCATGAATGGTTTGTAGGAGGACCGAGGTGAGTGTAAGGGAGAAACTGTCACAGGGTGAAGAAAAGAACAGTTGCAATACACCTAGTTTGGGCAGAAAGTTTCTCGTTCCAAGCCTCACAATCAGCTATAAATTGATCAGGCTCAAGACAATAGAAGCAGACACGCTTGTCAACTTTGTGATTTGAGATATATTTGCGTTTCCTATTTGGGCACGGCTTGGGTCCAGAGAAAACACAGAAATTGTCACTCCCTGAAGGCCCAACTGAACAGACTTCTTCCTCCTGAGGCTCTGACACAGGTAAAACAGTCTTGTGTGTTAAATGAAACTTATCAGCTAACACTGCAGCTTCAGAGAGAGACTCAACTTTTTGTTCATTTAAATGAACCACAATATTGTCTGGTAGGCAATTTGTAAATTCCTCCAACAAAATTAACTCACATAGTTAAGCATGATCACTGACTTTGCTTGAAATACACCACTTTTCAAATGATGTCTGCTTTTCACTTGCAAACTCCACAAAGGTTTGTTTGGGAGTTTTCACGTGGGCTCTAAACTTCTGTCTATAAGCTTCGGGTACAAACTCATAAGCCTATAACACAGAAATTTTAAGAGTATCATAATCCAGACTCTCTTCAAAAGGCAAAGCAGAACACACTTCTTGAGCTTTACCTACCAACTTTGGGCCACCTAATGGTTCCGGCAACACGTTCAAATGCAGTGAAGTAAGAATCTACTTCAGCATCTCGGAAGAGAGGCACCAAATGAATATGCTTACTTGCATCAAATGCAGCATCACCAACTGCTGGGGTGGAAACACAAATGGGAGCATGTGTAGGATCAGCATGAGTCTAGACAGAGGGAGCAGAGTTATACCTATTAAGACTATGCAATCTTAGAGCTTGAGACTGAAAGAGCTGTATCTCCCACAACCGCAGTGGCTGGTTCTCATGCTCCTGCCTCTTTATCTGCCATTCAAGTTCCTTTAACCTGACTGCCAACACTGGATCATACTGAGCTGCAGGAGAATTTGTCTCAGAGGAAGGCTTTGCATTGGTCACCACCATTGCAGCAGCCACCTCTTCAACACCACTGTCCTTTGCCTCAGCTGGCAAGATCTGCATGCTCACCAGTCTACTGTACAACTCAGTCTTCAACACCTGCTTTGTAGCATTAGCAGACACTACAACACCAAAGAAGTCTGCTATCTTTAGCAAATTATCTTTCATGCACTTATCAAACTATTTCAGAGTAGGATTCTGAATAAAAGAAGTTAGAGCAAACTCCATTTCTAACCTAACCTTCCCACACCAAATGAAAACAGCCAAACAAACAAAATTACTGACTCACCCAGGGTATATCCAATTGAATTGACAATGGACGAGCCCCCAGTTATTACTTCCTACCCCAGTCTAGGGTTGGTGAGAAGTACCAAAAAGGTATGGCTCTTTCCCCTCTCCTGTGTCAGACATGTTGTACTTCCGTAGTTGTTTGAATGAATAATTGTTGGTTTTAGTAGGTAACTGTTGCTACAACCAATTTGACTGAGGGTGATTCCAGTCCCGAAATCTCAGACTGAAGTGACCGAACCTCAGCACAACGTGATGTCAGCTCACGACTCGGGCGCGCAGCACAAAGCGAGCGCAACGCACGTCCACGGTGCAAGAGACAGACACAGAACATGGAGCATGAGTGTCTGGATCCTGACACAGATCTAAACTGAACCAGACAGGGAAGTCAGGATCCAGACACCATGCTCCGGACATGAAACACAAGACAGCTCGCGAGCCGGGTGTGCTGCGCAACGCGAAGCACACCCGTGTTCGCGAGAGACTATTGACGTGAGTGCATGCATTGAGTCATTCAGTTAAACAGATCAGAAAAGATCCAAAAGAAAAATTTGTTCATGAATCAGACATTGTCACTTTTCTCATGAACATGCAAAAGAAAGCTAGGGCAGATGTCTAGATTTTCAATGAATAACGACTTAAATTTCTGTCTGTTCTTCACAAAAAGCTGTGGTATCCCTTTTAAAGCATAAAAGCTCCAGTTTCCATTCATTATAATTGCATAGAAAAGAGTGACCAGTACATTATTAAAAATATCTTCTTTTGTGGTCCTCAGAAGAGAGTCATATAGGATTGGAACGAAATAAGGATAAGTAAATGATGACAGTCTTAACTTTTTTTTTTTTTGGTTGAACTTATCCTTTAAGAAAATGGCAATTCTGTCAAAACATGTTTCGAAAGACCAATGCTTACCAGAGTAAACTTGCTTCAACAAGGCAGCTTTGCTGTTTCTGTGTTAACTTAATGCACCAAGACACATTTCTGTTAAAGATAGTTATTAAAAATTTCTGGCGGTGGGAGAATGGAAGTTGGATCGATGCGGCCTGATAATAGACAGTTTTATAATAAGAGTTGAGTCGACTTTGCTCCACTCCAGAGAAATAATGAGGAGGTTGGACGAGAGGGCCAGACATGTGAGAATGCACTCTTTATTCCTGCGAATCAGTGCCTCACTGAAGCCTCTGTAGTGCAGGTCTGGCATACATTTACTCCAAATCAGCGTCGGTTCAGCATCTTTGAAAATAACATGGGGCTCAGATGTTAACACACAGTGTATACTGTGCAATGAGCCCACTGCAGTTAATCAGCTGGTGTAAACACAATCAATAATCACAGGCACCAGAGTGACTGGGGAATGACATGAGGTTAATTTTTTAGGTATTAATTTAATAGAAAATAAAGAATAATAGAATCGATGTAAACGTACAAATGTGTTCATGTGTTGAGCTGATAGTACTACACTCATATTGGTAGCTGAAAGCATTATCAAATTAGCCAAAATATTTAATAATAATAAATAAACATGTTCGGTGTGGGGGATTGCAGAATTTTAAGAACGACTGGAATTAGAATTCTGATTAAATCTGTTGAGTTTTCTGCACACACAGGTTCCTTGAGGGCCTGCCTGTCAGTAACATTTTTAAAAGTGGGTCTTAGTGAAGGGTCAGTTGGCAGCAGAACATAATAAGCTGTAGTAATGTTTCCAGATTGGTAACCATTGGTCCTAAATCAGTGTGCAGTGTGTGTGAGGTCAGGACTGATGTCTCTTACTGTACTCAATGTCCTGTTGACTCTCTGATAAGATCCTGAGACAGACACACCCCTGGATTCTTCTCATCATCTATTATTCAAAACCAAACAATTCACAGCACAATGAGACCAGAGGAGAGCCACTCTGAGAAAACAAAAATGACACAATGCCTCTAAAATACAAGGAGATAAGTCAGCATATGGGAAGTTAATGTCAATATACTTGTTTCTATTCATAATGAACGGATAATGAATGAATGAATAATGGATCCATAAACAAGGTACTGTAATCAATACATTTCGGTTCAAATCAATAATCTTTAGTCTGCAAAATATTTTTTTAAATTCATCCTGGGTGGCACTAAGTCTTTCACTTGTCAGGTACAGTATATTAAGGCATGTGCATGTCAGTCTTTTCAGACATCTTAAAGAATATCTAACAGAAATGTGTCTGAATGCTTAGTTATCAGAATTCCCCTGCTTTCTACTTTACACACAGGAAAGTATCCAAGCAAACCTCACACGCCAAAAATGGAGGCTTGAAAATGTAGTAAACCACATGATTTATTGCTAAAATATTACCAAGTGAAAGAGTCTATACCAGTTAACAGAACTTGCCTTATGGTGCATCTTACTACTGTACATCTTACATTTGTTGATCATGCACATGTGTTTTTATGTCTTGCAAACTTAAACATTTGGTTTTCTCTGATAAATTGAACATTGCTGTTACAAACTGTGCTAATTTAAATGTCACTAAGGTAACATTATCTAGCTGATTTGTCAGAATGACTTTTTTGACAGTTGAAGGCAAAACTGTTTAACTGTCATAAAGTTACATTATATCTTTTGTTTTAAAAATACATTGCTAAAAACATGTTTTTTATTTAATCGCTATAAAAATATGTTTTTTATTTAATCACCAGTCAATTAAATAATAATCAAAATCATGTTTGAGGTGAAAATGCTGGCAGGGCAAGAAAAAATCTGGCCCAATCAGGCAGAAAAAATAGTTTTTATTGTCGAGCCCTGCATGCTGTTTAACAACTTACAAAGACTTTGACTAATTCTGGCATTATAATGTCTTGGTTTATGATTCATGTGATGACAAAACACTGACACCAACCCTTAGTCTCTATAACCATCTTAAAATGATGTTTAAATTAAAAAAACTATGTGTAATGAAAATTGATCATCAGGTTTGAGTTACCATTATCCACTGATGGTATAACAGAAAGAGAGACAGAGAAACAGACAGAGCGTCTTTATTCATTTATAACACTACATCTTCACTGAAGCCCTAAAATCACAAAAACATTAAATATCTCCATGTCACGTTGCATGGATACATTACAGCTTTACTATATTACATCCACACAGATAGAACAGTCACATATGAGCAAATAAAATGAAGAAAGAACTTGGGCTTGGACTGCATTGTCATGGTGTGTGCAAACGCTTAGCATGCTTTGTTGAGCCATGGAGAATCCCCTCTCATCTATGCTTTTCCGTGGCCCCGTCTCTCTTGCCTCCTCCTCCTTTAAAGGTGGGTGTATGAAATATTAATGCTGCAGTACAACTGGCCGCAGGAGAGAGGCCTCTCTCTATGAGTGAGTGTGTATAAGTATATGTTTGTGAGTATTATAGAGAGACAGTCGGCTAACTCTGGCATTGCTGCTGTTCCAGAGACACCCGATCTCTACAAAGCTTCCCGGCCTGCTGAGACCTTCACTGCTGCTGCGACTGCATATAATTTGAGAGTAAATACTCTAAACCCCTGAACCAATATTAGCAATATTAGCATTTTCTTTATATAGTAACAAGGAATAGTTCACCCAAAAATGACAATTCTGTTGTCATTTACTCACCCTCATGTTGTTCCAAAACTATATGACTTTCTTCTGTGAAACACAAAAGAAGATGTTAGGCAGAATGTTAGGGACTGCCTTAAGCAGGGGCAGAGTGGCTAATCGGGAGGACCGGGAAAATTCCCAGTGGGCCGCTCAAAAATTGGGCAGGCGGGTCTGCATGTTGATTAATAAACTTTCAGTCATGTGTCGCATAACAGTTGACAACCGTCCGTGTCATCTGGCAAATAAGGGATCAGAATTACATTCCATATTTTTCTAAAGTGGATGCAGTCTCTACTGTATTTTATTGTTTCGCACCCAAACAAATGAGAGAATAGGCTGTGACAGACAAAACAATGGCTGTTACGCCATCACACGGACACTTCACTTGACAACGAGGGAAGGATTACGTAAGATCCAGCGAGAACAGATACTATTAGCTGAATGGATGAACGTGCTTCAGGTAGCAGATCATCACAAGTTCAGTACTGACTGTAGTCCCACAATCTCCATCAGTTAATCTCTGAAATCCTCTTTCCATGCTGTGCAGAATGATAATAACAACATCCTTTATTGTCACAAAATAAAAGAATACTCAAAGTAAATCAACACAGATGCAACCGAATGACACAATACGAAAATAAGAGGACTTGACAGCTCGCAAAAGATTAAAATCAACACAACAAACTGCACAGAGTGCCTTTAATATTGTATTATGCTGGCTACCATCCCTGGAGTTCGCTAGTTCGAATACCAGGGCGTGCTGAGTGACTCCAACCGGGTCTCCTAAGCAACCAAATTGGCCCGGTTGCTAGGGAGGGTAGAGTCACACGGGGTCACCTCCTCGTGATCGCTGTAATGTGGTCCCCTCTATCGGTGGGGCGTGTGTTGAGTTGTGCGTGGATGCCGCGGTGGATGGTGTGAAGCCTCCACACGCGCTATATCTCCGCGGTAATGTGCTCAACAAGCCGCGTGATAAAATGTGCGGATTGACGGTCTCAGACGCTGAGGCAACTGAGATTCGTCCTCCGCCACCAGCATTGAGGCGAGTCACTATGCCACCACGAGGACTTAGAGCATATTGAGAATTGGGCATTCCAAATTGGGAGAAAAAGATCCCCCCAAAAAAATAAAAATAAAAAAAAATATTGTATTATACGCTCAAACCCAATCTTCTTAAAGAGACAGTAACCATATCACCAGTGTCGATAACATTTACATTCCAAGTAAAAGAACAGTACATATTTGCTACTTTTAGTCTTTTTTCACTCTGTTTGTTGGAATTTTGCTTTGTTTTTGTTTTTTTTAATGGCTTGTAAAAATGACAATCACTCAACCATCAGTACGTTTCTTGCGCATTTCATTGCTGCACACATTTTCACTGGATCTGTTGCGATGTTTCTTAAAATACCTAAAAAACAAAGCTCTGAAAAATCATTAAATATTTATGTACAGTTACAGTTCTATAGTGTTGTTATTTGCCTACGTAGACTTTAAAATACACTTGACATTAAAATGTACTTATGTTTTACAACAGATGCATCAAGTCTTATGTCAGAAGGCTAAAATCTAAGTGATTTAAACTTAAATTTTAAAATGGCATAAGTGGTATAAAGACATAGAGAGCAAAGTTATCCATTTTAAATAATAGTAGGTAACCAACCCCAATTTAGAATGCCCAATTCCCAATGCGCTAAGTCCTCGTGGTGGCGTAGTGACTCGCCTCAATCCGGGTGGTAGAGGACGAATCTCAGTTGCCTCTGCGTCTGAGACTGTCAACCCGCGCATCTTATCATGTGGCTTGTTGAGCGCGTTACCGTGGAGACATAGCGCGTGTGGAGGCTTCACGCTATTCTCCACGGCATCCACACACAACTCACCATGTGCCCCACTGAGAGCGAGAACCACATTATAGCGACCATGAGGAGGTTACCCCATGTGACTCTACCCTCCCTAGCAACCGGGCCAATTTGGTTGCTTAGGAGACCTGTCTGGAAACGGTTAGTTTTAACCAATCATCAACACTTTTCGATTAGCCAAGTTCTCCTAGGTCAAGAATTTCAGAGATGTGCGCGAACAGGAGAAATATTACCAAACGAACACCTTGGCAGAACAAAAAAGTTACTGCATTTCATCATCTTTTTTAGGCGAACTAAAAGAAGCCTGTTCTGCAAGTATAAATTAGGCTTGAGTCCCCATTTACTTTGATTGTATGGAAAAAAAAGCAGCATCAACATTCTTTTAAAATTGTTCCTCTGTTTCAAAGAAAGAAAGAAATATGGGTTTGAAATGACATAAGGGTGTGTAAATGAAAACTGAATTTTCATTTTTGGGTAAACTAACCCTCTAAATGTATAATTAGAAAACTGTAAAACCAGTTAGTACTGGCATTAGAAGTTGTCACAGATCTCAGGTTAGAGCATAATCTGTATCTTGTTCTACCAACCAATTTCACTTTATGCATATTCATCAAATATCTAAAAGTCTAAATATCAAAATTCAGAGCTCTCCTTTGACTTTTAATAAAAGGGCATGACTGACACAAAAAGAGTGAGAAGTTGGTATCCATTGGTAGTAGGTACAAAGACAAAGTACTAATTAAAAAAAAAATGTTTTGACCTCTTGTAAAATCAGGATAATCAACTAATCAAGAAATATCTGGTGCTGATCAAGCTATGCTAAAATCATATTAGTAACACATAATAGCAATACAATACAGCAAAACAAGACTGTTCACGGTGCAGGCCACAGGTTACAACTTAAGGGGAGTCTTGCCACATCCCTCTGGAGGTTCAGCATTCAAAAAACACCCAGGTTATCAGTGTGCCTTATGCTTCAGAGTACAATACAGTGAATGTGCTTCCTGCACATCACAATGAAAAGCTGGTCACTGCCCCTGGCTCTGGCAGTTCATTTACACAGGATTCAATGCAAATGCATTTGAACTATTCTCTAACACTGATCCCATATAGCACATTAAAACATTATAGACTGGTAGAAAATGTCACCGTAATGTTATGGCTTTAAGTAGACCATAGGAAATCTATTTAATAAAAAGCCTGGGCCTAAGCTCACATGGACTGCCATCCCTGACTGACAAGGGAATGATATCTCTATGCCTATATGGTATTGTGATATAAGCAAAACATCTGAACTGCAAAATTGCTTTTTAAAGCTTTTTTGAGAACCTTTTTAAAACAATCCCTATGAAACACTTAGATAAGATTTCTGAGTTGAGGTTATGCTTTTTTCTGTGGGAAAGGGAAACTAGTTTGAGGGTGATTTTGAGGCATGCACTTTTTGTGTCATTAAATTCAAATGATGGGTAAAAACGGATTTTTAAAGTTCACTACATAAATATTATAGCAACACAGCAGGCTTTCTGGGGAATGTTTAATTGGTCAACAGTGACCTCTAATGAGGTGAGGAGTCTGAACTCTGAGTTCTCTGACTGAACACAGAATTGTACACAGCACATAACCTAATCTGGATTATCAACCAAATTAGATGTGTCTCTAATCCGCCATTGCCAACTCTTGCTTTAACCATTTGATAAAGCACTGGTGGGAAACTGAAGCATGCTTTCTACCTGTCTGTCTCAGTGCTGTCTATCTTTTGCAGTTAAAGGTGTATGCATGTAAACAAGTATTTTTTGGCTATAGCCTAGTCATTCGGTAATTATTGCAATAATCATGGTCTATTTCATTCACTCGCACTGTAACTAAGCTGTGTATTTGCATTGTCTTCCCAGCAAACATAGAATTAACATTCCCCTAACCTTAGCATACAATTCCCATTTGGTTATTTTTTAGGAACGAACTCCTGACGTTCTAGGAATGTTCTTTTTCGTTTTTTAAATAACCATAAACTTGGGTTCCCAGAACGTTCTGAGAACCAACAATTGTTAGCTGAGTTTTTTCCATTTTATTCACCAGAAATAAAACCTCTGGAAGAAACTGGGAGCTAAATTGAGAAAACTCTTAGCCTGTTAGTTGTTACTAATCTAGCAGGGAACTGTATACCGTACAAAAAGCCATGTACTGTAGGCTACGCCATACGGGAGAGCACTGCAGCAGCACTGAATATTTGACACGTCAAGTCTCAACAGGCTCAGAATACAGTTATATAATAATACCAACTCAAACATACATTGCTTTGCTGGGTTGATTACAGAAAATTATCAACACGCAGCGAACATAAGTATGTCATGTGGCTGTCTTCGTTTAAAATGTTAACTGTTTTGCATCTAGAGAATGCCAATGCGCTGACAGATAGTGTTTAGAGATCATACAGTGTGTCAAGTTATGTTGATGTAGTAGCTAGAAATGCAAACAGGTAAATACTGTGGCCAAAACATGCACGTCGGTACGCTTGCTTGCCTGACCTGTCAAAGCACAAGAATCAAGGGGCATTCACACCGAACACGTTTTTGTGTCAGTCCGCGCTGTTTTGCTATGTAAACATCCACTAGACGGACGTCTTTGACCACTGTGCCGCGTCTCGCGCGGGACCACCACGTTTTTTAGACGCCGTGTCAAGTTAAAAAGAATTTCAACGCCTCGAGACACCTGCGTATTGTTGCATTCGCGGCGCTCCGTCCAGCTTTTTTCTTTTTTTTTTCTTCTTTTTTTCTTTTTTCTTTCTTTTTTTTTTTATCACAAGAACGTGTTCGGTCTGAACAGCCCCTTATGTATATATTTCAGCAAACGTCCACTCACCCTTCTTGAAGGACTTCAACGGTCCGGTTAAAAGTGTCAATCACTGCCAGCACAGCGGAATGATTCTAGAATCCGTTACATTGTATCAGTGCATTCGGCATGCCTTGGTTGTCGACATGAACTCACATGGCACTTTTTGAACGTCCCGTGCCTCATCAGCCTGAGGAAAAAGTCAACAATTGCACATATGAGAGTCAGACTTCTTCAGCGTCCCCAAAATTACTGAGTAGGTTATTTTCGGTGACTCTGTGTGTTACCGTTGTAAGTCGAATCATTGAATTTGAATGACAGGTCGCACTCTGTCTAGGCTGAATCTTAGTTGTATGCCCCGCCCTCTTCTCGCAGAATCAACCAATAAAAATGCAGAACAGGCTGCCGTTCGACATGTTATTTAAATAGCCTTATTTCTTGCACACAGCGTAGTGATGTGTTGTTTATCTAAAGCACGACGAAGTGTAAAATGGAGCAAAATGTGAGCTCAAAATTCCGCTTAGAAGTCACACATCTGCATTAGAAACAGATCGCCTATGCAAAGCTTTCACTTTGCAAAACTATGTGTTTGTCCAGATACTACCCAGTGTATCGCTGCAATACTTTACCTGAAGTATCAAATGTAAGTTTTAGAGAACTGTAAAAGTGCATGTATCAGACATTTGTTCTCAGAAATCTCCAAGTGGTGGAACAGAGAAAAGGCTGTATGCTTTTCAAGATGCTCACCGACAGCTTGGCTCAATCTTTTTGTTACAACTTCAATCTCTACTGCATAACAGGAAATGGAGTGTTCAGAAAAGCCTGCCACTGCGGAAAATAGACATTATCTAAAAAAGAAAAAGCAGGTCTGGCGTGGCAGAGAAAGTGAGAGAGATTTTTTTCTCCCAATGTTTTCTCCAGTTGTTTTTGAATTCATCAGCAAGGAGAATATTGAGTGTTGACTCTAATGTTTGACTAAATGGGACATAGGGCTAAGAAAATCTACACTACACCGTGTGTGTGTGTGTGAGCTGATGGTGCATGTTCTGATGGAATAAGTGCAAACAGTCGTTAATCTTGGAGTCTGACATTAGATTTCAGGTTTTCAGGTAAGATAGTGTAATGATGTTTTAATTCTTTTTGAGAGAAGTAACTTCATAATAAACCACAGTAAAAGCATGATAATCCAAAATCACCCAGCAAGAGGAAGAACAAAAATGGAAAAAAAATTTTTTGCCTTGAATAATTATTACATGTTTTTTTTTTGCTTCTGTGTTAAATAAACAATGATCAACGATGCCTGCTGGTTTGCAATCACACCCAAATTTTTCTTAAAACAAAGAATGCACATTACAAGACAAAAGACTGCCATCTTGTGGTTAGAAAATATCAGTGCATTTTTGAGGAGAGAACTCTCTTCTCTCACTTCATACTGTAGGCAATGCATAAGGTGCCTGCCTGCAGACTTGTACTTAGTTTTAAACACGTAAGGCAACAATTTAAAAAATACTTTTGGACCAGAATGAGAAGAAATAGATATTTCATATACTGTATAACACAATCATCAGCATCATAGCATAAAACTATTATCCAAATATAGTTTTGTGTTCAATTTATTACAGTAGAGGATGCATTGTTCATAAAATCACACCTTTAATAATCTGTAATGCAATAATGCAGATTTTGTTGTTGTTGTTTCTCCAAACTGGGGACTATAAGGACCCCCAGGGGGCTGCAATTGTTTTTTTGGGATTCCACAGAAAATGTAATTGGAAAAAATTAAGAAAAAATATATTAATAAGTGTTACGATTTTTAAACAATTTGACATTAAAGTTTCATTCTGCTTTCATCGCTATTATTTTATTAAAATGGATCTAGATACATGACAATACAAGGCTGCATTTATATTTTAGAAAGTGGTTCCCTCTCAAGGGGATCATTATATTTGAGGGTCCTTGGCATCAAAAAGTTTAAAGACCCCTGCAATAATGATTCTCAAAACATATCTTTAAAGATATGTTTAGAAGCAGCAGATCAGATTTGTTTTTAACATGCCTTAATTACATATATGGCAGACATATATTGTTATGCATACCACATTAAAAGTAATTGTTTTACAGCGTAAACCATATAATACACAGCTAAATATCACAGCAAAGAGAGCAGAGGGAAGAAATAGAATTGAACTAGATTTGGAGGGTGGTTCGAGACAGAGCTCATCTTTCTACGAAATGACAACAGCTGAGTTATAGAACATGGTTTGATCTTACACAGGGTAAGATCCCCCCCCCCCCCTCTCCCTCCCTCCCTCCCTCTCTCTTTCTTTCTCAATGTCTGTGACTTCATTTACCATGTTGATCCAATACATTACACAATAAAATACTTTTAAAGCAGGCACCTTTTGAAGATTATTTTCAGCTCAGAAGAAGACACAGGGTAACATCGGAATCATCTGAGGCCTAAAATATTGCCTTGTTGTATGTCTTGTTCGTCAAAGGACCCTCACAGTGGGGTTCACTGTATTATAATGACTGCAGCGCATACTCAGTTTCCTGTGCTCCTGATTTGGCAGCTGTGAACTGTTATTTTTGGAACAAAATAGTTGAGGTTCAGGGGAAAGGAACTACAGACAGCTATAAAGACCTGAATGTTTCCCATCTAGACTTCTTATCTTTGGGGGGAAAAAATGTAGATGGCAGTCTGAAATTGTGATAATTTGATTATTGTTTTAAAGTAAAACACAACACATAATTTGAAGAACACATAAATAGAAGAAAATGACAGGTCTCACTGCCTTTATTGTTTTGTAAATACATTGTAATACAAATGATGAATAAAAATTTATAATAAGGTTCTATTTGTTAAGACTAGTAAATGCACTAGGTATTTTGAACTTACAATGAACAGTATTTTTTAAGCTTGGTTAAAATCTCTAAATAGACTATTGCTCATTGGTAGTTGATAATGCATTAACTAATGTTAACACATACAACTTACCATTCAATGGTAAAAATGTATTAGTATACAGTATGTCGAAATTAACATCAACTAAGATTAATAAATGCTAAGGGTATTATTCATTTCATGTAACTAATGTAGTTAACTAATTTTAACAAATATGATATCATAAAGTGTTACCCATTGTTGCTCTAAAAAGTACAAACAATTATTAAATAACATTGGCAGTAATAATAATAATAATAATAATAATAATAAAATTTTGCATGGGTTGCATGGTTGAGATATCAGCAACCCTTTCACTTGTTGCATCATTTCGTCATGATCCAGGAGTGCGCATGTCCCCATCCCTACGAATCCCCTTCGTTATTGGTAGATGACGCACATTGGTTTTTTACAAGCGCTCTCCAATCCGCTCCATTGCCAAGTGTGCGCACGCTGCTGAAGCGAAAATCCCGGTGCCTCTTTCAAACCCGTGGTCAGACTAAACGCCGAGGGGAAATCATGGAGGAAAAGAAGAGCGAAATCAACGGGCACGCCGGGCACAAAAGCCCGGTAAAAGCGGTTTCAACAAATTCTGAAAAGAAAAGCTTTAAAGACAGGTTCATGGTGTTTTTAAAAAGAAACCTCTTAGTTATTTTGACGGTGTCCGGGGTGCTGGTGGGCGTCGGGCTCGGAATGATGGTCCGGAACATGAGCCTTACCCGAGCCCAAATGACTTATTTTGCCTTCCCTGGAGAGATGCTGCTGAGGATGCTCAAGATGATCATCCTCCCTTTAGTGGTTTGCAGTTTGATTTCTGGCGCCGCGAGTCTGGACACCCGCTCGCTGGGAAAGCTCGGAGGAATCGCCGTGGCTTACTTTTTGGTGACCACTCTGATCGCTTCATCCATCGGTGTGGCGCTCGCCTTCATCATCAAACCCGGTGTGGGAGCCGGAGCGCTCAACACCAACAGTTTGGGGCTTGAAGGTGTGAGCACCAACAAAGAGACAACGGATTCGTTTTTAGACCTTGCAAGGTATTTAATTATGGAAATTAATATTAATTTTAAAATCTTATTATATTTTAATATCGAGCCTACTGCAATGTACTGTATGTATAGGCCTATAATAGCAGCATTCATCAGCAGCTGAAATGTGAGAAATAAAGTTCACTATAGCAGTACTTAGTCCACTGCTTCTGCAAGTGCACCAGTATGATTAACTGGATACTGTTAGCTGTTTCACACACATGAATGCATAAGGCCATGCTGAGATTACATTTGTAAGATAATAACCTCAACCGATATTTGCAAATCATGTGACAACAATTACATACTTCCCTACCCCCAATACATATGTGTGTGTGTGTGTGTGTGTGTATATATATATATATATATATATATATATATATATATATATATATATATATATATACACACACACCGATCAGCCACAACATTAAAACCACCTGCCTAATATTGTGTAGGTCCCCTTGTGCCGCCAAAACACCGTCAGCCCGCATCTCAGAATAGCATTCTGGGATACTATTCTTCTCACCACAATTGTACAGAGTGGTTATCTGAGTTACCGTAGACTTTGTCAGTTCAAACAGTCTGGCCATTCTCTGTTGACCTCTCTCATCAACAAGGCATTTCTGTCCACAGAACTGCTGCTCACTGGATGTTTTTTGTTTTTGGCACCATTCGGAGTAAATTCTAGAGACTGTTGTGCATTAAAATCCCAGGAGATCAGCAGTTACAGAAATACTCAAACCAGCCCGTCTGGCACCCACAGTCATCCATGCAATTATCTAATCAGCCAATCGTGTGGCAGCAGTGCAGTGCATAAAATCATGCATATACGGGCCAGGAGCTTCAATTAATGTTCACAACCATCAGAATGGGGAAAAAAGGTGATCTCAGTAGGGCTGCCCCCTAATAGTCGACCAAACGTTAGTCAATGAGAAGAGTCTTGGTTGACCAAGTTTTGATTGAAAAAAAAAATGCACTCCTCTTTGCCTCATAGATCACAGCTTTACTAGATTTATTCTTTCTTTAACTCGGGTCATATGATGAATAAGAACTCAGATGAACTCAATTTAGTGTATATTTTTTGTGCAAGACTGGCTTTGTTTGTATATTGCTTTTGGTGTTTAAATTGCAGCTATCTCAATGTACGTAGATGAATATTACAACTACATTTCTATTAGTATGGATAATATTAAAACATTGCACAGACGTTTTAGTTTGCATGCTTTATTCTTTAGTCAGAGTGAATATATATTTAGAGATACAGTTATTGATCTGTAAGGATCAATGGAAAACTTTAAGTCTGCTCAAAGCATTGTGATTCTGTCAGAAGTGTCAGGATTTGTCCGGCTGCGTGGGAATTTATGAAAGGAACATCAGCGGTGTCCATCTGTGATGATAAAGGAGTTTTACACATGTCTGCATCATGGTTTATATTGCTTGCTTGTTTTTCCTATCAGAAACCTGTTCCCATCTAACCTGGTGGCTGCAGCTTTCCGTTCAGTAAGTTACCTTCTTTTTTTTTTTTTGCCTCTGTCCACTTTTGTAGTGTAAACAGCTCCAAATCACTCACATACACACACCAACAGTCATATCCAGAATGAATATTCTTTCCTAAAATCACTTATCCATGTGAACAGCCACTTCATCTCTAATTTAGAGTCTCATAATGGAGTAACCATTTTTTGTTCCTGCTTCAATAAATACCTCAAATCCTCTCTCACCACTATGGAACTACACTGTTACCATAGCAAGCTGATTCCGTTCCTCGATGCCTGGCAACCTGGCTTGGTTCACTAGGTTGTACAATGTGAGCAACTGCTCAACCGTGAGCACGTTCTGCTCAAAGGAAGGTCAGGGGGTTCAGCAATCAGGGCGGGTGATAACATCTCTGTGCCCAGACTGGACCTTACTGACACAAACTGAGCAGTCAGTAATCAATTTGTAAAAAAGGATGTTTTCTTAAAGGCCAGAGTAGCTTTAGAAAGAGAGTCGGGGTCATTAGGATGAGATATCCAGTTTGGGAATGTTTCTCTATCCAGACGGATTTCTATTGGCATTTACCTGGATGGAATTCAATAAAGGCTTTAAATGGGAAAAGACAAAGATTAGCAGGATTAATGCAGAAATGCCTGGGAATTATTTTAACAGCCAGTTACAAATGGACTGATCCAAAGTACTAATTGTAGTAGATCTATTCAAGTTTGTCCTAATTATCTTTAATTGAAAAATGTTTGGACGTCAGGAAGGGGTACTGAAAAGAAGGGTTGTGGGGACTCACAATTATTGTCTCTGTGTGCCAGTCTCAAAGTCCTCTTCAGCTAAACTTTAAATGCTGCTTTTGTTAGTATTTTGGCACTAGACTTTCACAGAAACAGGCTCAAATGAGATAAATAATCAGATACGTCAACACAGTAATGTCGAGTTTATGAAGCCTCACGCTGAAATTGAATTAGATCAGCCAAAATGGCTGTCATAAGCACTGCATGTAAAGCCAACTCATTATATTGTCCTCATCTGTCTCTCACTTTTTTTCACAGTATGCCACTGATTACAAGATAATTCTTGTTGGAAATGGAACCAATGGAACCCTCAACTACCAAAAGGTACATGATCTTTACCACAGCCATCAAATGTATTGATGTCATTCTTCTGTAATATCATCACATTAGACAATTAGGCCCTTTTATTTCTTTTGATCTATATAAAGCAAATACTAGCAAGTATACAATGGTCAAAATTACCAGGCATGTCAAACAGAATTTGTTCCAGACTAATAACACTGTGAGTTTGGTGAAATTTGAACCACTTCCCCCAGTGGCCGAAGCTGGAAGCGTTGTTGACCAGTTTCTGGGTAAAATGTTCACAATGTGGTGCTAAAAACGAGTTGTATTTTTAGTTGTAAATGATGTAACACAGTCAACAGGAATGCATATTTTATTAACCCTACCCCCTAACCCAATCCCCAACCCTAAACCTAACTGTCAGTGAAGTAAAAATGCAATTTTATAAAAATAAAAAAAAAATAAAAAAACGCAACTTCCAGTTCGTGATTACCGTTGTTTACGTGAATGCAATTCCTTCTTGGTTTCCATGGG
Source organism: Myxocyprinus asiaticus (assembly GCF_019703515.2). Classification (NCBI taxonomy): domain Eukaryota; kingdom Metazoa; phylum Chordata; class Actinopteri; order Cypriniformes; family Catostomidae; genus Myxocyprinus; species Myxocyprinus asiaticus. The sequence continues at coordinate 24,868,500 of NC_059366.1, forward strand.
ACCAGAACTCGCCTTGGAGACTACTCGCACAAGGCGCTATTAGTAGCATTGCAGGGAATGGTGAAAATGTTTGAATTGATGGAAAAATGTCTGATTGGGAGATGGAGCTTAATTTGGTAGATTGGGGTCAATTTCAGGGTACATGAATTTGGAAGCAGCATGTCAGTGTTCTCAAATTGTTTGTTTAAAAATATCGCTTTTTGAAATGTCATTTTAACCCAATATTTTTTCACTTTTGGGATAGTAGAAGCTTAAGTACTGTTGGGGCCTCTTGGCAGAAACCTTAATTTGGCTGTATTTTTTTTCTTTTTCTGAACACTGTAGTGCTGGCTGTTTGGCAGCCTTGAACGAGCTTGCTGTGTGTTTGCACAGGGCCAGGGGTTGACACAGCCAGTTTAGCTTCTTCTAAACTACTGTGCATTCAAGCAGCTGGAGATGGCAAGCCTTTCCAAGAGTGCTTTTTTCATGTTGCTTCTATGTGCCTTAATTAGAATAGCAATAGCAATAGACCTTAGTCAGAGTAGATACCATATTTAATATTAAATTAATGAAAACAAGGCTGTGAGGGATAGACGTTCAGTTCATTCAATAGGTCGTACTGTCTTAAGGTCCTATATGGCATGTCTAATATTCACAGCCCATGTTTTCTAGGATTTTTGTCTGCTGGAACTTTTTTGGAAAAGCATAATTTAAATGTTGCATAATTTAAAAGATTGACACCAAGGTACCGTACATTGTATATCTTGGTTTTGATCTGTATATATATAGTCATACTTAAAGCATATTTCTGAGCTGCTTATTGCTATAATGTATATCTAGACTGATCTCACTTTGAATTCGGTATCAGTAGATCGAAACTTCGGCAGCTGAAATTGGTTTGTGTTTACCGAAATTTTAATCATTGCCCCCCAGCAGCAGAGGTGTTGCTAAAATGTCCACTGAGTGGCACCAAACGAGAGTTGTATTTTCAGTTGTAAATTATGTAGTACAGTCAACAGGAATGCATTTTTTATTAACTCTACCGCCTAACCCAAACCCTAAACCTAACCATCACTGATGTAAAAATGTAATTCTAGAGCGAAAATGCAACCTTTGAATCGCACTCACCATTGTTTATGTGAATGGAATTACTTCCTGGTTTATGCAAAATGTCTGATGGGGATGGAACTTGTTAGTAATTCGACTGAGTGGGGGTGATTTCAGGGGTACAGGAACTTTCGGACTAACACGTTGATTTCCCATATGTTCATGTTATATCTCAGCATTATGCTTATATATATTAAGTACTTAAGAGAATTAAATTGTACAGTGCATCCGGAAAGTATTCACAGTGCTTCACTTTTTCCACATTTTGTTATGTTACAGCCTTATTCCAAAATGGATTAAATTAATTTTTTTCCTCAAAATTCTACAAACAATACCCCATAATGACAATGTGAAAGAAGTTTGTTTGAAATCTTTGCAAATTTATTAAAAATAAAAAACGAAAAAAATCACATGTACATAAGTATTCACAGCCTTTGCCATGACACTCAAAATTGAGCTCAGGTGAATCCTGTTTCCACTGATCATCCTTGAGATGTTTCTACAACTTGATTGGAGTCCACCTGTGGTAAATTCAGTTGATTGGACATGATTTGGAAAGGCACACACCTGTCTATGTAAGGTCCCACAGTTAACAGTGCATGTCAGAGCACAAACCAAGCCATGAAGTCCAAGGAATTGTCTGTAGACCTCCGAGACAGGATTGTATCGAGGCTCAGATATGTGGAAGGGTACAGAAACATTTCTGCAGCATTGAAGGTCCCAATGAGCACAGTGGCCTCCATCATCCGTAAATGGAAGAAGTTTGGAACCACCAGGACTCTTCCTAAAGCTGGCCGCCCGGCCAAACTGAGCGATTGGGGGAGAAGGGCCTTAGTCAGGGAGGTGACCAAGAACCCGATGGTCACTCTGACAAAGCTCCAGCGTTTCTCTGTGGAGAGAGGAGTAATCAAATCAAATCAAATCACTTTATTGTCACACAGCCATATACACAAGTGCAATGGTGTGTGAAATTCTTGGGTGCAGTTCCGATCAACATAGCAGTCGTGACAGTGATGAGACATATACCAATTTACAATAACATCAAATAAACACAGCACAATTTAAACATCTGTTATACACATAATTACACTCAACAATATACAAATAATAACATACACTGTACAGTATACATTACGCACTATATAGATACACATTATTCAATAAAAATTAAAAATAAAATATATAAAAAAGTGTATATATATATATATATATAGAATGTACAGTATTGTACTGTATTGACATTCAGGCTGTCGGTTGATAGTCAGTTGTTAAGAGAGAACATAATATAATAATAATAATATAATTTATGACAGTCCGGTGTGAGATATAAGAGTAAGGGTAATAAAGTCCAGTGCTGATGTATTTTGATCGTGGGAGATCAAGAGTTCAGAAGTCTGATTGCTTGGGGGAAGAAGCTATCATGGAATCGGCTGGTGCGGGTCCTGATGCTGCGATACCGCCTACCTGATGGTAGCAGTGAGAACAGCCCATGGCTCGGGTGGCTGGAGTCTCTGATGATCCTCCGAGCTTTTTTCACATTGTATATATTTCCTGGAGGGAGGGAAGCTCACCTCCGATGATGTGTCTGGCAGTTCGCACCACCCTTTGCAGTGCTTTGCGGTTGTGGGCGTTGCTATTGCCGTACCAGGCAGAGATACAGCCAGTCAGGATGCTCTCCACAGTGCAGGTGTAGAACTGTGTGAGGATGTGGCGGTTCATTACAAACTTCCTCAGCCGTCTCAGGAAGAAGAGGCGCTGATGAGCCTTCTTCACAACGACTTCAGTGTGGACGGACCATGTGAGTTCCTCAGTGATGTGGACACCCAGGAACTTGAAGCTGCTGACTCTCTCCACTGGTGCTCCATTGATGGTGATGGGACTGTGTTCTCTGTCTTTCCTTCTGAAGTCCACCACAAGCTCCTTTGTCTTACTGACGCTGAGGGAGAGGTTGTGCTCCTGACACCAGTGTGTCAGGGTGTGCACCTCCTCTCTGTAGGCTGTTTCATCATTGTCAGTGATCGGACCTACCACCGTCGTGTCATCAGCAAACTTAATGATGGCATTGGAGCTATGTGTTGCCACACAGTCGTGTGTACAAGGAATACAGTAGTGGGCTGAGAACACAGCCCTGTGGGGCTCCAGTGTTGAGGGTTAGTGATGAGATGTTGCTGCCTATTCTAACCACCTGGCGTCTGCTTGACAGGAAGTCCAGGATCCAGCTGCACAGCAAGCTGTTTAAGCCCAGAGCCCGGAGTTTCTCATTTAGCTTGGAGGGCACTATGGTGTTGAATGCTGAGCTGTAGTCTACAAACAGCATTCTCACATAAGTGTTCTTTTTTTCCTGGTGGGAGAGAGCAGTGTGTATTGTAGATGCAATGGCATCATTGTTGCGGTAAGCAATCTGCAGCGGGTCAAGATTGAGTGGCATTACAGAGCAGATGTAATCTCTGATTAGTCTCTCAAAACATTTGCTGATGATGGTGGTCAGAGCAACAGGACGCCAGTCATTTAAACAAGTTATTTTTGATTGCTTTGGTACAGGCACAATGGTGGATGTTTTAAAGCATGTGGGGACTACAGACAAAGAGAGGGAAAGGTTAAAAATGTCCGTAAAAACACCAGCCAGCTGGTTCGCGCACGCTCTGATGACGCGGCCCGGAATGCCGTCTGGACCCGCGGCTTTGTGGATATTCACCCGTCGGAATGATCGGGTTACATCCGCTACAGAGACGGAGAGTGAACTAACCTCTGTAGCTTCAGCCGCGAGAGCTCTCTCCGCAAGGGCGGTGTTATTTCCCTCAAAACGAGCATAAAAAGTATTTAGCTCACCCGGTAGAGAGGCAGCGGTGTTCATGGCGGAGTTTTTATTCCCTTTAAAGTCCATGATGATGTTAATTCCCTGCCACATGCTTCTAGAGTTGGTGGTGTTAAACTGTCCTTCAATCTTGCTCCTGTACTGGCGTTTTGCGGTTCTGATAGTTTTTCGGAGGGCATAACTGGCTTGTTTATGCTCCTCCACGTTCCCGGAATTAAAAGCGGAGGTCCGCACATTAAGTGCCACGCGAACATCGCTATTGATCCATGGCTTCTGGTTCGGATAGATCCGTATTGTCCTGGTCAGAATCACGTCCTCTACGCACGTTCTGATGAAACACATATCAGTGTAAAGCTCGATGTCGTCATCAGAGGCGGACCGGAACATCTCCCAGTCCGTGTGATCAAAACAGTCTTGTAGCATAGAATCTGATTGGTCCGACCAGCACTGGATCGTTCTGAGGGTGGGTGCTTCCTGTTTCAATTTCTGCCTGTAAGCGGGCAGAAGCAGAATGGAAGAGTGGTCCGATTTGCCAAATGGTGGGCGGGGGAGGGATTTGTAGCCATCCCGGAACGGAAAGTAGCAATGGTCCAAAACCTGGTCCCCTCGTGTGTTGAAACTAATGTGCTGGTGATATTTTGGTGCGAATGATTTTAAACTGGCTTTATTAAAGTCCCCGGTCACAATGAACATGGCCTCAGGGTGCGTGGTTTCCTGCTCACTTATTCTCCCATACAGTTCCTTGAGTGCCCGGTCTGTGTCGGCTTGTGGGGGAATGTACACATTGTGGGGGATGTTTTTCAGCGGCAGGAACTGGGAGACTAGTCAGGATCGAGGGAAAGATGAATGCAGCAATGTACAGAGACATCCTTGATGAAAACCTGCTCCAGAGCACTCTGGACCTCAGACTGGGGCGAAGGTTCATCTTCCAACAGGACAACAACCCTAAGCACACAGCCAAGATAACAAAGGAGTGGCTCCGGGACAACTCTGTGAATGTCCTTGAGTGGCCCAGCCAGAGCCCAGACTTGAACCCGATTGAACATCTCTGTAGAGATCTGAAAATGGCTGTGCACCGACGCTCCCCATCCAACCTGATGGAGCTTGAGAGGTCCTGCAAAGAAGAATGGGAGAAACTGACCAAAAATAGGTGTGCCAAGCTTTTAGCATCATACTCAAAAAGACTTGAGGCTGTAATTTGTGCAAAAGGTGCTTCAACAAAGTATTGAGCAAAGGCTGTGAATACTTATGTACATGTGATTTTTTTTTTTATTTATTTATTTGTTTTCATTTTTGTTTTTTAATAAATTTGCAAAGATTTCAAACAAAGTTCTTTCACGCTGACATTATGGGGTATTGTTTGTAGAATTTTGAGGAAAATAATGAATTTAATCCATGTTGGAATGAGGCTGTAACATAACAAAATATGGAAAAAGTGAAGCGCTGTGAATACTTTCCGGATGCACTGTATATCCTAATTAACATTTGTTAATGAATTCTATTCATAAAATGGTTAGAATTGATCTCGTAGATGGAGTTATACAGTATCCACTATACAATTAATTAGCCTTCCAAAATAGTATGTGTTCATTCATGACATCCTGGCTCAGCTAAATGTTTCATATATACTGGTGCATGTGAAAAAAATTAATCAATCCCTCAAAATGCTTGAGGTCCATAATTGCATAAGTAGGGCTTACTGAAAGACCAGTGGTGTATGCCAAGTGATGAGGCAAGCCTGGGTGTCTAATGGAATCCAGAACAAGAGAGGGATTCAGATGAATGCTAGCTCTGTCCCATCAGATCTTCATCATCCTGTGACCCCACTACCACCACCAATTTCTGAGAGCCAAACTTTCACATTTTGTCTTTTGAAAGTCACTAAACCATGCACACTCATGTCAGATTCAGTGGTGGAAAATATGGCATTACACCAGTGAATAGAAACATTAGTTAAGTACATTTTTAATTCTTGTGAACTGCCGGGTGTCAAATTCAACAGTTATCAGAAAGCATTCATGTGTTTGTTGTTCACCAGTGTCAGTCACCAGAGTTTATTTTATTTTATTTTTATCCCCTTTTCTCCCAATTTGGAATGCCCAATTCCCACTACTTAGTAGGTCCTCATGGTGGCGCGGTTACTCACCTCAGTCTGGGTGGTGGAGGACAAGTCTCAGTTGCCTCCACTTCTGAGACCATCAATCTTATCACATGGCTCGTTGTGCATGACACCGCGGTGACTCGCAGCACGTGGAGGCTCATGCTACCTTACCACGCACCCCATTGAGAGCAAGAACCCCTAATTGCGACCACGAGGAGGTTACCCTATTTGACTCTCCCCTTCCTAGCTGGCTGGAGTCAACCAGCACGCCCTGAATTCGAACTCGCAACTCCTAGTCACTAGCGTCAATACTCGCTGAGTTACCTAGGCCCCCACCAAAGTTGATTTAATCAGATTTGTTTTTGCTTTGGCAATGTTCTCCTTTGATCAATTCTCAATAAAGTAAATTAATGTAGTATAGTAAATAAAGCCAAATAAACATTGAATGGCAATATTATAATATTTGACTCTGCACTTTTGGAAGCCCCTTCTTCATAACAATGATTGAAATGTTCTGGTGGGTTTCAGGTTCCTTATGGAACAGATGCAGATGGAATGAATATTCTTGGCCTTGTTCTCTTTGCTATGGTTTTTGGAGTTGCTTTGAGAAAGCTTGGGGCAGAAGGAGAGGAGCTCATTCGTTTTTTCAATGCCTTCAATGAAGCCACAATGGTACTGGTCTCTTGGATCATGTGGTAAGTAAAGAGCTTTGATTAAATTGATTTGCCTATATAGTATAAAGCCAATTGTTGTTGTTATTATAATGTGAATATTTAAATCAAAGAACCAATTGTTTTGAACCAATCATTTTTTCAAGTACGTGTAAGTACAAAGTAATAGAATAGTGCCATTGTTTTTTTTTTAATAGTCAACACTATAACCTTATACTTGTATGCAATGCATATACTGTACATACAGTAATCATTTTATACATTCTGAAATGTTAATGTCCAACAACACATACAATATGATACATACCGTCTTTAACTATTGTATTTTTTTTTCCTTCAGGTACGTGCCTTTTGGCATCATGTTCTTGGTAGGGAGTAAAATTGTAGAGATGGAGGATGTGGTTCTGTTGGTCACTAGTTTGGGGAAGTACATTTTTGCCTCTATCCTGGGTCACATCATCCATGGTGGCATTGTCTTACCACTCATCTACTTTGGATTCACTCATACAAACCCCTTCAGTTTCCTGTCTGGCCTCATCACACCTTTCACTACAGCCTTTGCAACCTGCTCCAGGTAATTTGTTATAATGCATATCCTTGCTGTAAGGACCAACTTGAATTTTTATGCAGGTTAATGCCAGTTAGTACTGGTTTGGTGCTGGTCTAACTTTTTTAACCCTTTGATCTAACCCTTAAAATTAGTTTTGCCAAGTAAAACCTTTTTATAATATCTCATATAAATACTATTTTTGACTTGATTTACATTACCACATGAAGCACATTTTTAGGTTCACATAATCGCATCTTTTTTTTTATTATTTTCAGTGCATTTCTAATGAAGCTGGTTGACAAAGAGACTTAATGCAGGCTAATGTTAACATAGCATTTGCATTACATAAGTATTTGTTTAGTCTTTGTTAATGTTTAGGTTCATTGGGTTTCCAGAATATGACTACCAAGCTTTGTTTTTTTCCTGGAAATACCAGTCTTGCTAAATCTTTGACAGTGTTGTTTGAAATGCAGAAACCTTGATCTGTTGACAAAGGAGGGTGAACCCTTTGGCTTAAAGGGTTAGTTCACCCAAAAATGAAAATTCTCTCATAATTTACTCAACATTATGCCATCCCAGATGTTTATAACTTTCTTTCATCTGCTGAACTCAAATGGACATTTTAAGAAGAATTTCTCAGCTCTTTTGGTCCATAAAATGCAAGTGAATGGGTGCCAAAATTTTGATGCTCCAAAAAGCACATATAGCCATCATAAAAGTAACCAGTGGTTAAATCCATATCTTCAGTAGCGATTCTTCTTTTGTTTTTGGTGATTCACATTCTTCATGCATATCGCCATCTACTGGGCAGGGAGAAGAATTTCTTGCAAAAAGTACTTAATTATTGATGTTTCTCATCCACACCTATAAAATCACTTCTGAAGATATGAATTAAAACACTGGAGTCGTATGGATTACTTTTATGATGCCTTTATGTGCTTTTTGGTGCATCAAAATGTTGGCACCCGTTCACTTGCATTGTATGGACCAACAGAGCTGAAATGTTCTTCCTTTTTTTTTTTTTTTTTTTTTTTGGTAATTAACATTTTTATTGATTCCTATGCACATGACAATGGAAAAAAACGCAACACATATATATAAAGAATCAACATTTTACATTTAAACCCTACTAATACAATCCCACCCTTACCCCTAATGAACAACCCTGTGGTCCCACGTAACACACACACAATCCCCCCCCACACAAAAATAAATAAATATATATAAAATAATAATAAACATACATGATTAAACTAAACTACACTCTCCACATCCCAAATAAATATTTGCCCCATTTTTTAGCAAATAAGTCCCTAAACCTCAGCCTTCTACTTACCGCCTCTTCAAATGCAGCTACCTTCCCCATTTCCACACACCACTCCAAAAAAGAGTGTGCTCCACTTGACTTCCAACTCCTTAAAATTACTTGCCTGCCGATCATGAGATTGGTCAGAACCCAATTTTTTATGTGATTATGCCCTAAATGCATGACCGCCCTAGCACCCAAAATACAGAGTCTGGGACAAAGCAAAACCTGAGTGTTCAAAACATCACACAAATACCTCTGAACCCTCAACCAAAACTCCTGGATCTTAACACCCCCCCCCCCCCCCCCCCCCAAAAGACATGGGTAGTGTCTCCAACTTCTGATTGGCATCGCCAGCAAGTGGGTGTGTCTTTAAGACCAAGCCTATATAATCTAGAGGGGGTCCAATAAAATCTATGTAAAATTTTAAATTGCATAAGGCGAACCCTTGCATCTCTAGATACAGACTTGACATTTTTAAGAATCTTAGTCCACACTCCATCCAATACCAAATTTAAATCTTTTTCCCATACTCTCTTGAGAGAAGTCAAGGCTCCATCCCCCAGTCTCTGAATTAGTAGGGAGTAATACACTGATGCTTCATGGCCTTTTCCAAAAGCAGCAATCACCTCTCCCAAAGCACCTGCCACTTTAGGGGGGTGCGTGCCACTCCCAAAAATAGTGCAGAGTAGGTGGCGAAGCTGTAAATACTTATAAAACTGAGATCTGGGAATGTTGAACCAAATTTTCAAAAGGTCTGAATACTCCACCCTCATATAGGTCACCGAGTGTATTAACCCCCCTCACAATCCAATCTGACCAACAAAAAAGGGACTTATTAATACATAGTTTAGGGTTCAGCCATATGCTCGAGGCTGCGTTTAAATAAATATCCGAATTAAACACTCTGGACACTTTTGTCCATATCGAGTGCAAATGCAAAATAACGGGGTGCGACTTGACCTCTCCAGCTAGTTTGATTGAAAGGCTTTGCAGTGGCGAGATGGGGCAAGAACTTCCTGTTCAATACAAAACCAGGGAGGGGCTCTCTCAGGCGGAAGCAACCAGTGAGCCAAATGTCTAAGACTGAATGCATAATAACCATTACCATTGTCAATTGGCCTATGTAACTTATTGAAATTTAATCTGGGGCGTTTACCATTCCAAATAAAGGACTTCGCTATGCTATCAAATTGCTTGAAATAAGAGATGGGGACATCTACAGGGAGAGACTAAAGCAGGTAGTTGAATTTTGGAATACAATTCATTTTAATAACATTAACTTTCCCAATCATCGATAAATGTAATGAAGCCCACCTGCTGACATCGCTCGAAAACCTTTTTATTAAAGGGTCAAAATTAACTCTAACTAAATCAGACAAATTTGCTGGGAATAAAATACCCAAATATTTGATGCCCTGTTTGGGCCACTGGAAGGCGTCCGGCTGGAAGGCTGCTACTGGACAGTACGCTGTCAGCGCCAAAGCTTCGGATTTAGACCAATTGACTTTGTATCCTGAGAACTTGGAAAAGGAATTAATAATTCTGTGGAGGCAAGGCATAGATCTAGTAGGTTCAGAGACAAATAATAAAATATCATCTGCGTAAAGCAGAAGCTTATGTGCCACACCTCTCGCTGTCACCCCTGGAAAATCATCCTCCTTTCTTATTGCGGCTGCTAATGGTTCCAGGGCAAGACAGAACAATAATGGGGAAAGAGGGCAACCCTGCCGAGTGCCCCTATTCAGAGTAAAATAATCTGAAATTAATCCATTTGTTTGTACCGCTGCTACAGGGTGTTTATAAAGTAACTTAATCCAACCAATAAATGTACCCCCGAACCCATACATTTCCAAAATATTAAAAAGATAATCCCATTCTACCATATCAAACGCCTTTTCAGCGTCAAGTGAGATGGCAGCAACCGGAGATTGTTCATTCGCTACTGACCACATGATATTGATGAGACGCCTAATGTTATCAGAACAGCTGCGGCCCCGAATAAACCCCACCTGATCTATATGTATAAGAGATGTCATAACTTAATCGATTAGCCAAAATTTTTGACAATATTTTTACATCTAGTTGGATCAGGGAGATTGGATGGTAACTTTTACACTCGCTTGGATCTTTATCCTTTTTTAGAATCAGACTGATCCGGGCTTGTGTCATGGTTGGAGGAATTTCCCTTCTTTAATGATTCAGTATAAACTTCTAACAAAAGTGGAGCCAGTTCTGTAGCATAGGATCTAAAAAATTCTGCGGCAAAACCATCTGGCCTCGGAGCTTTGCCTGTAGGTAGGGACTTAATTACCTTGTCAAGCTCCTCCAAGGTCATCTCAGAATCAAGAGAGTTATTTGCTTAATCGTCAGTTTAGGAAGATCTAATGGTTCCACAAAGTATCTCATATTTCATCAGTAGACGAAGGCGTGGAACTATAAAGATCAATATATAATTCTTTAAAGGCATTATTAATATCAATGGCTGAGGTAAATATTTCACCAACAGCAGATTTCATTGAGGGAATGGTAAAAAAAAGACTCTCTCTACTTTATATATCTAGCCAAAAGCTTCCCTGCTTTGTCACCCGACTCAAAGTATGACTGTCTTGCCCTGAATAACCAAAACTCCACTTTCCGTGACAAAATAGTATTATATCTATATTTCAATCGGGTCAATTCTCTGAGGCCATCAGCTGACATACGGCGCTTCAGCTCTGTCTCGGCCTTTTTAATATTTCCTTCCAACTCCACAAGTTCTCGTGCTTTGGATTTTTTGATGAATGAGGCATACTGTATGATCCGGCCCCTAAGAACCACTTTAAGTGCCTCCCAAGCCACGCCCACAGAGGATACTGAGGACCAGTTGGTCTCCATATAAACACTGATTTCAGTCTTTAACATTTGTTGGAAATCAGGATTTTGCAGAAGGGATACATTAAGGCGCCAACTATATGATTTCTTTTTCTCTATATGTGGCATCACCTCTAAATTCACCAGGGCGTGATCTGAGACTAAAATGTTTCCAATTGAGCAATCAACAACAGATGAAATTAGGGATTTGGATATAAAAAAAAAAAATCTATTCTAGAATAAATCTTATAGACTGATGAAAAAAATGTATAGTCCCTACTGGATGGGTTCAAAAGTCTCCAAATATCCAAAAGACCAAGATTTTTACACATCCTGTGAAGCGTCAATGTTGCTCTAGGGGGTTTACACACTTTTGCTTCACTATGATCAAGGACTGAGTCCATCAAAAGATTAAAGTCTCCTCCCAATATTATATCATAAGGGGTGCCAACGGTTTACAACATCCCTTCAAGATCTATAAAAAAGCCCTGATCATCAGCGTTAGGTGCGTAAATATTAGCCAAAATCAACCTTTGCCCTTGAATTTCAGCTAAAACAATAATTACTCTTCCTAATTTATCTTTAGTCTGTTTGAGACATTTGAATTGTAGATGTTTATTTACCAATATAATGACTCCCTTGCTCTTACTTGAGCCAGCACTAAAAAAAACATGTCCACCCCATATCTTCCCAAATTTTCTTGAAGAAACACTATATCATATTTCTTATGTTTAAGAAAAGAAATAACCTTCCTTCTTTTTATGGGGTGCCCCAACCCATTTACATTCCATGTGGAGAGAGACAATCCACTCATTAACAACTGACATATTGATATAGTGGAAAAAATGAATTGTGTGTCAAAAACATAATTATACAGACCACATTCCCCATTAGTGAAACAATCAAACCCCGAACATCTCCCCGAACAAAACAAACAGAAAAAAGAAAAACGTGCGCATTAACCCCGTGCACGAAAGCGCCAACCAGCGAAAAAGGTCCATGAACGCCCACGAGTCCCCACGACAACTTTGCCATCGGATTGCTCAGTTTTCCTCACAAATTTGTGAAGCAAAATTACATAACAGAAAATACTTTGTAAAATAAACCCAGTCAATAGGAAGAATGAACACAAAGAATGTGTAGATTCATTCACAGAACTGTCTCAAAGGTGTGATCTTCCACCAAAACAAATTCCAGCTGATATAAAACCGATCAGATTCCTCGGACAGACAAACGAATGTTCCGTGAGCCAGCTGTTATGAGTTCAACGGATGACGTAATCATTCCAATGTCCTGTAAAAATACTCAACAAAACAAACTCCAGCCAGCAGGAGGAATAAGCACGAAGAACGAACAGATTAATCCACAGCTGTTCCAAAGGAGTGTTATTCAATAGAACAAGCTCCAGCCGTTAGGCGGAACCAACACAAAAAGAAACAAAAGCGGCATCCCGGTTCCCCGGATGGTCGAGTCAATTCACTCGGAGGCCGTATAAACATATATACCATGACTTCCACAATCCGTCAGCTTTATAAAAGGCATCCTTTGTGTGAGCATGTAGATACGGTCATCCATAGTGTCCACTCTCAAACTGGCAGGGAACATCAATGCAAAAGTTTCTTTAAGGAAAAGTGTCATTCAAAAAACAAGCTCTGTCCGCTAGGCGGAGCCAACGCAAAAAACCCAAAATGTTGCCCAGCTTCCTAAAGAGTAAGTACAGCGAGTTGACCCACTCACATAAGAAACATCCAACGGTTTACTCAGTCATTGATTCTATAAAAGACATTGCCAAATTTGGACATGTAAATACTTTGCAACCGTCCTTCGTTTCTATGCCAGTTTGGCCGGAAACATCAAAGCAAACAAGATCTTTTTGATGTAAGAGTTTCTTACATTCCTTGAACCGATCGCGTTTCTCTCTTGTCAAGTTCGCAAAGTCCGGGAAAAGGAAAATATTATGGTTCTTCCAAGAAAGCTTCCCTTTGCTCCTCGCCTGGCACAACACAAGATCTTTATCGGATGATCTCAGAAATCTGGCCAGAATCAATCGGGGCCTTTCTCCCTCAGCAAATCTGTGAGCTGGGACTCTGTGAGCTCGCTCGATTTCCAGCTTGTGGCCTGTTATGTCGAGCAGACTCGGGAAAAGCTCCTCTAGGAATTTCACCATATCTCTGCCCTCCTCATGCTCAGGAATTCCAACAATTCGAACGTTATTCCTGCGGCTTCTATTCTCAAGATCTTCAAGCTTTTCAAGGAGATGTTCCAAATCAACTTTGGTCGTGGGCAGATTAGCGGTTAATTCCCTCTCCGAAGTTTCCAGAAAATTGATTCGTCTCTCAACATCCTACAGTCTTGTAACTAGTTCAGAGAATTTTATTTCCATCGCCGTAATCAATCGACGTATTACAGCGAGATCCTCCAAGTCAGCAAGAACCTTCGTCAACATTACCGACATGTTGGACAAATGACGCTGGATCTCCTCTCCCGCCGCGCCATCCAATTGAGTCCCCGGTCTGTAGGCCTGTCGGGGCTTTCGTCCTGAACACGTAAGTGTCTTTTAATGTCTCCAGAGCCCGAGGATTTTGACTTTTTTGCCATGTTTTGCATCAAAGAGCAAATGTGTAACTGGGTGTATCAAATTCACCAGATTATAACATGAAAATAATTGAAAATTTAGCAAAGTGCGCAGAGCTTTTCGCTCACACGTCTGCTCCTTGCATGGCGTCACGTGACCTCCTCGCTGAAATATTCTTCTAAAAATCTTTATTTGTGTTCTGCAGAAGAACGAAAGTCATACACAGCTGGGATGGCATGAGGGTGAGTAAATGATGAGAGAATTTTCATTGTTGGGTGAACTATCCCTTTAAGTGTGAGTGAGCCCTGGCCTAAAAGTTTGTTAGACCTCCTATTTCCACATATTAATGCTTATCTTCTTCATTATAGTCAGAATTAGATATGTAATGGCCATTATTACTGTTGTTTTTGACATTATAAATTATCATTCTTTACCAAGTTCTTGGCTGTTTTCTGTACCTGCACAGCTCAGCAACCCTGCCCACTATGATGAAGTGTATAGAGGAAAACAACGGTGTTGACAAAAGAATCAGCCGGTTCATCCTACCGATAGGAGCCACTGTCAACATGGATGGAGCAGCCATTTTCCAGTGCGTTGCAGCTGTGTTTATCGCCCAGCTTAACAACGTTGACCTCAACGCAGGCCAGATCTTCACCATCCTGTGAGTGTATCTGACCTGAGGCCTTTCCCTAAACAGTAGGAGTATTTATGGACACTTCGAATGTGATATCTAGTGATACTGGTTACATGTGACATGTACTCTGTATCTAAACATGGCAGAGATCCTAAGCGTGATCTAAATTTACATTGCAGCACACTCACTCTCGGGAGCCTGCCCCAGTGTTATGCTATAGAGATCAACAGTCTGTAGTAAAATGCCTATTTATTTTCTCCATTAGCTAATTATTTTAAACAATAATTTATTGACCTTTCATAACAGAGCTATCATGAGCCATGAGGCTGTTAAGCAATGATATATGTTTCTGTTGAATCTATCACTATTAAACTACTTTCAGTATACAGTATATATTTGTATAAATTACAGGATCTGAATATTTTGCAATAAACCTAAAAAAAATGTGTTATACCTATAAAGAACATTAAATCAATTACATAATTTGCAATGCTTCATGGGATTGTAGTTGATTCCTTCATAAAAGATGTTAAGTGCACAGTCTTGGACTCTTCAAATGTTGTGATGTGATTAATTTTAGACCTGATTTTTTGGTGCATTGCTTAGAACTCCCTATAGAAGAATGGAGAAATGAATGGGAAAATACTAGAAATAGAAATGTTTGTGAGAGTGTCATGCATGTAATAAGTGTGCTGTTAGTCGCTTTCAATTAAAGCATTGCTAAATGACTAGTTATTTGTCTATTCACAGGGTGACAGCCACTGCTTCCAGTGTGGGAGCAGCGGGCATTCCAGCTGGAGGGATCATCACCATTGCTATCATTCTGGAGGCCATCGGTCTGCCCACCCATGACCTGTCACTCATGCTGGCTGTAGACTGGATTGTGTAAGACAGCTTTTCCCATTTCACTCGTATCGTACGTAATAAAGCAGTTCATGAGAAGACTAGGGATATGATTTTTGATTATTATTATTCATTCATTATTATTTATGACATTTTAGAATAATAGTAAGGTCATCAAAAATGTGAAATAAAAGAAAATATGGGAAGTATGGGAATTATGAAGTGAAAAAATGTAAAAAAAAAAAAAAAGCAAGCAAAACTAAACAATTTTATGTTCTTTAAAGTTGCCACCCTTTGCCTAGATTAATATCATTATACCCTTCCCCATCATCACCATAAAACACTGAAGATTTGCAGTCTATTTTAAAAGTTAGAAGCCACTGCCCCAGTGGCTGAAGCTGGAAGTGCTGATGAGGTGAAAGTCCACAGTGTGGTGCCAAAAGCGAGTTGTATTTTTAATCATAAATGGCATACTACATTTTACATTTGGCAGACGCTTTTATCCAAAGTGACTTACAGTGTACTTATTACAGGGACAATACCCCCGCAGCAACCAGGAGTTAAGTGCCTTGCTCAAGGACACAATGGTGGTGGCTGTGGGGGTCGAACCAGCAACCTTCTGATTACCAGTTATGTGCTTTAGCCCACTACGCCACCACCACTCATACTAGAATCAATAGGAATGCATATTTTATTAATCCTACTCCCTAACCCAAACCCCAACCCTGTCAGTGAAGTAAAAATATAATTTTAGAATGGAAAAGGGAACCTCAATCACATTCAACCATATTTATGTGAACGCAACTACTTACTGGTTTCCAAGGGACTAGAACCTGTGTCTCTGAGATTACTCGTACAACATGCTATCAGTAGCGCCACAGGGAAAAGTAAAAATGTTTGAATTGATGCAAAAATTTCTCATTGGATGCTGATGGGTGGGGTCGATTTCAGGGTAAATTAACATTCAGAAGCAGCATGTCGATTTCCTGTGTGGTAATTTTGCGGAAAAAAAAAAAAACTTAGCACTGTTGATGTTTTTGCAACACCCACAGCAAGTAAGTTAGAGGTGAATAACTAGAAATTCATCCATGTAAAACAGTAGCCCCAACCCAAAAAATAGATAAAAAAAAAAAAAAAAAACAATTAAAGGAAAAAAGAAATAAAAAACAGGGGTGAGGGACAAGTCAAAATAATCTTGTTATCTGTAATTAACATAACACTGCAAAATGCAACAAAAGCTGTCAATTGATTTGGACGGAACTTGGAACCAGAGTTGGGTGTAATCTGATTACAACGTAATTAGTTACTGTAACCAAAACCAATAAGTAATTTGTAGTAGATTACTTTTTTGGAGTAATTTACCCAACACTGCCCAGAACATTCCTTTAATTTAACTGTCTGTGTGTGTGTGTGTGTGTGTGTGTGTGTGTGTGTGTGTGTGTGTGTGTGTGTGTGTGTGTGTGTGTGATCAGAGACCGCACCACCACTGTTGTAAACGTAGAGGGAGATGCTCTTGGTGCTGGCATCCTTCACCACATCAATGAGCAAGAGATGAAAAAGCAAAGACAGCAACAGGAGCCAGAGGACCAGGAACTGCAGGAGGTGGAGGTGGTGGCTAATGTGCAGGCAGAGGAGGAGACCTCTCCTCTTGTCACCCACCAGAACCGAGGAGACAGCTCTTCACGCGAAACACTCAATGACAAGGGCGGTGTGGAGTCTGTGCTGTAAACTGTTGATTGTGACCTCTCATCTCTTTCTTCTTCTCTTTTTTTCTCTCACTTTTTTATACAAACCACTATAGACATGTCACCTCAGTGTAACGTTTACGTCAAACGTAAAGTTTACTTAAACCTGTAAAATAGAACACTGATGGCCATTGTGCTGTTACATTCTTAAACATAGTTTGAAGTACATGGTAAGAAGAACAGGTTGTGCTAAGATAATCTTATCTAACTGTGCCAAAATGATTTCTTATTTGTGTTTATGTGCAAAGTCTAAAAGGGAATAAGCAGTTTTCATGTGTAGAGATGGATAGTGATGTCAATTCTTCACAGACTGACCTCTTGCTCTGTTTGTTTGCTACATTTTAACTGGCTGTGTGAAACATTAACTATTTTGAAGATTTACCGGAAAGTATTTGCTGTAAATATTTGTGTCCTTAATGGCAAATCCTGTGACACTGTGGTATAGTCTGGTAACAGTGTGATTTATTGAGGATTAAATCACAGCTGTGCATGTGTGCTTACGAAGAACTCCCTTTCTAGCATATTCTGAGATTGTGCTGAATTTAAATGAAAGAGAAGTTTGGCAACTTTTAATTAAAACTCAGGGAGAAAGGTTGTAATTGAACCCCATGATGAGAAGTCACACTGTAAGGGTCAAACATTTCTTCTCTGATCTCTCTTGTTTGTTCCAATGAGCATCAATCATGGTATCTAATGACACCCAGTGGTCAGTGCAATTAGAATTTTCCAGATCCCTGTCAGATTAATTCAATGATTCAGCTACCCATGGGCTGACAATTTCATTACTTTTTGTACATTTTTATGCCCATCCTTGAAATTTGACCTTGCCATACAAATGAACAGTGTAGGCATAGGCTACAATTTAAAAATGGTAATTTGGTAGTAGCAAGATCGGTCAGTGTAAAATAAGCTATGAATGACTTTAATTGATTATTTAATTTATTTAATATACTTTTTCACTCTCTTATAACTGAGACATTATCTTGTTAACACTGTGTGTCTCAACATACAATGAAATTAAAAGAATTTGTGTCTCTGATTTTCTTGCACTTGCTTTAACCATGTTTTCTATGGAATTACATTGTTATGAGAAAAAAAATCTTGGAATTACGTTGAACACAATTTTTTTGATTCCTGCGTTAGTTGGGAATCCATTTCCTCATGGGGGTTCTTAGGGGCCAGAATGTTTTTGTCTCACTGCCTGGAAACATTTGTACATTAGAAAATATAATGTAATTATTATTTTATTATATTACTATTATTTAAATATTTAATTGCAATTTTTTTTATGTCTGATATAAAAATCAAAATAGGACTCAGAAATCCCTATAAATTTCTTTATAAAGAATCTTTTTGATGAAAATATTCACAAGCCCGGCCAGCACTGAAAAAAGTAACGAGCATAACGTAAAAAAGCTATTTAAACCCTTAAATGCACTAAAATGTCCCCAAACTTTCTTACATATTTGGGTCCTTAGAGACGGATATCTATCACAAGGGCCGTAGCTAGTGGGGTCAAAGGTGGTAATGATTCTAGGGGCCCAAAATTACAGAGGGCCCCACAACAAATTCTAAACTGTATTTTTTAATAGGAAAGGGGCCCGTAGCAATATACAGTCAGGGGGTCCAGATTACCTTGCTACGGCCCTGTCTATCACAAATTGATTAACAAAATGCACAGATAGTGTAAAATTTTCAAAGCATTTTCAAGACAATTAGAAAATAATATTATTCTGATTTATTGTGATGTATTATTTTTCACATACCAAACAGATGATGCAACAACTTCTAATATATATATATATATATATATATATATATAAATGGTGTCTGAGGATAACATTTGCTCATTTTCTGTTCCACAGAAGAAATTAAGTCTTTAATATTTCTACAGTACAATATTACTAGTGAAATCTCCGAAATGTATTTACATTAAACATATCATAGATTTATTAATCTAGATTTCATATAGTAGCATGTAGAGAATGATTTAATAAGATACGGATTTACGTCATATGAGAGTTCCTAAAGTTAAACGAGTCGTGAACACATCGGCACTTTTGCCACTGTACCACTAGAGGTCTCCCTCTCCCGCCTATTGAGAGCGCACATTCATTCCAAAGATTCGAAAAATATTGCAACCATTGAATTATTTCCCTCTTAATGAACCAACAGCAAATGCCAAAAATAAAAAGAGCGTACAGAATGTATTTTCCAACCAACGTTCCATAAGTATTTTAATACTGGAAAAACTATATTACAAATTCCAGCGAAATTAACTTTATTTAGGCAAGCAAATGGCAAGATTATAATACGTAACAAAACACATAAGTGCTACAAGTGTGGCCACTTATTATTAATATTGGTAATTAAGAGATCCGATAAAAGATGAGCAGATTAGGATCAATTGGGGGCTGGATTATCCTCCATCCGTACGATAATCCGCGTCATCTTAATTTCTTTCACTCGAGGTGGACAATAGAGTTGTTTATTTCTTTAAGGAAAGACTTCTGTTTAGGTTACTATTTTTTTACTTGAATTTAAACACCTTATTATTGCATCTCCTTCTGTAATCTACCACGACACTGACAGATTCCTGGGCTGGACCGCCTTTGATTAGCATCTTATGTTATTCTGTTCAAGATGGCGGTGGCGAGCATGGAAAAGGACGCGATAGTAAGTAACAAATAATACAGTTGAAATGATACAATGTTTCAGAGTTTCATGTTCGCGCGCAGGTATTATAATGTAGATATTACAGTTATTATGAAGGGTATCTAATATAAAATCTGTATCCATCACACGAGAGGTTTTGACTTGTTCCTCTGTCTCTCCCTCAGTTACAATTCTGAACGATTTATTTAAGTGTACTGCAGACGTGAAGCGTCGCAACAATATTTTTTCAGCCCCTATGTTATTTCTCTTAAATCTCTTTTAGGAAAGATGCGGTGAAGGCATGTCGGTGTATTGTTAAATATCTGTATCTTCATTTAAACGTTCTCTCTCGTTATTGAATGAATGATATTGTCAACATAGCAGCACGCTTCATCTTAAGTGAATTAAATGTGCATTAAACTTATAAATCTTGCCTTTTCTTCTAATTGTTTATGGAAGAACACCGAAGATGATCTTCACCTTAACAATTCATTCGGGGATGCTGGACTTATCTCTCCCTATAAAGAAGACATCTCGCGCATTCTGGTAGAGTCTCTTTTAAAAACGTCGTTGTTAGCTTGTACTGATGTCTACTGTGTGATTTACGGTTTCCCTCCCCAATCTAATATTCCAGACAGTTCCTTTCAGTGGACGGATCAAAGGTGGGATGAGGCCTGGGAAGAAGATCATTGTCATGGGCATCATTGATCCAGAGCCAGACAGGTAGACTTGCATTGGCATGGGATTAGTTATCATACAATTGAACGAATGAATAAAACAAAACAAAACAAAACAAAAAAAAAAACTATTATTTCATGTCCACAATTTGACAGTTGACAGGGAGATGCTGTTTCAAAACCTTGTGAGCTACCTACCTAGACAGTATTTTGGGAATTAGTACTGTTTATGCTGCCATGTTACCACTGAGTTTTATGAGATTCCTTGCATTGGCTAGAGCTCTGTTTCAGATGCACTACATGTGTCTGCTGACTGTTGATGGGTGTTTACATTGGCTGTCAAAGAGACAAATCTCAAAGCATGAGAGCATAAGGTGTGTCCTTGGAAACACTCATTCAAATAACTATTTATCTGTGGTGAATCATTTGCTTCACCATAATAGAGGTGCAGGCAATTGGTTATACAAGTTAGATGGCACATAACGGGGCTCTTTCAGCTTGCAAGCAACTCCAAAAAAAGATGAGTAGGGATACAGTGAGATTTAATTTAAGGAAATGCACAGACACACAAGACCGTTAGATGTAGAAAGAATCCAGGTATTGGCAGTGCTGGGCAAATAACTTGTGAATTGTAATTGGGTACTGATTACAAATTACATGACAAAAAATGCAGTCAGCAATGTAATCTCAGATTACATTTTTGGGTAAATGTAATCTAATCCGATTACTTTGGGATTACTTTCAACCTAATTCTATTTATTTTGTTACTTTAATACGAGCTATTTATGACATTGTTGTGTATTAAACATTACATGAATAAAATAAACATTAAATCTAACAGCAATGACAGTGCAAGGCCAAAGTTTATAATTCAAAACATTGAGACATCAAGTTCATTTTAAGGGCAGAAAACAATACCAACATTACATAAATGACCATTAAATAAACGGCTATGATGTTGCTGTCAAAGCTTTCATCTAAAAACACTGGAAAAAATTTTAACCAGAGATTATTTATCCGAGATAGGCCACTTCTATTGAAATGAATGGGAGAAACGCAAACGGGCATGTGTAACGGGAGCTAGCTGGTAAGTGATAGTTTAACAGTGTGTATAAACCTCACTCCCCTGGCCTCAAGAGGTGCACTAGCGACTGACGCTAAAGGCTGTAGCCTTTAGTTAATAAAGTTTTAATTATCTATTTATTTTTTACACAAATGTATCGATTCGGTTCAGAAGACATTAATTGATCAACTGGAGTCATGTGGATTACTTGTATGCTGCCTAAATATGCCTTTTGGCCTGTCAAACAGCCAGCAGCCTGTTGGCACCAGTTTACTTTCATTATATGGACAAACTGAGCTGAAATGGGCTTATAAAATTCTTAATTTCAGTTCTGCTGAATGAGGAAAGTCATACACATCTGGCATGGCTTAAAGGTAAATAAATCATGAATTTTCATTTTTGGGTGAACTAACCCTTTAAGCTAGTAAAGAAACCCGGTCAGGACACCAGCAAACCAGCATTCCATGCCAGAAACCAGCATCCTACACACAACATATGCTGGGCTCAACAGGGTTTACGTGCCAAATGTTTTTCTCACAGCTTTGACATCAGTTTGATGTCTGGCCATGGTGGTGACAAGGATGATGAGGAGCTTGCGGATGTGGCCCTCAAACTCCACGCACGATTCACTGACCGGCAGTTCCTGAGGAATGCAAAGATTTCGGGGAAATGGAGTGAGGAGGAGTCAACCATAGCTTACTTCCCCTTCATCCCAGACCAGCCGTTCAGGGTAATGAGGACATCCACATGCTTGAATCTCTAATTAGCTCAATCCCAATGAGTCCTGGAAAAAGGGGGTGTGTGGCTTAGCTACAGTACACCTTCTGTATTTAACTTTTTTTTTTTTTTATATTTTGTAAAACATTATAGCCTGTATAGAGCTGCTCTATTTGTAGTCCTAAAACCAGGATGAGAATTAGCATTTTCTAGCCAGGTGTTCCCTCTGGAGTTTTAGAATAACGGTTCTACTATATAAATAACATTCATACCTCAAATATAAATTTTGAAAACGTTCTGTTTTTTAAAAGAAAAAGCTGCTAAATGGTAACCTATGGCAAAATTGCCTGCCGGGTTGGCCTACAATTTGATATCACTGTACACATGCACAAAACTGCCCATCAAGCTCCTCAGAGGCACACAAACTAATCACTTGTCTGAGATACTTCTATCGCAAAGCCCAGCCCTCAAAAGTTGCATTCTCTTTAAGTGATTGCTCTTGTATGATGTCGTATAATTTACCATCATCATGTGTCTTAAATTACTTTAAATACTAACAAAGCATCTCCCCTCCACAAATCCAAAGAGATCTATGTTTACATATCTCTTTTATTAGCATTTAATAAATGCAATAACATTAGAATGAAGGGATGAAATGTGTTTCACTGTATTGATTATGCTCTTTAGAATAGAACAAATGTATTTTAGAGAGTGAGTTGTAGATGTTGCTTTGAGAAAATCTGAGCATCTTACAGGAGCGAGCATGGTTTTGTAAATGCATAACTTTATTTTTTTTATCGTTTCTTTCATTTTGAGTAATATGTACTGTAGTCTTGAGGGTGTATTGTAAAATAGGTTTATTCCTTCATAATAGCCAATTACAGAATTACTCCATATGGCAGAGAGTTGTATGACCACAATGGGCAAAGATGCTGGGAGATAACGAGTGGTTATTGTTTGTAAATGGGGCTGAAGGCGGAAAAAAAATGGGTCATTTCAGTACCAGATCAATTCTCAACCGTTTCCTAATGTTGAGCTGAGATAAGCAGTCATGCAAAGTGAGACAAGTACTTCCTTTCAGCACTCTCTACAATGTGTCTCAGTGACTGATAAAGGCTTCTTTTAATCTCCTTTCACTCTTAAAATAAAATAAAAACTCAAACTCTCCTTTTCTTATACAGATTGAGATTCATTGTGAGCACCAGCGGTTCAGGATCTTTGTGGATGGACACCAGCTGTTTGACTTTTATCACAAAGTAAAGTCTTTGCTGGCCATTAATATGATCAGGATAGATGGGAGTCTTCAGATCACTAAGCTGGGCTAACCAAGCAATCTGAGCACGCTCAAGAAAGGACTTTGCACAGGTGACTACGCCCACCTGAGCACTTGCCACAAGCAGCGAAAGCTTCTGGGCCGTCGGTCACACAAAGGCATCAACATCATCTGCATTTTTCTAAACTCACTCTGTTTCCCTTTTCCCCTCTAACTACTTATTGTAATGACTTCTGAGTATTGTATCATAACAGGTTGGTCAAAGATTGCAAAATCAAATGTGTGTCTTTGCTACACATTGTAGCTTATTTGTTTTTTTTTTTTGTTTTTTTTAGTGTCTGTAATTTTTCATGGATTGCATAATTTGAAATGCACTCTTTGGCAGTACCATGCACCACTGGGATTTAGCTGCTCTGAATAGACACTGCCAGTGTATGCGTGTTTGTAGTCTTGCAGTGTAGTTTCAAAATTGATCCAAGACTCAGGAAATCGGATGACGTTGGCTTGCTTAATCATTTTAAACAAATGTCTAAATCAGAATGAAATTGTGTAAGATAAGCTGTCTAGAAGTACAAAGTACTATCTTGAAGTGGCTGCTAGAATATGGAGCTCAGATTTTACATTTGGCATTCCACCCTGGTTTGGTTTGATGTCTGCATTATTTACTCTTTAAGTTCAGTTACCAAAATATTTTGGGGGGGGTGGGGGAGATAATATTTGATCTCCGGCTTTTGTAGCAGGGTGTATAGCAGATATGTTTTAAATAGTGTACCTTTCTTGTTTATTGCAACTATTCATTTTTTGTGAGATTATGCACTAAAATATTGTTGATTGTCATGAGTATTATTTTATTTGATGGCTTTAAAAAATTTTGGCTTGATCATCCAAAAATTATTTTCCAAGCCAACTCGATATTTTATGACAAAAGTAGCCTATAATAATGGTTTAGTTAGTCCTGGAGTGCATTAAGGTAAAAGACCAAAACAAGAGCTAGAACAAATTTGAAATAACTGGTATAGGCATTTTGAAAAATACTGTAAAGGAGGGGAGGAGGAGGGATGCTGGAAATTTTGTTACTGTTGCGTGGGAAGCAGCCGCTTTTCTGACCCTTTGCCCATTTTAGAGTCTTTGCAGCAGTTCTGAATGTGTTCATTGCACTGCAGTGCTAAAACCTAACATTCTTCTGATCGGTCAGTATTATAATATTGGGTATTAAGGTCAGTATTGTTATATTGTGTAATGTTGTAATATTATACTCTCACTCACTGCTTGTGTCCAGGAAGACATTAAACACTTCCTGTTAAGAGGGAGTTAAATGCTGATCTTTTTTTCATTCTCTACTGAACTGCTTGACTGAATGTCATGTAATGGAATAATGTCTGGCATAATGCTATTATATACCACAGAGTACTTCACACCAGCCAAGATCCATCTGCCCTCATCAGAGTTTGATCCAAATCACATTGAAGTTAGAATATTTATTGAGTGCAATAGGGAACTGTGATGAGGAGGTGGGTGGGGCCGGGCCATGAGGACACACGCCTGACACTGAATTTTCCTAATCAGCCGGGAGGGGGAAAAAGACTAGCCTGAGGCGCCAGTTCTAGAGCGGCCACTTTAAGTTGATTTATGTCATTAAAGTTATGTTGACTGTTCTGCCGGTTCCCACCTCCTCCTTGCCCATCCCGAAGCCTGTTACAGGAACTTTTCTATTCTCCCTATTGTTTTGAAAACAACATTCTGTTTGTACTTGAATCAGTCTCTATACTGGCTGGTGTTTTCTGCAATTGTTCATGTGCCTCAGATTCATGTTCAAGCAGAGCTAGTTGAATAAGTATCAGTACTGCAACACAAGCAATATGGTCTTTGACCACAAACATGTCTTTGTCTTGTAAAGCTAACAATGATCCTCTTGTGGACGGGGCTGATGCTAGGGTGCGACCTTTGGGAGGAGGGGCTTTATGATCTTGAGGCTGAGCAAGTGCTTGTCCCTTTGTCGGACTGGGGTGGGTGGGCCTTGATAGTTTCGCCATCCATTCTGAATTGGGGCCTCCCTAAACCCGACTATGCTTGTGGATCAATATTGAACCTCAAAACACATTTTGATATGCAGAGTTAAATGAGACATATTTAGGAGCTGAAGCCTGGCCACCACGACACATTTAACAGTATTGCCATTATTACTGCTAATTCTTTATGGTGTAAGTTGCTTAATTCTGTATGATGCTTTTTTTAAAGGTGAAGCTGATCATTTTGGGCATCATTTTGTCTCTGAACAGCAAGTTTGTCAGGATATCCAAAAGGTGTAACATTTGGACAATTGAAAAACAGGGAGGGAGAAGGCTTGTTCAAAAGTTTAACAGGTGAAGCATAGCATATTAAGGGCAATAGTGTTGACTTGTAACAGGCCGATTTTTGTATTTTCCCTATGATCCTACTAATCTTCTTAATAACAGATTCTAGTTCTAATGCTTCCATCTCCAATGCTATTTTTTGGCTTGTATCTCAAAATAAATTGTAACAATCCTTAAAATGAATGTCATGGTACCTAACTGCAAACTATTGGTACATAACCTTTAAACTTTGGATGTACATATACTAAATGAGGCCTCTGTATGCTTCATTTTTTTTTTTTTTTTAATATGTATCTTTTTTTTATATTTCTTATTTTCTGATGGCTATTCAGAGCTTTCTTCTTAGAGCCTTACAATGTCTTTTTTTTTTTTTTTTGTATTTTTTTTTATTTTTTATTTAAGGACTATTTCAGGAGGACAATCAGCAGGTTATATATATTTATAAAGTGGCCCATTATTTGAACTAGTTCGTAGTGTTGAAAAAAAAATGTAGTTCAAACTTTTTCATGAGTTACATCAAGATTTGGAGAGTAGAAATTGGTTTCACATGCTTTCAGAACTTGAAATGTGCCTGTTGAAATATGGATGTGGTGTTTGGGATTTATAGTTCAGAATTTCTACTAATGTTTACACCAATAGTCTTAAAGGGTTAGTTCACCCAAAAATGTAATTCTCTTATCATTTACTCACACTCATGCCACCCCAGATTTGTATAACTTTCTTTCATCTGCTGAACACACATTAAGATTTTTAGAAGTATTTCTCTGCTATTTTGGTGTGGTGAGAAACGGATCACTTTCACATTCTTCTTTTGTTTTTGGTGATTCACATTCTTCATGCATATCATCCCCTGCTGGGCAAGGAGAAGAATTTCAAGCACAAAATGACTTAAATATTGTTCTGTTTCTCACCCACACCTATCATATCGCTTCAGAAGATATGGATTAAAACCCTGGAGTCGTATGGATTACTTTTAATGATGCCTTTATGTGCTGTTTGGAGCTGCAATATTTTGGCACCCATTCTTGTGCATTGTATGAATCTACAGAGCTGAGAAATTCTTCTAAAAATCATAATTTGTGTTCTGCAGAAGAAAGAAAATCATACACATCTGGGATGGCATGAGGGTGAGTAAATGATGAGAGATTTTTAGGTGAACTATCCCTTTAAGTTTTTAATTGCATTTCAAGTTCTATTTAATTTCTGTCAGGGTATTGTTTGCCCCCAGAATTCACTTAAGATATGTTGCAATGTGGTACACCTAAAGAGTGGCAGCTGGATGAAAAGGGGTAGTGCATATAAAAATGTGCATTACTACTACCTAAATGTACATTTTAAGATCTTTCATCCAAGTGATTTATACTGTTTTGACATTGTCACCAGGACAAACTCAAGTTTATCTGAAAAATTGGTATGTGTGTGTGCATTATTGATTGTGTTTGGTTTTAGACAAGGTATTGTTATTTCATGAATTTTGTAACCTTGATGAGTTCGTGTTTTTTTTTTTTTTTAACCGATTTACACACCAATAAACCAATCCTTAAAGCATTTGAAGTAATTTAATTTCTCCTATATTCACACTTGGCATAAACTTAACCTGATTTTTAAAACTGCTTGGCACTTTGCCAGTTCTCAAACACAATTAAGACAGTTAAAATGATCAAAATTTCTGTAAATATATAGCAAGATTACAGCCCCCTCTATTGGCTGATCTCTATACTGTAGAAAGAATTATCAAATACAATTTATTGATTGGAGCAATTTTTTTATTTATTTTTTTTTAAACCACACATAATATTTTCTTAACCATTAACCTATATATAAAAAAAGAAAGAGAAAAAAAGACAAGAAATAGCTGTGTAATTTGAAGGTCATTTAAAAAAAAAAAGACAAAATTAACCAATAGAGGGAGCTATGCGTCTAAAAACAGATTGGACATTGTTGCCATCTCCATTCTCGTCACGAACGGAGTGTTGTGGGTCAACACTATAGAACAATTTAAAATCTCCTCTTTGAGGTAGATGTGGCGCAGTAAAGACAGCAGTTTATATGAGAAGGGATTATGTGTAATATCTGATAAAAACAATTTACGGCTTATTTGAATTTATTAGCATTGTAAGCACTGGACAACGGATATAAGGAGGGAGATTTTCATATATTTTCCCCCTTTATTGAAATACAAAATTGTACAAACATTCAAAAATTGCATTCATAATACCATTTTGCAACAACCAACCTGTGGTTGCAGGCTGTGCACAATACAAATGCAACTATTCAACAAAACATAAAATTAAATTAAAGGTACAACAACTTTTTTTATTTTTCATTCTGAACAGGGCTTCTGAAAATGATATTAATTAATTAAAAAAAATAATATGAGTGCTGGTGATTATGTTTGAAATATTTTGCCAAAATAATTATTTTAAGCGACAATAAAAATGTTCAATTAAATTATTAAATCTAATGTTTTGATTTTCTACTATATCTGGCATCCAGGCTTAGATGTGACGTCACCAACCAGGGCCAACCAGCATGTCTTCAGAGCTGCACAGTGACAGTAACGTTACTGTTGTTGACTCCGCGCAACCATGGCGCTACTCTACAGGTCCACAGGGTTACTTCTCAAACATAGATTAGTGCCATCTGCATTAGCAGCAACAAGGCAATGCAGTACAGGTAACAGGAAATATTTCTACTTAAAAACAATGTCTTCTTTTTCAGTGTCATTCACGAGCTTTGCCGGAAACTTGCGTCATCCAAGTGCGCTGGTTGTGTGAATGAATGTGTAATGAAATGCCATATATTCAAGTTCTGACAGCGAAATGGGTGCAAATTGTAACTTTTTATCCAGATTTGACTATCTTAAATTTTTTTTTTTAAAAATCCTATAATGTCATGGCCTGCCGAATGCGTCTTTAGCTCCGTGCACAGCCTGCTGACCTGCTAATTGTTGGAATAACTTTACAGTACCTGCAGCTTTCCTTCTTAGTGCTTGTGTACATTTGAAACTACTTGTTTAGCCTAAATATGGCTTTTCACCCTTGACAAATTTCTTACAAATGCGGGCAACTTATATCGTACATAATAAAAGCCACGACAGCTTGTGACCTGTAATGGAGTAATACATACTATATGCCCTACAAGTTATCTTTATTAAGTATCATTAATACTGTTTAAAAGAAATGTATTGAGACTGCATGTTAAAGGAATAGTTCACCAAAAAATGAAAATTCTCATCATTTACTGACCCTCATGCCATACCAGATGTGTATGACTTAATTTCTTCTTCAGAATACAAACAGATTTTTAGAAGAATATTTCAGCTCTGTAAGTCCATTCAATGCAAGTGAATGGGTACTAAAAATTTGAAGCCCATAAAAAGGACATAAAGGCAGTATAAAAGTAATCCATAAGACTCCAGTGGTTAAATCTATATTTCCAGAAGCAGATAGGTGTGGTCAAGAAACATCAATATTTAAGTCCTTTTTTACTAGAAATTCTCCTCCATGTCCAGTAGGTGGTGATATGCTTGAAGAATGTGAATCACCAAAAACAAATGTAAAAGAATGTGGAAGTGAAAGGGGTGATTGATAGTAAAAAATGTCTTAAATATTGATCTGTTTCTCACCTACAATGATCATATCTTTTCTGAAGACATTGATTAAGCCACTGGAGTTGTATGGATTACTTTTATGCTACCTTTA
Organism: Myxocyprinus asiaticus; assembly: GCF_019703515.2. NCBI lineage: Eukaryota > Metazoa > Chordata > Actinopteri > Cypriniformes > Catostomidae > Myxocyprinus > Myxocyprinus asiaticus. The sequence goes on from NC_059366.1 coordinate 24,898,122, forward strand.
TGTGCTTTTAGAGCTTCAAAATTTTGGTACCCATTGACTTGCATTGTGAAGACCTACAGAGCTGAGATATTCTTCTAAAAATCCACATTTTTGTTCAACAGAACAAAGAAAGTCATACACATCCGGGATGGCCTGAGGGTGAGTATACAACGAGAATGTTCATTTTTAGGTGAACTATTGGCCCCCACCCACATGTCTTTTGCAGGTGGCCAGTATCAATACATAGTGATTGACAAAAAAGGTGAAAAGAAGAATGTTGGTTTCATCCAGCTGAACAGACCGAAGGCCCTGAATGCTCTTTGTGATGGACTTATGTGTGAGGTGGGCAAAGCCCTTGATACATTCGAATCTGACAGTGAAGTTGGAGCAATTGTCATCACAGGGAGTGAAAAAGCCTTTGCAGGTGTGAAACTATCAAGACAATATGTATTATATAATGTCTTTTGTATTGTCAATTTGTACTGATTACATGTTATTAAAATGTTTTGCTTTAATAGCTGGAGCTGATATTAAAGAGATGCAGAACAGAACCTTTCAAGAGTGCTATGGTGGCAACTTCTTGGCACATTGGGACAGAGTATCAAGAATCAAAAAGCCTGTTATTGCTGCTGTCAATGGGTTTGCGGTAGGTATTTAAAGAGTTAATTTGTACAACACAATTTTTTCCGTCAAGGATCAAATATACATATGTTATTTTCCTGTGGACATAGCTTGGTGGAGGATGTGAATTTGCCATGATGTGTGATATAATCTACGCTGGAGAGAAGGCACAGTTTGGACAGCCAGAAATCTTGCTGGGGACCATCCCTGGTAATTTTTTATGGATTTCTTAGGTGCAATGATTGCAGCAGCAGCAGCATAGTTCAGAATGTTAATCATTGAGAGCTGAAAGGCAGCTGAAATCACATTCATTTTTTTTTTTTTTTTGGCCTCAGGTGCTGGTGGCACTCAGAGGCTTACGAGAGCAGTGGGGAAATCCCTCGCAATGGAGATGGTCCTGACAGGAGACCGAATCTCAGCTCTGGAGGCAAAACAGTCTGGTTTGTCTTTCAAATCTTTCTTTAGCATTATTACTTTATCGGTACAGCTTCCTATTGGGTTGGTGTAAAACTATATCATATGTAAGCTCAGTCTCTCAATTTAATATCTGGGCTAATGTATTAACTTGTAGGTCTGGTAAGTAAAGTATACCCTGTGGATCAGCTGGTTTCAGAAGCTATCAAATGTGGAGAGAAAATAGCCAGCAATTCCAAGCTTATTTCAGCTATGGCAAAGGAAGCTGTTAATGCAGGTAAGGATTCCATTAACTCAAAAGATACAAAACTTTTTTTTTATTGTTAAAATAAAAGCTAATCCTGTATTTGGACATGGCCTAGATTTTAAAGCATATCAGTATTTGTACACACACACACACTGGGCCTCATGAAATTTATAATTCAAAACGACAATTCATTTATGAACAATTTACACAAATATTCGGTCTAGTCGTGTTTCATTAACAAGGCCCATTGACCTTCACTATTTGATGAATCCATTTAAATCTGGTGGTCCTTAATAAAGGCATGCATGTGGTCCAGAGTATTCATTTAAAAACTGAGTTTTATTTTGTCCTCTGCTTACAGCATTTGAACTGACTTTAGCTGAGGGCAGTCGACTTGAAAAAAGATTGTTCCATGCGACCTTTGCCACGGTGTGTCACATTATTTATTTCCATTTATTCCTTTCTTTTTCTGAGGCAAGAGATTGCATAATTCGTGAACCTGCTGTGTTCTAATTTTCAGGAGGACAGAAAGGAAGGCATGACTGCCTTTGTTGAGAAAAGGAAGGCTGCTTTCCAGGACAATTAGATTTCCAGTGAAAATAGGGTGATTTTTAAACACAGTGATATTTAGTTTATGATCAAATGCTGATATTAAAATACTCTACTTTGCCTTAACTGCTTTATATATATATATATATATATATATATATTAAATATTTGTTTAAAATACATTAAGCCGTTTCAAAGAACATTTTCATAAGACATCTTAAAGACTGTGGTCCAGTGGGCTCACATTTACTCTTCCCAGTAGTTTATCTTTTCTTGTGCATTATTCTTGATTTATCTAATCAAATGTAAAGATTTTATTATGTCCTTTGTTATATATGAATTGTAAATGCTGTTTGATTTATTCACCTACAAAAAGCTTTAAAGTATCGTACAGTCTGGTGACATTATATGTGCTTGACACAGATGCTTGCAAGAATACTCGTATGTTAGTAGAGAGAAAAAAAGCCTTGTTTGGATAGGAAATTACTTAAAGTATCAAGGGCTGTTTATGAATTCTTGAAAAGGTTTGCTTATTTACACTATAAATAGAGTGATCCAGTACAGTAACTTGTGTAGTTGTAGTTATAATTCCTATGACATTTGTTCATGGTTTTGCAAAAAGTCTGTATTAGTAATGTGTATAAAATATCATACTCTTTTATGCCAGCCTTTGTTGAAATGCTCAAAAAAAAATACGGATTTTCATACCCACTCTAATTCGCCTGATATACAGAATATGCTGATCTGGCAGTTTTAATTATGGAAATTAATTCAGACCTGTAACACATCGCAGTGACCCCTCGCTAGGTGGTGCTATTAATGTATTTCTACGTTTTTTCTTTTTCTTTTCTTTTTTGATGCTCAAAACATTGCAAAAGAACCAGGGGTAGCCTACAACAGAAATACGACAGTAATCATACAAATAAAAAAACACACAAGATTACACAAAAGTCTTAAAAGTACTACACACTTCCACAGTTTTAATGGTTTTCATTTTAGTAGGCTACTGATCTTAATTGAATCTATATAAATTCCCATTTCTGAGTGTATTTTATGTGAAATTCTATGTGAGAATCAAGTGAGGTAATTTTGTATTTATTTTTTTGGTAGCTATTCACTGCTGCACAATTGAGTCAAGTTACTGAGTGAGAGTGATTTCCTCAATTAGTTCATGTGTTCGGCATATTAAGTTGTTATTATTATTAACCATCGTGCGCATTACAGATAGCTTGTTTAAAGTCTCAGAAAAATGAAGATTTTAAAAACTTAAACTTCTAAACTTGTTCCAGCTCATAGCAGTTTTTTTTTTTTTTTTTTTTACAGTGACAACGTGATAAACATTTCACTGTGTTCAATACTTTTTTTAGTATAATGATGTATAAATAACCCATTTTTTGTGCTTATTCGATAGGTTTTTGCCATTGTTTTTGCAGGCGCTTTTTTAATTACATTGGCTAAATGCAATTTAATTTACTCCAGAAAATGTCGCAGCATTGCTTTTCAACCAAAACCTGTAAAACGTATTGCCATTTAATTCAATAATTGGTCAGGTTAAAGATCAGCAGAGAACTTACAGCCTACTTTTACGTATTAGAATGACCATTTGTATTATAAAAACAAAGTACAAATTGAAACATTATTTATAATAAAAATACGTTTGGACAATACAGCGTCCAAATGAACCACAGCAAATGTAATTATAGGACGAGCCTATTCATCTCAATTGCACATCAACGGAGAGCATTTTCTCACTTGAAAACCTCTGCTTTTTTCGCACGGCGTCTTTCCAAACACTCTCAAAAGTCCATAGCCTAATTGATTTTAATTTTCATTCAATATTCCCCTCAGAGTCCAGCTTTCTTCTCAGCCCCTGGAACAAAACTTTTAAAAGAGGAGAAAAAACTTTCTCTCCACACACCGACACAGCACAAAGGTCTCCTTAAAGACAGCATAAGAGAGGTTCCACTTTGAAGTCTATCCCCTGCTAACGAAAGGTCAAAATAATAAATGTAGACCGAATTGAGGCGCTCAGCGTAGACAAAAGGGGCAAAACGTTACATTTTGGCAGAGGCAGCTCCTCATAGCGTGATAAACTCGTTTGAAAAAGCAGAACCAAAGAGGGAGCAGCATGGTTCCTCGGTAAAAGAAAAGAGCTTTGAACTGATCAGACAGTCTTGGCTCCTCCGAATATCTTTTCTTCCATCAGTCTTCCATCTTTCTACATTTCGCAGCTGCAAAGCCTCCACACACCTCTATTGGAGCAAATTTCCCTGAATTACAACCACACTTGAAGGTCCTCTTCAAAGCTGCTACGCGTCTAGACGTTTCGTTCTTGATTTGGACTCGAGTGTAACTTAAATATTAAAATAATGATTTCCATAGGAACTAAAACAGATTAGTTAACACATTATTAATCTCATTTTAGTTTACAGACAAAACTATTTGCGACTTTGATCTGCCAGACATTTCTTGGATTGTGCCAAAGTAATTTAGTTTAAAAAATATAGGCAATACTTTAACCCAATAGGGTAAACAGCAATCATTTTTAAATTCACGCGGTAAATGTAGGCTATCACGCAGGTGCACATATTTGAAAATGAGTTGAAAGTGTTGTAACCTGTCACACTACAGCTGATGTCCTCGTGAAGTATGTCACACGGATATTTCATCAACATTTTAGAGCGAGCTTAACTACACTGGTTCGCACTGACGATTAACGTCAGAAATATGCACGTAACCTGTTTATCGCCATATTTATATGCCATATTTCAAACTCGTTTTTTTTTTTTTTTTTACATTTGTGAGCGCTTTATAGCATCTATTGAACATTAATGGGTGTGAGCATCACTAACTTCTTACAAAGACGCTCTTGAACACATAGTATAAAATCGGTCGGTCAGTCATTGAGCACTTGGGAGAGTCATGAAACGCATCTTGCGTTTGAAACATTGGTCTTACTGTGTCTAACCAACTGAAAAATACCAAAAGGTCACATGACTCCGTACAAACTCTCGTCCGAACTGTCACAGTTTTGAAATGGTTATGCTAAAAGAAATCCCCTCAATACTTACACCTTAATTATTGTATGTTTTGGCGCAAATGGGTCATGGAGATGAACTAGGTAAGTCGAAACAGACAAACGTCTAGCCAAATCCTATACTCCGAAGCCGAAGGTTCTTGTTTCACAAGAGCCATTTCTAGATTATTCCGAAACGACATATAGCCTGCGTTTAAAAGAATGTATCATGTCACTGATTTAGATGAAACTGAACATTTAAAAATGTTTTGATCATGATAAATCCTAAGTTTGATCCAGCAGAAGGGGAATGCAGCGTTTCTTACCTGACTTGCGCTTTCATTTTCGTGAAAATGTCACTCAACTTTGTAGCTTAAGTCACATAAAAAATGTCAAGATTTTAGTATCTCTGAGCCAAAGTACATGCTCTTGAAAAGCATCAGAATTAAAACAACACGGTTCCATCTGTCATAGCTTTGATCTTTTGTGTCTTAATATTAGCAATGGTGCATTAATGCAGCACTAATAGGATATACACGCAATGCACGCCATGCATGGAATGTGATGTTTATCACTTTTTTCAATTCTCACAGACGCAAATTTTCCAACCTAATTTGTTTGTAAATGTGGTCCGGTGGAGATGAGATGGGATGTGTCCTACAAGCGTCCAAATCCTGTTTACATGAGAACCACAGTTTCCACCAAAATACTGTAGAAATGACATAGAGTTTCTACCTAAAACTCTTTTCATTTCGTTGGCCGCACTGTCATTAATATACACTCTCAGGCTACTGTTTAAGGTACAAGGGCCGTCACTGGGTTTGAACCCTAAAGAGAACCTTTTCTGTACCTCTAGTTAAAATTTATAACACGTTTTGTGGACATCTATTTGTACAAATATAAAATGTACACACTTCTTAAATGAGATATCATATTAGGCTATATAGCCTACAGTACCACAGTATTATGGTTTAGTTAGTAGAAATAGCAGTCTGATATTTTGCAAGTCATGGTTACCATGGTCGTTTTTTGTAAGCACAAAATATCTATTCATCCAGAAATAATTCTTAATATAATGGGTGAATTGAGTAAACAGCCAAAAATGATTGTCATAGTTTGTCACTGGTAATTTTGCATTGTTTAACAGAGGTAATCGATTATCACCAAGACAATTCCTTGTATGTGTAAGCATACTTGGCAATAAAGCTCATTCTGAGTCTGATTCTGATATGTTCTGTTTTACTCCTTAAGATGTGGGTATACCAGAAGTGTTGCAGGCAATATTGAAGCTTTTTCCTCTTGATACCTATGATGATTCGGTTGGTGATAACATTCCTTACATTCTGTCATCTTTTATTTATTAAATGGCTATGCTAAAACTACAAAGTTACACACTGATTTCTTGTTTTTCTAATGAAAAACTTATATGTAACTATTTTCCAAACTGTATAATAATAAAAAAAACAGGTTATGTCTGTCACTGAATAAGGTCTGATTTGGTAGGCAGCTGTCATGGACCTTGTGCCTTGTGCAAAGTGACAAATTGAAAGGGCTTAAAGTGCCTGTATGGGACCAGTACTCTGACCTCCTGAAATAAGCAGGATCTGATGTAAGCTTTGATCTCATATGGGAACTGTTCATCACCACTGAAATTAATTTTGACCAAGCTGGGTTCACAAAGGGAATACAAATTATTTGTCCATGTAACATCTCACTTATATTGTTACTACCGGCAGTTTTCAAATTTGTCATCATAGATTTATTAACATGACTTTAATTTAAGAAGTCAATATAACTCTTGTAAAATTTATTAGCTTGCATAATACATAACTATACTGTAATTATCATATATATATATTCATTTGTAAGATTCATACAATTTAACAAATAACTTAGCTTGCATTTCTTCCGTTCCAAAAATTAAAGTTTTTCAAACTTAACATACATTGTCAAACGTAAGCTTCCTGTTTTTTTCTTTTTCTTCTGTGCAACAGCTGTAGCTCAATTGGCTGGCCAATAGTCATGCTGGCAGTTAACGCCATCTCAATCAAGCTTCTGAATATTATGTTCTTAAGACTGATTTTCCTTAATAAATACTTAAGACATTTGTCAGAAAGTTGACTAATATTCTGATTTTTCCATTGTTTTATTATCATTTTATTTTTAGGCATTTATAAAAAAATTATAATAAAAATATTTAGTCAACCTTATGGCTTACCAGTTATGGTCAAAATCATTGTTGTGTTTTTGAGTTAGAGACATATACTGATCTTACAAAAAACCTTCTTTGATTGTTCTATGTTTAATTCTGTTAAATAAAAGTCATACTAAGACACATTTTATTTTAAAGTTGTAAAAAAGAGACTTAAATTCATACTGTATAGTGAATTAACATCCAGTGTTGCAGTCATTTAGACATTACATCACTTGTTTTATTATCGCTTAAATATGATAAAGGTCATCCAGGTCTACCTCAGGCTCTGTGTGGACCCTTTTTGTGTGAATGGGGAATATGTTCATCGGTGGAGCCTGCTTGTCAGACGGTTCTCCTCTGACATCTGCGTGATACAGGCCATCTTTGTCCTCTTCAGGGCTTGAGTACAGGCGCCTGCTATTACCTCCAATTACTTGAGCATCCTTCTCTCCTCTCATTGGCTCTTCAGGATAGAGCTTCTTATTAAGAGCACTGTCAGCTTCACCAAATATGCCATGGTACAGATAATCCCTATCCTCTTCTGGTTTATCATACATCCGTACCTGATCACGTACCAGTGGCTGAAAGAAGGTTTCAGGCTGTTCAGCTGCAAGCTGAATTTCAGTGGGGTGATAGAGAGCATCTTTATCCTCTTCAGGTCTATTGTATTTCTGCTGTATTTCTTCTTTTACAGCTTTCCATATCAACATGTCAGGATCAATGTCAAAATCAGTACTATCCATGTCCTGTGGTGGCTCCACCTCCTTCATTCCCAGCATCATCTTCCCATTGAAATCATCAGATCTACAATGGAAACAGAATATCTAATTTTCGTAATGTTTGATTAAACAATGTACAATACAAGATTTCAGAAATACAAACCTCTGCTTTTACAGATTGTAAAATGTGGACCTACTTTGATCCTTCACAGTGTACAGAAGGCAAGACAAAAAAGTACTTACTCCACTGTGTCCTGAGCAGCTTTGCCAACCATTTTCCCCTGTAAAAGCAACAAGCCACCTTTTAGTGCACAAAAACTATTTTTAAACTGTCTTAACATATTAAGTATATGCTGAACTTATCGGTTTCAGATTTATCAGAGGTCAGAGAAAGAGTACTGTTTACAGTAATGGCAGTAAAAATCACAGATTTATATATTTAGAAAATGTTAAATTAAGTTTTAACGTTAAATATTTACATCCTGTTCTTGTTAATGAATTAAGAAGGGTCAGGATAGCCCTTGTAACAACAGTTGTAATTAAAAGAGACCAAAGTCATTGTTTATTTTTTTGTCTTTTGTAACCAAAGACTGTGCAAATATTTTGCTGTAAATTAAAGAGTGCCCACATGAGAAGATATACATACCTTGGGCCTGTATGGCATGGCTGAGGTGCTGAACAGCAGCACTGATAGGCAAGTAAGAACAGAAAACCTTTAATGTGAGAAAGAAAAAAATAGTGTTCAAGCTCGTAAACATTTTGCTGCTCCAAATAAGAAAGAGATAAACCTATTTTGTTGAAAACAGAGAGAAACAGCTATGTAAAATCCTAAAGCCCCCGCAAAAAAACCTCACCTGATCATACTGGCTCCTTAGACTGTATATAACAACGAACTGTGAAGTTGTTTTCTCTGGAACTGTGGTGGAAAGATAATTGTACCTATAATAAAAAGATCAAAGTACAGCTATAAACGGACTTGGCACTAAAGTTTGTGCTAATTGGAATTTTGCTGTTTCATTCATATGCAAATCTAATAGAAAATAAAATGAGTACAATTTGAAAATATGCGTAGACTATAATTTTCTATTAATTAGGTCTACTTTTTACTAGGCTATTAGCAATGCAAAGCTGCGTTCAAAGAGCATTCCGTTTCAAATGTGCCATCTCTGCACTTCACTTTATGATCTTACGTAACTTTTATGATGATAAAGGAAAGCTAGGGTTGAAAGTGCAGCACAATTGAACACATAATCGCTCGCAGTTATCACAATATTTACAAGCGTTATCGACGATTAAATAATATATTTGGCTACATGTAATGACGAGTGGGTAACCGTGGAAAGGCACAGCTAAGAAAATCGTATTTTGACAGGCGTGTGGTATCAGTTAGTAATCTAATTATTGCGGACTACAGTTGTTCCATGGCGCTTAATTTTCTGACAGAAACAAATGTGTAAAGCGCAAAAATAATTTTGAAATGCTTAATTTTGAAAAGGGTCGTATGGTTAATAATGTCATTTTGATTTAATAGTGACACGACTATTTACACTTATTAGTGTACAGTTTTACACTAATAAATATCCAGGTTTATTGGGTGAAATTGGGTATAAGATGTTTGAGATGGACGAACCAAGAGATGTCCCACAACGGGTAAAATGCTGTAGGGTCAGGTTTAGGTTAAGGATTAAGATTAGTCTTGAGACCTCGGGATACTGACAGGGCTCCAGCCACCCAAGTGGTGGTCTTTTCCCAAGCATAAAATATAAACACAACCCTTCAGTAACCGGGTTACACTGCGCACCTCATGTAGACGCAGAGCCTCAGAACTGTGGAACGGCAAGCTGAACTATAAACGAATTAGATCATACCACGTTGAAGGTTCCTTCACAATAGTACCCTAAAACAAATGGTATCAATAGACATTTGTGTAATGTTGATCAATTTATGTGAAAACTATAAGTTAACTAATGTTCAGTATATTGACTTAACTATAAGTTGCTATTTTAAAGTGGATGAACAAACTATTGAAGAGGAAGATTGGCTTTTTGTGTTTGTGGCCTAAAATTGCATGCAGCTGATCTACAAATGTATCTAAAGTACTACAAAATCAAAGAAAGCTAAAGACCGCAATTCCATGTGAATGTCATTGCGAGTCCCCTTTGTAAATATGATCGCTAGCCCATGGTGACTAACAGCACCCTTAGAGACTCTCTCATCTCCCACGGACCTGATTCAAAATCTGTGCTGCAGCAAACACTCACAAGCTGTGTGGCATGAGACTGAAGGCAGACAATCATTCTGTGATATTAATGCCAAGTGTTTGGCCATTAGGGTTATTGTATTGCAAGATCAAGAACAAGATGATGTTTACTCACGGCTTGATTGGAGACAACTTGAGTCACCGTCATCTGCAGGCTGTTTCAGACTTATAGCTTCTCAGCACAGGAAATGTGTGGCACACATCACACGAGGAATTTATTCTCATTTTTGTCAGTTTATTAACAAAGGCTTCAAGGCATCTCTGTAGAAAACTTTTAGCTGTTCTCACCACTGACTTACCTGTAATTAGACAGGCTGTAATACTAATGCAGTCATGCAGGACATTACAATAAATAAATACTGACATTTTAGATAAATAATTCTTAATACAATATAAATATAAAGATTATAAACTGTGTATAAATACTGATACATAAAGACATTCATTATTATGTGTATATTGTATACTGTGAGTGTGTGTGTGTGTGTGTGTGTGTGTGTGTGTGCAGGATGTACTTAAAAAATACACAAAATGAGTGTCTTTTAAGGTTATTGTACTTAAAGGAATTTTCATCCCAAATATTCAGTGCATATGTTAAAAACATGCCTCAAAACCCATCAAATGTTGTTTTTTATTACTTTATTTTGCTGTGGTACCAGGTCTAAACACAACAGAGTGCAATATGCTAAACAGCCCTATGGTATGATTTTCTGCTTAGTGGAACAACCACACTTGTGTAAAGGCTGAGTTGACTCTATCTAAATAACAGTGCAGTACACAATAATTTTTTTGCCATGTCTTCATCAAGCTAAAATATGGAAAGTAATTAAAATAACTGTAATAATACAGAATATAATTTTTTCAGGGTATTTTCATGCAGAGTTTATTTGATGCAATTGCTCTGGCTGTTTTTTTTTTTTTTTTTTTTAAAGGTTTTGAGGGTAAGCAGATACGTAAATGCTTATATAATAGAAAATATATATTCACAGAGATATACGCTAAATCTGTTTTTCAGAAAAATTTTATTTGGTAAGATCACCATTCTGCAGTGAGCCATTAAAACTCTATTTCCTAAAGTGAAAAGGGGGTGTTCACTCTACAGAACATTTCCATATATTGATTTTGTTTAAATGTTAATTGCGTTGAATTTTGTTGCAATTGGTTTTCTTTCACTCTGAAGTCGACAAAGTGATATTATGTTCTTCATTTTGGTTGGTGGTCATTTTGCCATGAATAGTTCTGATCATTGTGACAGTCATAGTTTTCTTTCTTTCTTTTTCTACAGTTTTTGATTTTGATGTTTATAGATTTGGATTTTATTTGTTTTCGAAGTTTGAAAAGTAGAAAATATATATAAAAAATATATTTTTCTGGCCCTCAGCCTCTGTTGTTGTCGATGAGTGTACATTCTCTTATAACATATGTTCATTGTATTGTTATTAAAAAATTTGAACAGGATTGTCAATATAATCCTTATTTAATAATAGTTTCCCCAATTATGCCCTCTGCTTTTGCACACTGAAACTCAAGAAAAATAACTTCTGTGCAGTGGGGCATCAATGGCCCTTAATGGCTCTTTCAGTGGCTCCTTCGAAAACAAATTGAGCTGAACTCTGTTGATGAACTGCCACACCCAGCCAAGCTGGCTTTAATTAAATAGACACTGCTGTGCCTTTTCTTTCCATCAGCCACACAGTTGCCGAGTGACGGACTGTAGGAGATTGGCCCACAGCATGGAACTAAATTAAGTGCTACAAAGTATTTATTGGGGCCAGTTATGTGGACCTTGTGCCTGATCAAGCACCTTCTCTTGTTGCCAAGGTAATCAGGTTTTGTATATAGAAATATTGCAAGGGAGAGGGACACAAGAGTGTTTATGAGAAGAACAAAGAAGGGACTTAAACAAAAACTTACTATAATTTGCAACATCAATAAATCGTATTAAATCTTATCAATAAAACATGGAGTGTGCAAGGATTTCTGTATAGTCTGTTTCCCAGATGATTTCTTCCCGCTATGACAACAGCTCATAATACTGACTTAATTTCTTTTTAGATAGCTCATGTAAATAGTGTTGGATAACTTAACAAAAAAGTAAACCATTACAAAAGATTAATTACTTACATTGGAAAAAATTCCACTTCTTATTACTTTATGAGAAAAGTAATCACATTACTAATTATTTTACTTTTAAGTCACTTTCTAAAACACTTTTCACAGAAAGTTTCTATTTTTCCACTCAACAAATTCAAAATATCGATATTTTATCTATATTTCCTTCTTGTTAATTGTCATACACTCAGCACTGCGTGTTTCTCCCTTAGTGACTCTTCAGCTGTCACAGTAATGCAAAAAGATGTACATATGAACCTTATTCATGTTTTAAATGTATTCTACATAAAGAATATTATGTACTTACAAGTAGTTAGCTTAATTGAAAGTCAGCATCTGTAATCTGATTACACAAATGCTAAAATGTAATCTGTTACACTTCTTTTTGATTAAAAAGTAAACAGATTACAGTAACTAATTACTTTCTAATAAAATTACACCCAACACTGCATATAAGGTGAAATAATTTTGAGGGTGTGATTCACTCCTGACCTTACATGCTCACTTAGCTTATTTTAAACCAAGTTTCATAACTTTATATTCACTCACTGTTGCATATACTGTATATACCTATATTGAACAGTTGCTACAGTTATAGACCTTATTCACGCTAGCGCCATTTTTAAAGGGAATGACAAATGAGGCTGTGAGGGACAGACTTACCATCAGGGTTGGGGAGTAACCGAATACATGTAATGGGATTACATGTTTAAAATACTAAATATAAGTAACTACGGTATTCCACTACAGTTACAGTTTAAATCACTGGTATTTAGAATACAGTTACATTCAAAAAGTATTTTGATTACTGAACTGATTACTTTGCATTTTATTGTCATTTGTTTCATTTAATATTTAGTCCTTTCAGATGGAAAACATTTATACATATAAATGATGCGATCCAAAGTGCATTTGAACAGCGGTGAAACACTTTCTTATGATGTGTTACATTCATACGAGCAGACAGAGAAGTAAGTTTGAAGTAAGTTTAGAGCAGAAGAAATAGAAATAAACCTTGTGTAAATTGTCAGCTTTACGCTAAGCTAAAATGCTATTTCTAGCCATTTTACATGCACAAGTTACCAGGCACGATCATATTTTTTTATCAAGAAAATTCACGTTGGATCATAATTTCTTTTTTCTAGTAAGACCGTTGATATTAGGGCAAAAATCATATTCTTGATAATTTTTGTATTGTTTTCCTGTAAAAATATCTAAAAATCCTTAAAACAAGATCAATATGATTTATCTTGTTTTAGAAACAACACTGCATAAGATATTTAGATTTTTCAGAGAATGTATTTTTAACAAGTGTATTTTGTCTTACTGTACTGGCAGAGTTTTTATAGTCAAAACAAGTGAAAAAATCTACCAGTGCTGAAGAAGTAATCCAAAGTATTTAGAATACGTTACTGACCTTGAGTAATCTAACGAAATACGTTACAAATTACATTTTACAGCATGTATTCTATAATCTGTAGTGGAATATATTTAAAAAGTAACCCTCCCAACCCTGCTTACCATCTCTTCAACAGCACGCACGGTATAAAGCTGCAAAAAGCTCTTTGATCACATCTGATTTTCCACAACTCATGTTGTCTGGAATTTTTTGTCTACTGAATGTCCTTAGAAAGATATTTTTTAAATGTTTTATCTGGAAAACATTAGAACGATCCAAAAACACTTTAAACTGCAGTACAGCCCATTGAAGACACTGTACATCTATCCCTCACAGCCTTATTGTCATTCCTTTAAAAAAAAATCAAAGATGGTGTTGCTGTGAATAAGGTCTATCGGGTTTCCAACCACAAAATTAAAGGTGCTGTAAGCGATTTTAGCGTTCTGAAGCTTTCATGTGACTGAGCCATTGAATAAGCCACGCCCCTCATTCCAAAACCCCACCCACCAAAGATCATTTTGAGACCAAAACCGAGCAAAAGAGCAGCATTGTTTGTTCCAGTGGCTGTCAAATTCAACAGTGGAAACATAGCGCCCTCAACTGACAATCATCATGAATCATAGCCTCAATGATCCGCTTCAAATACAACACTATGAGAACGAGCAAAATGATTGACAGGTGAAAAGCGTCAATGTTCGCGGTCTGCAGACACATTTTTGTTTGCTGTTTACAAAGTCTACAGCTGTCACAGAGACTGGTGAGATATCTCAGGACACTTATTTCATTAATATATTTAAGGGAGTAGGAAAAACTATTTTACTTTACATACTTTTTTGAAAAAAAAAAAAGAAAAAAAAAGAAACAAGCACAAACACACCAGTCATTCAATATCTACTCAAAAGCTGAAGAATTACTCAATGATCTGGTATATAATTATTAAGAAAAACATAATAATAAAACACATGACACTTGTGTGTATGATGTGTTTAGACAGTTAGATCCAAGACTCCTCAGAAGTGCCTAATTCAACAAATACAGTACTGAGAGCTTGATGATTTATTAATACATAATCCTTAACCACAGATGTCAGCAACATCATCACTACCATATTTCCATACTTCCAACACCCACACAAACCAAATTCCTTGTGTAGAAATGATCAGTTATCAAATCTAAATGAAATATCTTGATTTAACAGCAGCACTGACATGCCTTTTTGTCTCATAACTTTCAAGAGCTGACAAGATATGATCTCATTTACTCATAAAATGTAAACCTGGATTTATTTTCTTGGGCTGGGTCCAAGCTCCCACTGTGTATGTTCTCCTTTGAGTCTCTTCAGGAATGTTCCAGAACTGCATACTGCTCATTCACTGCAGCTAACAGCGAAAAACGAGTTCTGTGTGAAACTCTGCCCATGCTTACTGCTGCCCTCTGCCACATGCATATAGAATCTATACTATACCTACAGTACATGCCTAAACTGTACAGCTTAAAATTATACATTTTATTTAGCATGCACTATATTCTGCTACAGCTGTATTTACTAGCATTGTATCCACAGAATGTTAAAATGAAAAGTGTTAACTGCCTTAAGAATATGACATCAATTCATTTTTGTACTGTAGGTGTACACGATAGCTTTTTAAACAAGGCTTAAAATTCACTGTGTTGAAGGTAATCAGTGTGTTTAAAATGATGGTATTCCTTTGTCATATTCTATAAACTCTATTTTTAACCCTTATGTTTTGTGAGAAAATTCCTCACAACTTTTTTGACATGGTAGAGGACAGTATATTTAAAGCACATGTCCCTTTTGATTATAAACATGAACATTAAACTAAGCTTTTAACACAAGCCTTCATAGTCCTAAATGAAATAAAAAGCGCCACCCTATATGTCAGTAGTAGTACTATTCTTTTACAGATAAACAGTAAACTTTTCATTTTGAGTAAAAAAAAAAAAAAAAGAGCTGATAATTGGAATACTTACATTCTGAATCTATGTGAAACAAATACAGAATCATGGTTTATATTTTAAAAGATTTGTATTTATTTTTAAATGAAAATGCCTGCTCTGCAGACAAAATATCCTATAGCCTTCCACTGAAAAGGTCCCCACACATCTAGGGATCAGAATATCAGAAGGTCTCTTTTGACTTGGGCCCTTAAGCAATCATCTATTCTAGCAAAACATTTAGCAATGCCCTAACAACACTACAGTTTTGTATATACTGTATTTATTTTTGAGATATACATATTTTAATTTCATAACAAAATTCCATCAAATTGCCATGGCACTTCCATCAAATAATAAAACTTAAATATTCAGTATTTATTTTATTTTATTAAAGATTACTCAATTTGATCATTTAATTTTGTTTACAAATTGAAATGCGTAAATCTTAAAGAGTGACCACCTACCTTTTAATAATCTAGCAACACCCTAGTAACCACCCAAAACACCTTGGCATTGCATATATATATATATATATATATATATATATATATATATATATATATATATATATATATATATATATATAAATTATCATAACATTTTTAAACAATTTCTTTTACTCACTCATTTATTAAATTTGGTTGAAAATCCAAAGACATTTTCAACAAATACAATGTTAAGTTTAATTTTTTTCTGACTGTTGTAACATTTAAATGGGTAAAAAATTACCCAAACATAACAGGAGAGATTTTAGCATGCTGGCACCAAATATACGATTTTTACATTTATTTTATTTGAACTGAATCTGTGGACTAAGCTCAGTGAAAATAACTTGATTTGTTTATTTTGCTGGCTCCACATTTGCAGATGAACACTATTTGTTTTAGTTTGGTTGAAGTGCAGTCTGTGGCATTGGACTGAGACATGTTACTCACATTCCTTCATGGATGTAACCTTAGCAAAACTGCATGCCTCACTTTAGAACACAAAGTGTCACCCAAATTATTCTTTTGGCCCCTGTTCGGCTTCTCACCAATTAATTTGTCTGACTACTTTGACATATCAACGTAAATCTGTGAAACCACAGGTTGTATTGAATTGTCAAAACCAAATATACTTCGGGTACATTAAGGGCTAAATGGCAGAAAATGATATTTACTGGTTCATGCGCTCTAGTTCTAAAATATATAGTTCATGCCAGATTTGATTCTGATTGATTACTCAGCTTTTATGACTTAAAACCTCTAATTTCCAGTCCAGCAGATGTCTACCAATTTGAACATGCTGATGTATGTATATATATAAGCATTGCCGTTCAAAAGTTTTGAAACACTTGACTGAAATGTTTCACGTGATCTTAAAAATCTTTTGATCTGAAGGCGTATGCTTAAATGTTTGAAATTATATTTGTAGACAAAAATATAATTGTGCCACCATATTAAATTATTTCATTACAAAACTACAATTTTATAATAATAAGAAAAAATGTTTTTGAAATTGATGACTTGGACCGAATAATAACGAAAAGCAGCCAATAAGTGCCCAACATAGATGGGAACTCCTTCAATACTGTTTAAAAAGCATCCCAGGGTGATACCTCAAGAAGTTGGTTGAGAAAATGTCAAGAGTACATGTCTGCAAATTCTAAGCAAAGGGTGACTACTTTGAAGATGCTAAAATTCTTACATATTTTTTATTTATTTTGAATTTTTTTAGTCACAACATAATTCCCATAATTCCATTTCTGTTATTCCATAGACTTTACTATTATTTACTATTCCAAATGACTTTACTATTATTCTAAAATGTGAAGAAAAAAATAATAATAAAGAATGAGTAAGAGACCCCAAACTTTTGAACGGCAGTGTATATATATATATATATATATATATATATATATATATATATATATATATATATATATATATATATATATATATTTTTTTTTTTTTTTTGTTTTTTGTTTTTTGCACAAAAGCCTGATCTTGTAGCAATTCTCTAAATATATTTTGTACATACTGCTTTTTAACCAGATCACTGACATTTTAATTTGTGACATTTTATTTTAATAAAATGTCATTGGTGAGGTCTGATTTTAAAGACAAGGGGCTTTATTATATAAACACAAGCTGAAAAAATTCTGTGTATTATTTCTATGTAAAATGTTGCATTTAATTCAATGGGACAATTTACACAGAAATGTGTTCTGCATATATCTCATTAATAAGGCTCAATAACTTTTTACTTACATTTTGACATTTTGTGCTTTAAATTGAATAATTCCTCCTCAGAGAAGGCAGCTTCAGAATAAGCAAATGATGGCTCAATTTCTGACAATCAAAATGAAAGTGTAATAGCTTTGAATAATCAGACCTCAGTTACTAATTTCAAAATCTTTCACAAATCACCCTGGCTAGAGGCACATCTTTGTGTGTTTGAAAAAGCATTTGGAAGTTGTTCAAAAGTTTTGTGACTGCAAATGAAAACCAGTAGCAAACACGAACACCACTAACTTCCTCTTCTGAAGGAAGGATGGCTCCATGTCGTCTACTTCTACTGTATGAATGTTCTCCTATATTGGATCCATGTGTGTCAGTTTTCACTTGCATTTCAGGAGGGAGACTCCGCTTTCTATACATGCTGCCACCCAGAGGACATTTACATCTATTTGTATCATAAAAATGGTTGATAGAATGTGATTCTGCACCCCAACAAATGAGCTATCCATACTCAAACCAGAAAAGAAAAATTAACATGTTATATTTTTTATAAATAAAAATAACATCAAATAAACATCTACAGTATATAAATAAAACTAGCTTTTCACCATACATTTGACAAAGCAGTATAAAAGTGCTATTTATTATGCTTGATTTCTAAACTCTGTACCAAAATCTATTACAAATGTTTCTATTAATTTGAATGTAAGAAATAGGTATTTTCAGTATAATTTAAGAGACTAACTTCCAAAAAGACTAATTCCTAAGAAGAGAAAGTATGTAACTAAACATATAAAATGTAACACATCCTGAAACTAATAAAAACTGTATTCAGAATTACCATTTTCTAGATATAAAACAGTGCACTCTCCAACCCAAATCTATATATCCATAAACAGTTCAGCTTCATAATTTCAGCATTGTAATGAACTTCTTAACAACGAATAATTCACTAAATGCAACAGATAACAAAAAATAAACCAATTTTCTACTCCTTGTTTAATGCATAATTTTGATGCCCAACAGCTCATTTGTGCCCAGATAAAACTGGCTGTATGAATACATTGGTATGATAACTACAAGGAATTATGTGCATAAAAGTTACAGATGAGGTTGGAAAGAATGAGTTCTGTACCTTTTCATATTCTCAGTGTCATCACTAAATTGCTTTAAAAACCAGTCGGTTTTATAAGTCGGTTTAGTTCATTGTTTGGAAGAGGGTTTAAAAAAAACCTTACATTTACTAGAAACAATTTAACCAAAACTAAGCATGGCTAATCTCTAGCTTTCATCATTGTAATGGAAAGAACAGTAATTGGCTACTTTGTTTGACCTACTTCAGAACACAAATATTGTCATTAGTCATAGACCAAATCCTTTAATGACATCCTGTCATTACGCTGAAGCTAATATGCTAATGGTACAAATAAATTATAAAAGAGCAACGTTGGTTTTCATTAACATTGGGCTCTTAGTGAATAGCTGGGGCACAATGCTTTAATCTAAACCATGCATGCTTTCATTTAAACTGTGGAGAAAATGAGTGCCAGCTCAGTTTGGAAAAGGCCTGGTGAATCACAGGCAGGGGATCGCAGTTGGATTTTGATTTCTGTTATGTTCGAGTAATTATCAGAATACTCTGAGCCAGCCTGAGCACTGGATAAATCATACAGTGTGAAATTTAAACAAATAGCCCCGATAAGTGGTAAAATTATTTTGTCACAATCAAGCCATTGTGATGAACTAGGGGTTGTGTGTTTATACTTACCCTGTAAAAAAATTCCTGTTGTTTAAAAAAAAAAAAGGCAGCTGTGGTTGCCAGAATAATTATGTAAAAAATACAGTAAAAATGTAATCAACTTTACAGATCAACCTGTAATTTTTACAGTTTAAAATCATTGTTTATACCCCAAAGTACATAAATTATATAAAAATAAGTAGAAACATAACTATTTCCATAAAATATAATGAAATGTCATGCAGGGAATTCTGGGAATGCCTGATTACTGTTTTTTTTTGTTACTTTTTATACCATAAAAAGTACATATATTCTCTTGTTAAACATAGTATACATTTTAACCATTAAATTAAAAATAAAAATTTTTTACAACATTTTACATGTACTGTCTTTTTAAATATATTAAACATTTTTAACGTATATTTTACAGTAACTACTCATTAACCAATTTACGTTTTTTTTTTTACTGTAACATTTTTACAGTCTTTTACCGTTAAAATTACAGACATTTTTTACAGTGTACATTTACATTTATGCTTTTGGCAGATGCTTTTATCCAAAGCGACAGTGCATTCAGTGTATACATTTTAACAGTTTGTGTGTTCTCTGGAAATCGAATCCATGATCTTGGCGTTGCTAGTGCCATGCTCTACCAGCTGAGCTACTTTTTACAGTTTAAACTTAAAAAACTTGCTTTTAAAGTGTTTGCAGTGCAGTGATATTATATATCATGCTAGAGAGGAACTACAATTGTGTACTTTTGTCACAGAGAGAGTCCTTTTTTCAACCAAAGTCAACTTTCTTAACCTGCCTTGTTTGCCCCAGAATAATCACAGCCCTTAGTGTGCCCCTAAACTGGTGTACAACTAGTGTTTTAAAATCTTGAAAAGGATCATTAAAGAGTAAAGTGACTTAGAGCTGTTAGCAAATAATGACTTCTGGCAACTAAATGTGACACTCTCATATTGGCATAGGTATGGAGTAAAATGTGTGCCAAGAATAAACTGTCTGTCTGTAACTATTTAAAGGCAGTATTATGGTGTGATTTATGTGCAGAAAACTGCATTGTGGGCTCGAACATTTTCCAAGCATTGCAGCTTGCAGCAATTTAAATTATATGGGGGGAAAACCACCTAAACGACTTTTGACTGTGGTCCCATATTGAATTTGATATAT
Organism: Myxocyprinus asiaticus; assembly: GCF_019703515.2. Taxonomy (NCBI): domain Eukaryota; kingdom Metazoa; phylum Chordata; class Actinopteri; order Cypriniformes; family Catostomidae; genus Myxocyprinus; species Myxocyprinus asiaticus. Next base: position 24,918,724 of record NC_059366.1, read on the forward strand.
TTATATGGATTAATTTGGCTCAAAGTAGTTGTTATAATTTTTTTAATCTATTTAGGGTCTGCACGGGGCCTTTCGCAGTAAACATTTTAAAAATTCTACGCATATGAAATTCATGGTCCACGGATGGCATAACTAAAATGGAAAAAATGCTTTGATTTGTTCCAATAGCACAACTATTCTTAAGCTTTTTTAATTAACATGGCAAGTCCCCGAATTCTGAATGAAGTGCAGCATGTGTGTCATAGTCATGCCTAAGAGTTCCAAAAGTACTGTCCAAACGCCTTTTGCACAACCCTTTGTTTCCACAACTTGACTTATGCGTAATTTTGTCCAAAATACACAGTACCACATGATGAGGACTAAATCACATGGCCTAAACATAAAGGTCACATTTTCCAGAACTGATTATTCACGTATTTATTGGTAATGAAAGTTGATTTGCTGCACATGGATGACTGATAAATGCAATACAACTGTCATCAAAGTGCAAGGCGTGTAGGGATCATTAAAAGAAATGAATTAGGATCACTGTGAGTTCTTAACAAGTAACAAATGGGCCCTTGGTATATCATAAGGGAAAAGTGTGTAGTTACGGAATATTTCTCACAGCTGAATGGAGATTTAATAACTGAAAACAAGCAGCAAGCAAATTCTTAGATGTCTAAGTTTTGCAAGGATGTGGCCACAATGTAGGGTGAGTTGTTTAGCCTCTGTGGCCTCCACCTCACATTTCTCATTGTAATAAATGTGATATGGATGTTTTAAAACATTTTATGAGAGCAGAGTTGATCTCTTAACACAATGACAATTTATGCTGCAACAACATGAAGTACATTTTTGGGTGAACTATCCCTTTAACTAATAAGTACATGTTTGTTTGGCACTTTTGCTTTAAAATAATTTGATATTTTATTGGGTCGTAAGTAGTGTAGATGACTGTATGCAACCCAACAGAAATACAAATTAAAGGCATTTGCACAATCTGACCCTTAGGGCTACCTACTTCTGAAACTCTTAAGGAGACTACTGGCATAAATATGAAACACATGCTGCACTTTATTTAAATTTCAGGTATTTACAGTGTTTTTCTGATTAACATTTTTTATTGATTCATACAGATGACAAAGAAAAAAAAAAAAAACACATATATACTGAATCAACATTTAACTCCCACTACTACTCCCAAAAATAGTACAGAGCAGGTGGTGCAGCTGTAAATACCTGAAGAATTGAAACCTGGGAATCCCAAAATGTTGAACCATATTTTCAAAGGATCTCAACACTCCACTCTCATATAGGTCACTGAGCGTATTAACCTCCCTCACAATCAACTCTGACCGGCAGAAAGAGGACTTATTAATACATAATTTTGGGTTCAGCCATATGCTCGAGGCATCATTTAAATAAATGCCTGAATTAAACACTCTTGTCCATGGACACTTTTGTCCATACCGAGTGAAAATGCGAGATAATGGGGTATAACTTAACTTGATAGAAAGGCTTTGCAATGGCGAAATAAGGGCAAGAACTTCCTGTTCAATACAAAACCAGGGAGGGGCTCTCTCAGGTGGAAGCGACCAATGAGCCAAATGTCTGAGACCGAATGCATAATAATAAAACAACATCTTGGGTAGGCCTAGCCCACCTTTGTCAATCGGCCTATGTAAGTTATTGAAATGTAATCTGGGACACTTAACATTCCAAATGAAGGACTTCACTATGCTATCAAATTGCTTGAAATAAGAGAGGGGGACATCTACAGGGAGAGAATGTAGCAGGTAGTTAAATTTTGGAATACAATTCATTTTAATAACATTAACCTTCCCAATCATAAATTAATTAATTAAGCCCACATCGCTCGAAAAACTCTTTATTAAGGGGTCAAAATGAACTAACTAAATCACACAAATTTGCTGGGAATAAAATGTCCAAATACCTAATGCCCTGTTTGGGCCACTGGAAGGCGCCTGGCTGAAAAGCCGTCACTGGGCAGTACACTGTCAGAGCCAAAGCTTCGGATTTAGACCATTTGACTCTAATTAAATTAGAAAAGGAATGAATAATTCTGTGGAGGCAAGGCATAGATCTAGTGGGGTTGGAGATATAAAAAATATAATCTGCATAAAGTAAAAGCTTATATGCCATACCTCCCGTCACCACCCCTGGAAAATCATCTTCCTTTCTTACCGCAGCTGCTAATGGTTCCAGGGCAAGACAGAACAATAATGGGGAAAGAGGGCAACCCTGCCAGGTGCCCCTATCCAGAGTAAAATCATCTGAAATACATAATACATTTGTTTGTACCGCTGCTACCGGGTGTATATAAAGTAACTTAATCCATCCAATAAAAGTATTCCTGAACCCGTATATTTCCAAAATCTTAAAAATATAATCCCATTCTACCATATCAAATGCCTTTCGGCAGCAAGTGAGATGGCAGCGACCGGAGTCTGATCATTCGCCACTGACCATATGATATTGATGAAATGCCTAATGTTATCAGAAGAGCTGCGGCCCCGAATAAAACCCACCTGATCTATATGTATAAGAGATGTCATAACTTAATCGGTTAGCCGGAATTTTTGACAATATTTTTACGTCTAGCTGGATCAGGGAAATTGGTCGGTAACTCTTACACTCGCTTGGATCTTTGTCCTTTTTAAGAATCAGACTGATCTGGGATTGTGTCATGGTTGGCGGAAGCTTTAATGCTTCAGAATAAACTTCTAACAAAAGTGGAGCCAGTTCTGTAGCATAAGATCTAAAAAATTCAGCGGCAAAGCCGTCTTGCCTATAGGCAAGGCCTTAATTACCTCGCTAAGCTCCTCCAAGGTTATCTCAGAATCAACAGAATTTTTTGCACCGTCATCAGTTTAGGGAGTTCTAATGGTTCTACAAAGTGTCTAATATCTTCATCAGTAAACAAAGATATGGAACTATAGAGATCAAGATAGAATTCTTTAAAAGCATTATTAATATCAATGGCCGAGGTAAATATTTTACCACCAGCAGATTTCACAGAGGGAATGGTAGAAAAAGACTCTCTCTACTTTATATATTTAGCCAAAAGCTTCCCTGCTTTGTCCCCCAACTCAAAGTATGACTGTCTTGCCCTGAATAGCAAAAACTACACTTTCTGTGACAAAATAGTATTGTATCTGTATTTCAATCGGATCAATTCTCTGAGGCCATCAGACGACATTTGGCGCTTCAGCTCTGCCTCGGCACTTTTAATATTCTCTTCCAACTCCACGAGTTCTCGTGCTATGGATTTTTTGGTGAAGGAGGCACATTGTATGATCCGACCCCTAAGAACCGCCTTAAGTGCCTCCCAAGCCATGCCCACAGAGGATAATGAGGACCAGTTGGTCTCCATATAAACACTGATTTCATCCTTTAACATTTGTTGGAATTCAGGATTTTGCAAAAGGGATACATTAAAGCGGCAACTATATGATATCTTTTCTCCATATGTGGCAATATATCTAAACTCACCAGAGCATGATCTGAGACTAAGATGTTTCCAATTGGGCAATCAACGACAGATGAAATGAGGAACTTAGATATAAAAAAATGTATATATTCTAGAATAAATCTTATGGACTGATGAAAAAAATGTATAGTCCCAACCAGATTCAAAAATCTTCAAATATCTGTAAGACCAAGATTTTTACACATCCTGTGAAGCGTCAATGTTGCTCTAGGGGATTTACACACTTTTGCTTCACTATGATCAAGAACTTAGTCCATCAATAGATTAAAGTCTCCTCCCAATATTATATCATGAGGGTTGCCAGCGGCTTGCAACATCCCTTCAAGATCAAGTTTCTATATAAATTTTTTGAGACAGAATTACACAACAGAAGAAAATCTATAAAACAAACTCCAGCCCATAGGCAGAATATACACAAAGAATGTGTAGATTCATCCACATAACTGTCCCGAAGGTGTGTTCCTTCACAAAGCAAGCTCCAGCCGCTAGCGGAACCAGCACAAAAAATAAAAAAGCCTTTCAGTTTCCTTGGACAGTCAAACGAATGTTCAGTGAGCCGGCCCATTCGACTGCTACATAAGTGCAACAAATGACCCAATCAATCTCTACAATGTCCTGCAAGAAATACTCCACAAAACAAACTCCAACCAATAGGAGGCATAAGCACAAAGAACATGCAGATTCATCCACAACACTGTCCCGAAGGAGTGCTACTACATAAAACAAAATCCAGCCGCTAGGCGGAACCAGCACAAAAAGAAACTAAAAAGGTGCTCGGTTTCCTTGGATGGTCAAGTGAATGTTCAGTGAGCCGGACCACTTGGCTGTAACGTGAGTATCACAAAATAACTTACTCAGTCCATTGACTTTATAAAGGACATCGCTTGCTGGAGACATGTAAATATCCTTAGCATCTATTCTCAATTTGGCCAGGAACATCAGTGCAAAAGCGACATTCCGTTGATACAAGACTTTCTTGCGTTTCTCTCTTGTCGAATTTGCAAAGTCTGGGAACAAGAAAATGCTGTGGTTCTTCCAAGAAAGCCTTCCTTTACTCCTCGCCTCGAGAATTGTTAGGGGCCTGTCTCCCTCAGTGGATCGCTGAGCCGGCACCCTTTGAGCTTGCTTGATTTCCAGCTTATGGCCTGTTATGTTGAGCAGACTCGGGAAGAGCCCGTCCAGGAATTTCACCATATCCTGACCTTCTTCGTCCTCAGGAATTCCAACAATTTGGACGTTATTCCGCTGGTTACGATTTTCCAAGTCATCTAACTTCTCCCAGACGTGCTTGAAATCCACCTTAGGTCGCTAGCGAATTAGCAGCTAATTCCCTCTCCGATGACTCCAGATAATCAATCCGTTTCTCGACATCTCCCACTCTTGTAACCACCTCAGTGAATTTCATCTCCATGGCAGTGATCGATCGACATATTACAGCAAGATCCTCCAAGTCAGCAATGACCTGCCTCAGAATTGCCAACACGTTCAACAATTCTCGCTGAATTTCCTTCACTTCTCCGTCAAATCGTCTCCTGGGCTTGCAGCCTCCTGCTCAGGGCATCAGCTTGAGCACATAAGTGTCTTTTAATGTTTCCAGAGCCCGAGGATTTTGAATTCTTTGACACATTGTCTTCCTAGAACAGTTAAGGATCAGGGTGTATCGAATCTCACCAGTTTAAGTTTTAAAGCTCACCGTTCACATGTCCGAACCTCGCATGGCGTCATGTTTTTGTTTAAAGCTGGTTGCTAGATTGTACTTACAGTATCAATACATTACATTCTATAAAGAAATTAAGAGAGGTTAAAATCATGGACATACAGTACATATTGTATAAGAGGGTGTAATCTCTTATATAGACAACAAAGTTAAAGAAAGCAATGGAAATATGCAAGTGTTGTTCATGTGGAAAATAGATAAGTACTATCCGCAGTGTCAGCCAAGGCCGCATTAGAATTCCACATTTGCTAGGCATATGTGAGTAATTACAAATAACTCATTTGGCAGACTGTCTGGTAATAGTGAGGAAATCGGTCCTCACTATTAGCTCACGGACCTTGGGGCCACACAATTACCATTTACAACATGCTTGTTTTTTAATACAAAATTGCAAGACACGCCTCGTGTGATGGAGGGCTATTTCAATTCATTAGAACAACACCTTTTTAATCTCTTTCTGCTATTTGGCCTGTGGGTTGAATTGTTAGTAAAGAGTTGTGCAATAATGTATTGTGGTTTTAACATGATATAGACGATCTTTCCTCAGAAATCTATTTTTTTATCTATTTAAGAACAGTCCATTACAAAATTATAGAAATAGCAAAAGTACTATTGACATTACACCCTGTTAGAGATTGTGAGACTGTTATAATATAATAGGAATAATTTACAATCAGACGGTAATTAATCGCAAAATAAACCCCAGCAGGGTGAATATAATATAATATAATATAATTCTAAGTAGTAGCCTATGGCTACAAATAAATAAATAAATAAAAATCAGCAGTTTTTCATCAACTGACATTTTGAATTTTCCACTTAGCACTGGAATTGCCAGCTGGAGTGTTGCTAACATGTGTTAAGATCAAAAGATATTCTTTGTTTTATTTGAGAATTATGGTGACTGTCAGTCACTAGTTATCTTGACTAATTATCACACATAATTAGGTAAATGTCAGAGTCATTATAATTAATGGCTTTAGAAAATACTAGTTTCCTTCAGTGTAATCCTTGATTTAACACTGCTTCCACATCCAAAGAAGTTCTTTTAAAAAGACCCTTTTCAATTAAGTCAATGAGCAGTAATTAGCATAATTTGAAACTTTGCCAGCAGATAATGTAACAGGTTTAACTGCATCTTAAAAGAACAGGAATTACAAACCATGCAGTTGGACCTCCATGAGAGACTGACGACAATATAAGATGTTGTTTTGATGAATGGGTCGTGGTGTCTCAGCAATAAAGTCACATTTGATTTTAATTCAGAAACGTGCAGTGGCTGAACTCCATTTCACAACACAGACCTTGATATTGCTACTAGGAAGACGACTGCCTAGTTAAGACTAACTGACAACACAAAGACCAAGCAGCAGAATAAAATAAATGAATAACATCTGCCCATGAAAATGACACTCTTATATGATTGTAGCTTTTGCAACTGTTTCTCTAAGAAAGCCTGTGCAGAATACCTCCTACAACACTGTGTACATTCTACACAGTCAGTTTCACTAGTGATTTACATCTGATTTCCTTAGTATTTAAACATCTCTGCACACACTGTCCAACAGTATTACCTTCATTGAGACACAAGAAAATTATTTATCTTGCAAGTGATATTCATAGATCTGTCTGCTACAAGATTGTGGGGTCAGAATAAAACTCTGACCAAACCTTGTACCAGTAGTTCTGAACTAGTGGGTCACAGGTCTGTTCTGATAAGTTAGCAGACAGGGGGAAAAAATGCTAAGTGCAAATAATAAAAAGTTACTAACCATATAATCATGCATAGTTAGAATGTTGGGGAGTAGTTAAAGCAGCAATGCTACTAACTTAACTATATTTTTTAGTAGCACGACAGTAGCTCAGCTATTTTAACAATAGTGTAGCTTTTACAGTAATGAGCTACATTTTACAAAGAGTAAAAGACTGTATTACTATATTTTGATTCAGATATGACTATATTTCAATTCAGTTATTTACAGTAGGGTGTTTTCTGTTTTTATTAGTGTTTATTAAATATAAATTTATGTTCAATTAAATTTTGCACCCTATTAGTTTAACCTTTATGGAAATGAACCATGGTTTTACTATAGTAATATTGTAGTAACCATGACTGTAGTAGCCACAGTTAATTTTGTGTTTACTATGGTTTTACTTCAAATATCATGGTTGAACTATGGTTACTGTAGCCATGGTTAATTTTTGAATCATAATGTTTTGCTAAATAAATATATAACTGTAATATATAATAATATTTTACATATTATGTAATATACAGTATAATGTAATAAACAACATTTAAATATCTGACCTCATTGCAGAATTCAATAATATCATCTGATTGTTATAAATCTAAAATCAAAAAATATTTAAATTGTTTTAATAGCTTGTTGTGTGGCAAACTAGATTTTTAAAAGACTTGCTTGACTGTAGTTTAATTACTTTTAATGAATAGTTCAAAAAAAAGAAAAATATTCTCTCATAATTTACTCATCGTCATACCATCCCAGTGTATAACTTTCTTTGTACAGCAGAGCACAAAAAAAAAATTTTTTTTAAGTAAATCTCAGCACTGTAGGTCAATACAATGTAAGTGAAGGGTGACCAAAACTTTGAAGCTCAAAAAAAAAAAAATCACATGAAGGGAGCATAAAAGTAATCCATACGACTCCAGTGGTTAAATCCATTTCTTCAGAAGTGATCTGATCGGCAAAACTAGATAGCTGCAAGAAGCGATGACGGGCCCAAGCACCATGGGTCCATTTCCACCTGGTGACTTTTGGAAAACAATGCAAGGTGGAGACATGCATTTGGCATTTGACATTATTCTAAACAATTTTTGAAGAAATTTGGATAAATATAAGAAGAATATTTAAAAGTCTGTAATAAGAGCACACTTCCTTCTGCCAGGTGGTGGCAATATGACCATGACTCAAAATAGTCACATCCATGTGATTAGCCCCCAAGACTAAACATACATCTCAATTTTGATCTAAATCACACATTGCACACAGAAAATATGAGACACTTTTCCCATTTTTCGCCATTAATTTAATGCCACGCCATGGCAACACCATTCGATATATCAAAAATCTGTTCAGAATTTAGCATCTTTAATGCCTTGGCATAATATTGTCTAAATGTGGTGACAGTCTCATGAATCCCCAGAAGGAGTATTTAAAAGTTCAGAGACTGCAATATTCAAAAAATCCAAAATGGCTGACTTCCTGTTGGGCGGAGCTAAAAACTACAATTATGAAAGTTGTCTGGCTTAATGAGATCTATATATGTACCAATTTTGGTGACTATAGGTGAAAATGGGGGTGCTACAGAGGCCGTCTTACATGCCCATTTTAAAGGGGGCGCTACAGAGCCCCCCCTACACGCCCTACATGCCCATGCTTTTCCCCAACCCTAATGGACAACGACTCTGACGTATGTGCTAAATTTCATGAAATTTTAAGCATGCCAAGTGCCTCAAAAACACCCAAATATAGGAAAAAAGGAATAATAACAATTCATGTGTTGCCATGGCAACACTATTTAAGATATCAAATATTACTTTACAATTTTACATCAGCAGTGTCTTGACATTATTCTAAAGAATTTTGAAGCAATTAATGTAAACACAAGAGGGCTATTTCAAAGTCTGTTAAAAGTGCCATACTTCCTGCTGCCAGTTGGTGGCGCCATGACCATGACCCATAATAGCCATATCAATGTGATCAGTCCCCATTACCAAACATACAGCTGAATTTTCATCAAAATCACACAATGCACACAGAAGATATAAGGCACTTCCTGTTTCCCATTTTTCGCAATAAATGTATTGCTTTGCCATGGCGGCACCATTCAAAATATCAAAAGTATGTTCACAATTTAGCATCTACAATGTCTTGGCATGATGTGGCACAAATTTGGTGCCAGTCACATGAATCCCCTAGGAGGAGTATTTAAAAGTTCAGAACCAGAAAAGTTTCTGACTTCCTGTTGGGTGGAGCTAATGACTGTGAGTATGAAAGTTGTTCAGCTTGATAAGAACTTTATATTTACCAATTTTGGTGACTGTAGGTGAAAATGGGGGTGCTACAGAGCCCCCTTTACATGGCCATTTTCAAGGTGGTGCAACAGAGTGTGTGCTGTCTGTGGTCCCGTGAAAGTTTAGAAGGATTTTGATTGTGAATGCACAACGTGGAGGAGATGCTTACACTGTTACTATGGAGATGATACAAATGGCAGCTGTGCATTTGGATATGTTGCGACTCAGGCTTTTCAAGCATTTGTTTTGCCACTGTCAAACATGAAGAAAAGCGATGGGATTCCCTCAGATTTACGTTTTTTAATCATAAAAAATGGCAAGCTACCGCAAATAATGTGGAGATTGGTTGAATTTACATGATCGCAAAATCGGTCTTGTCTAGAAGGGATCCCTCTTTCGTCAACTTCTCGCACATGCGCAGTCTGTTATGTATAGTCTGTGTAACTGCATTCATCATTTAACTTTGTTTATCAAAAGAACGACATATAAAGTTAAAGATCAGTTTAAGATGGCTAGCAAAATAACAACGGCATGCTCATGATACACATTTTAAGTCGCACAGCAACGATGAGTGCTTGTAAAAGATTATTTTAAATGGTCTGCTTTGATAAAAAGTCATTCTTGATGATCAATTCAAGTTCTAAAATCAATATTTAACATAATACAATTTATAACTTCATCCCTATGTGTGCTATTGTCGGTCATGAGATATTGTAAGTCAGTGAAGTACATCAATCAGCACTGGTAAAAGAAGTCTGACTGCATAAAAGGTTCAGGGTTCCAATCCGTCCATATGAAACGTTATATTTTAATTAACAAAGATTGCATCCGCACCTCAGTGGATGTATATCTGGAGTGGGGACACATTTGTTTGCATTTTTCTATGGGATTAGACTGGAAAAGAGCGCAAACTGTGGAACTCGCAGCAACGAGGAGCTTTCGCAGCCCATTCTCGATTCCTCAAGTACATCACCGTGGCACATATGTTGCTATCTCCTTAATACTGTATAATTAATGCTTATGTTGTTTAAAATTAAAAGCAGTTTATGAGCATGCCCTTGTTATTTTGCTAGCCATCTTAAACGGATCTTTAAATTTATTTGTCATTCTTTTGATAAACATAGTTAACTGATGAATGTAGTTACACATACTTAGAATGTACATAACGTACGAAAGAGGGATCCCTTCTAGACACGACCCGCAAAATTCTGGAGGGACTGAGAAGTGATATTTTGGGAATCATACAACAATGGAGCTTGGCTATCCTCTATTGGACATTTCTGGTACTACGTCTGAACAAGTTAATTGCCACGCAGAACTGGGTTAGACATATGGCTTTGATTTTCTAGTATTTTTACATTTCAGTTCATATTTTTATTATATTTTATTTATATAAAAAATAAAAGGTTTGTGCAGTACATTTTCATTACAATAAACTTAGACTTCTACAGTTTTTTATTTCACTTTAAAAACTGCTTTCACTTGCACAATAAATTGCCATGGCAACAGTATTTAAGATATCAAATATCCCTTTACAATTTTATTATTTTATAACATTATTCTAAAGAATTTTGAAGCAACTCATGTAAACACAAGAGGGCTATTTCAAAGTCTGATAAAATTGCCTTACTTCCTGGTGCCAGTTGGTGGCGACATGAACGTGACCCATAATAGCTGCATAAATGTGATCAGCCCCCATTACCAAACATACAGCTGAATTTTCATCAAAATCATACAATACACACAGAAGATATAAGGAACTTCCTGTTTCAAATTTGTGCCCTTAATTTATTGCATCGCCATGGCAACACCATTCAATATATCAAAAATCTGTTCACAATTTAGCATCTTCAATGTCTTGGCATAATATTGCCTCAGTTTGATGCAATCACATGAATCCCCTAGGAGGAGTATTCAAAAGTTCAGGGCCTGCAATTTAAAAAAATGCACATTCAATCCAAAATGGCCGACTTCCTGTTGGGCGGAGATAATGACTGTAATTTTGAAAGTTGTCTGGCTTGATGAGAAAAATATATGTAGCAAGTTTGGTGACTGTAGAAGAAACTGACCCCACCACTTTTGTCAAAAGGTGGTGCTACAAAGCTCCCCAGCCATGCCCATGTGTAACTTTTGCCCAGGCCTAATGGCCGACAACTCTGATGTGTGTGCAAAATATCATGAAAATTCAAGCATGCCAAGAACCTCAAAAACATGTGAATATACATAACAAGGAATAATGACATGTAATGCATTGCCATGGCAACACTGTTTAAGAGCTCAAGAATTTTAAATCTTAAGTCCTGACATTATTAAAAAATAATTTGAAGCAATTCAGGTAAACATAAAAGGGATATTTCAAAGTCTGTTAAAAGTGCCACACTTCCTTCTGCCAGTTGGTGGTGCTATGACCGTGACCCACAATAGCCACATCAGTGTAATCAGCCTGCAAGCCCAAACATTTTACTCAATTTTTATGTAAATCACACAAAGCACACAGAAGATATGAGATTTTTTTTATGTTGCTTTATCGCGTTTTCATGGCAACACCTTGCAATATATAAAAAATAAATTTGCAATTTAGCATCATCAATGTATTAGCATGATTTCGCCCACATTTGGTTCCTGTAACATGAAATCCCTAGGAGGAGTATTTCAAATTCCAGAGCATGCATTTTTCAAACAATTCAAAATGGCCGACTTCCTATTGGGAGGAGCTTATGACTGTCAGCGCAAAAGTTGTCCAGCTTGATGAGATCTATATGTGTACAAAGTTTGGTGATGGTAGCTCAAAAGGGATGTGCCACAGAGCCCCCCGAACATGCCCATCTTCTAGGTAATGCTACAGAGCTCCCCCTGCATGCCCACCACCCCCAGCAACACTGCCCAGCCCTGATGGCTGAAGACTCTGATGTGTGTGCAAACTTTCAAGAGTTTTCACGCATGTTAAGTACCCCAAAAATACCGAAACCTTGAAAAGAAGAAGAATCCTTAGAAGAACAATAGGGTCTCCACACTTTCAGTGTTTGGGCCCTAATAATAATCATTAGAAGAACAACAGGGTCTCTGCACCTTCAGTGCTTGGGCCCTAATAATTCTTAGAAGAACAATAGGGCCTCCGCACTTTCAGTGCTTGGGCCCTAATAAATATAGCTGCAAGCAGTGATGACGGGCCCAAGCACCATGGGTCCATGGGTCCATTTCCACCTGGTGGCTTTCGGAAAACAATGCAAGGTGGACATATGCATTTGGCATTTAAAATTATTCTAAACAATATTGAAGCAATCTGGGTAAATACAAGAGGAATATTTTAAAGTCTGTTGTAAGAGCCACACTTTCTGCTGCCAGGTAGTGGCACTATGACTGTGTGATTAGCCCCCAAGACTAAACATACATCTTACTTTTTTATCTAAATCACACATGGCATACAGAAGATATGAAACACTTCCTGTTTCCCATTTTCACCATTAATTTATGAATCATGAATCCCCCATGAATCCAAAATGGCTGACTTCCTGTTTGGCAGATCTATTGACTATAATTAAGAAACTTGTCTGGCTTGAGAACTATATATGTACCAATTTTGGTGACTGTAGGTGAAAATGGGGGTGCTACAGAGTCTGTCTTACACACCCATTTTAAACCTGTTAACTGTCACTGGTCAACATGTGGGCCGTTTGAGTGTGGCTAAAAAACAAATGCTTTGTTTTATATCTAAAACTTCAATTTTAAATAGTTAAAGAAGAGTGTATTTTTAAAACATGCGACATGTGAGCGACTGTAGGCTACTTGTGTTTCATGTTGTCTACTTATGATCCAATCCAATGATGAAGAAGAAAAAACAGTATGCATTTCATTAGGCTCGTTTGAGATGTGCAGAACTGATCACCGGTGATCACCAACAGGTGCATGCCGGTTAGAAATCTATCTGACTTGCTGTGATATCATGACCACTATGTCAAAAATACTCCCACGAGAGTGAGGCGGCCTCAGTTGTAGTAGGCAGAAGGCGCAGTTGCATTTTCCGAACTGTGCGAACTGCAAGCACAATGGGAAATGACTTTCTGATGACACAGCTTAATGCTCATTGGCTTAAACAACCGTGATGTTTTGTTCTCTTTTAAAATGTTAGATTTTTTATCTCTGATATTATGTTTTTATGTTTATAAATTATATGTGAATATTCCCAACATTCTGACAGTGCAATCTCTGTATGGGATATGTGATTGGTATCATATTTCTGAAATATCTAAAATACGCATCTTTATTAAACAAAATATTTATGAAAAGACATGTCTTATGTGGGGAATTAAATAACAGGTACATTGAATGTTTTGTTCATCATATTTATTTTCATTTAAAAGCAACAGAATTTAAATTGCATCCACTTCATTAACAACAAAGCACTTGAACGTGAATCAAGCGATATCTGCCTTTGATCTCGTAGGGGCTAATCCACTACCATAAGTGAGATTTGTTCGACTTGACAGCCTATAATTCCACTCCTCCCCAGACTGCACCAGTCTGCTCTCGTCTACTTTCAAGGAAGGGCGTTTGACATCTCAAACGAGCCTAACATGAGGGTCCACTGATGAAAATGAACACTATCCAATGGATTTTATCCAAAACATCAAAAACAGGGGGTAACTGGGGGAAAAACCAGACTGATCCACTATTTTTATGTTATCATGTATTAAAAAATTTCTAATTTCAATAAAGTATCAATCCTTATTCATTTTGATGCTATCAAAATGGATCTCTGTGTCCGAAATCGTTCACTCATTCCCTATCCTATATAGTGAATGGCAGTGAGTGCACTATATCTCAGCAGTGAGTGAACGAAATGAGTGAGTGTATTTGGACGCTGACCTATACACCGAGCGTCAGAGCTCTGGGGCTGTTGCAGAAACTACGTCACAAATTAATTTTTAAATACTTGGGCCCGGTTGCATAAAGCACCTTAAGTGCAATTTTCCCTTTACAATGCCCTAAAGTTTCCCTTAAATTTAAAGGAGTTGCAGAAAATAATCATAAAGTGTATTTAAGAGGTTTATAAGTAAAATGTCATAATCCATTTCGGTTTCCTTTAAGTATTTATTTTTTTACTTAAGAACGCCTTTAAAACATGTTAAGTGCTGCATAAAGCCCCTTAAGTATCATTTTCTAAGTAAACCTTAAGATTGGAAAGTTAAAGGGTTTCAAAAAACAAGATGGCTTAGTTTATATAACCAATTGAAGAGTAGGCCTACAGTAGGTCAAAGCGATTTATTTCGCAATAGGAAAAACCATTGCAGGAATAAATTTTTGACCGTCACAAAATATGAGAAATCTCCAACAAGCTGGAGGGCAATCTAATAGGAACACACACACAGAAATGTGCCCAGTATTTTCTGCTCTCTGCATCTTTATAAACTGTATAAATGGATGCATTAAAATCATGACGCAAGTTCATTTTCGATATATCACGAATATGCTATATCTCTTACTGTCTTACTGACCACCACTACTATTCTTAATTTCAATCACTTGCAATCAGTTCTCTGCACAGTTATACAAGCATCTAAACATCTTGCGCCACCATCCACCCCTTACCTGACACAGTCATTAAAATTTCTTAAGAGGGCTCTTATCGGCTGTAAAAGCAGAATCCTTCATTAATTTTTCCACATGAAAACTCAGGACGTTTTTTTTTTTTCTTACACAGGAAAGATTTCAACTAAAAAAAAGTGTTTGAATATATTAATTTACAGGACTGTACATAATACAAGGAACTCCAGAAATTAGTTTGGAGAAAAAAAATAAATCTTTATGCAATAATCAGAAACGACTGTGATTGGTGCAGCCTGAAAATTGCTGATAAAAGGAACACTTGTCACATGACAACGCTCTCCACTGCATTTATTCGCCGCCTCAGAAGAGGTCGGACAACAATTTACATATTAATAATGACACTGAGAAAATTTAATAATCATTTAAATGAAAATAAAACATAGTATAAAGTATTTTCTATGTGGTAAAATTGCCCAAATATTGGTAGGGACAATTACGATCTTCTGAGGGTGTGTTCACACTTGGCAGGTTTGGTTTGATTAAAACGAACTCTGGTGCAATTGTTCTGTTAGTGCGGTTCATTGGAACAAGTTTGAACATTGCCATCCGAACCCTGGTGCACACCAAACAAGCGGACCGAGACCAACTGAATAGTGGGTCTCGGTCCGCTTCCAAACGAACTCTGGTGCAGTTCGATTGATATATGAACGCAACATGGACCAAAGACATCTAAATGGACCAAAAACAGGAAGTAATTTGCCTAATACTGACCTCAAGCATACCTGGTTCTTCTCATCATAGGAGCTATGTTGCCCATTATAGTTCGGTACAGGCGTCAGAACCGCCGTCAGCCGTCCTTGCATCATATCTTCATTTGTGTGTGCAACGGAGGAATTCCTGGCACTGTTTTGACTCCTTTACACATTTTATTAGCTCTTCGTTTGTTCTCAGCTGGTAAAAATACCACCATATATACATATATAAATCTAATGAGTGCATTTAGCCCAGCAGCCAGCATTGTTTTGGATGTTCGGCAAGTTCTGTTGCAAAATATACGTCATAAAAGTTGTCCAATCAGGTTGTGACTTTTTCCTGATGCCTTTTGTTTTGTATCTTTAGGTTCGGTGTTAAAAATGCCAGTGTGAACGCTAAGCGAACCAGGAATAAATGTATCATTTTCTTTTTTTTTGTCCGGACCAAGAGGACCAAGAGAACCGAACTACAAGTGTAAACACACCCTAAAAGTACGTAGGGACATGTTGTAGCCTATCCATGGTAACAGTAGAATTTTATTATGGTAAAACCTTGCTCACTGTATTAAATCCTTTAACGGTTTCCCTTAACTAAGAGAAGTGTCTAAGGGATTATATGCAACACCCTCATGTTATTTCGGTAGGCAAGAGAAAATCACACTTTAAGTGTTATACTTAAAGGTGCAGTATATAAGGCCGTTATGTGAACTGCAGCCAGCTACCTGTTGCTCCTGTTCGCACTCTTGCACACACTCCATAGGGATACGAGCGAGCGAGCATCCAAAACAATGACGTAACATACAAAGAGACTGAAGGTGAATCACTAGCATTATGCTGACAGATGAGGTAGCATAATTAAAATTACACAGTTATGATTGTTTTACTACAAACTTTAAGACTAAACTAAAACTGCTTATCAGCTAACATATCATACTGATACACACATACAGCTACATGCTACCGAACTATACCAGACAGTTTACTGTTGCACTGTTGTATGTTTTGTATGTCATACTGTATGTTGTACGACGATCAAGAAACCAGCGTATTTGCTTAAATTTATCCTGTATACCTGACTTTTAGTATAAAGAGAAGATCGTTGAAATTATTTGAAAGTTATGAAGCAAGGTAGCTTGCAATTCATCAGCATTAGCAGGCAAGATCAAGTTAGCTAAAATTACACAGATCAATCCTTATGGCACTTCACATGCTTTGCAGTTATGTAATCTTACCTGTCCAAAAAGAAGAAGGGCAATTCAGGGTCTGTTTTGATCCCCAAAACTGAACGAAGGTCCCTCCAGGAATCAAATGCCCTTCTGATGTTCACTCTAGTTTTCGCTCGACCATGATCACGTTCCCGCTTAGCCAGACGGGATTCAGTAGATAAATGTTTTTATTCCGAGGTTGTGTAGGAGTCGGTGTTGTGCTGGGAGCTGGACATTTGCTGGATTCCATCTCTAAGATAACGTTACCTAGTGTTGCAGTTTGTTGTCGCTGCTGAATAGCGGAAGAGAAGCACTGAGGCAAGGCTCTTGGGAGTGCGCATAAATGTAACATCCTTTGGATTTTCCCGGCAAAACCGTCCCGCTCCCTTCGCATGAAAATCAGTCTACAGGCTTTAATAGGCAACCTAGGAAGTCCGGGAAGGGCTCTTTTTAAAGCTGCGTTACAAGCCGTTCACACAATGACAAAAAAAATAAGGCAAATATTACATGAAAATTGTTACATATTGCACCTTTAAGAGAAAAACTTAAGGTGTTTTATGCAACCAGGCATTGGGACTTATTTGTTATTCTTATTAAATAATATATTAATACAATAAATCTTCATTCTGTTTAGGCAGTAGTGTGAGGTTTCCATGGTTACACGGGCTGGTCTTTCTCAGTTTAGAAAGCGGCATCTACCACGTGATCATTTCAAGCGATCCAGAGGAATTATCTTGTATAATTTATGGCAGATACAAATATAATATGTTTGTTGAAAATGAAAATAGTCACTGGCTCCAACGGCTAACAGCACTTGCATTGTAACCAGTTATTTTATAAGTTATTATAATATTTCTAATCTTGTAAACATCTTATATAATGTTGTGCAATAAAATGTTGTCTGTGGAGCTAAACTCATGACTAAAGTCATTGAAGCATAAAAGCATGTTGAATTGCTCTAATCGAAAAAATAAATGCATTGTATTATCAGTGCTTGCATTTAAATGCATTGAATTTACAGTGCTTGCACTTTGGGAGGCTAAAATGTAACACGGTTGTATTTTTAAGCATTGAATATTTCATCTGGAAACATTTCACAACTAATTTCATTATTAAAAATTAAACAATAAATATTCACCTTCCAAAGTTCATTTCCAACATAGAAGAGTAGAAAATAAAATAAAATAAAATAAAATAATATTGTGGTGAGCAAGGCGGAGCCTAGCGGCGTCTGGGCAGAGCGAGGCCAGGAAGATAAGTGGTGAATGACTTTCACCTGCGTGCCACACCAGTCTCACGTTCCAGCGAGGGGCGGTGGGAGTACTTAAGGAGAAGAGACAGCGGCAGACGAGGGAGAGAGACGCGTGAAGCTGTCTGTGTGTATCTGCGTGTCAGTGTTGCTGAAAAGCAACCTTTTGTTTACTGCTGAAAAGCGGCCTTATTGTGTGCAACTGAAAGGTGCAACAATATATGTCTACATGTTTTGTCAAGCCGGCCCCAGCTTCCTCCTTTCCATAACTGTTGTCATGTCAGCCAGATAATACCCATCAGAATGTGCAAACAGCATAACTTTCAGATAGTGTGATATGGTGTAACGCCCGTTTCACATCACAAGCGTGATCGGCGCATGAGCAGAGCGTATATTTTTCGTCGTCCATAATAACAGATTAGAGCATTCACATCGGAAGCATCAGCAGCATGTCAGAGCGTAGCGTGAGCTGCAGTGCAGTGGGGGTTTCAGCTCCGAGTCTATTTTTGCTGCGCCACTGGCGCTCAATTAAAGTGACCGTGCACTGTTGATGGATAAAAATAACGTGATTTGACACAAAAAACGTACACAATGCACAGAATAAGTATATATCAGTAGTTTAGTGTATCTTTATACTGTATGAATTAGAGCACATCTGAAAAACAAGTGAAAAGAAAAAAAGAAATTCCAGGAGATTTAACAGTTTAAACCAATTTAAAATATTTTAATTATAGATCTTAATCGGAAGTACAGTTTACCATTTAAAACTACAGTAAACTACAACTATAGAGCCTGAAAATATGAGACATGTACCATTAAACATAGAACAGGTCTATAGATGAAATTACTCTGACGCAACACCGCAGGAAACCGCGCTTCAAGGTTCTTTCGAGCAGCAGATTTCAATTAGGCAGTGCTGCAGTTTTAATAATCTTTTAAGCTTTATAGAATATAAGAATGTCTTTTAATGTTAATAAAAGTTATTATAAATGGTTTATTTATGGTTTACAGTGAAGAAATTAAGTGGGATCTTTTCTGAAATACCAGCAAATCAAGTTTAAACTTGGTTCAATGAGCCTGTATGATCATGTCGGACATGTAACAAGTTGATGAATACACATCCTCACATGTTTAACACGCTTCTAAAGCCTAAGAAATGTGATATATAAAAATAAAAACTACCACTAGAAATGCAATATGTGTCTTTACCGCTTAAATTATTAACCCACATACAATAATTAATAATATACTTACTTCAGTATGATCATGTTCCATATCAAAATGTAATAACAGCTGTTTTTGATTGAACAATATTAATTACTGCATTCAAAATAAATGTAAAGACAATTTTCACTGTATGACATTATTTTTATTCACTTATCCTTCCACAAACAGTAGTCTATGTGCTGCGGTGGTGGAGATGGGATCTGTTCCTCCCGTTATATTGTATATGGTGGTCTTGATCGGATAAGATCATTGTTAGATCATATTTGACCTCGTATCTGTCAAAGCAACAGCACTTTGGGAATTAAAAACAGCCGTTTGCAATCAGAGTTTACGTAATTTCTTCATAAAAAAGGTAATATCAACCAACAGCTGCTGCGGGTCAATTATATCTAATAGAGCAGATGCGATAACAATGCCGGTGACCTGTGAATTATCATCATTTATGTAAAATCCTGTGTTTTTCCTGATTTTCTGGTGGAAATTTAAAGAAGCCCCACTCTCCAATAATTTGTGGAAAACGGGGTGTTCCAACCCCACAAATAGCACTTTTTGGGTAGTTTCAGCGCAATTTGTGTGAAGCACCCATAGACAGCAGTTCTTTTCTGGGCAACAAAAGAACCCAGAAGGGGCAGGGCAGAGCATTTGTTTGTAAACAGTAACTTCATCTATAGGCTTCAGCAATACCCAATCACAGCTGAGTTTGCTTTCACTTGTAAACACATGCAGGTGACAGACCGTGACGTCAGTAAATTCAGAATTTATCTAATTTGTGTTCAACAATGGCTGATACCAGACTGATTGTGAAGGTGGAGAAGAACAAAGTGCTCTATTGTTTACCTTTTAGATGCAAATGTGGTCCTCTTCCTCATGTAAATAAGGTTTCATGACTATCAAGTTTGTAATACTTGTCAATGACCCACTCCTGATAACAATTTTATAAGGTATGGTCTTTATTAAAATAAATACTCACCTTAGTAATATACAAATCACAGTATTTTTCTGTATAGAGCCGCTGCTGTGAGGCTATAGAAACGCTTCCAGAGTGAAAGCCCTGCCGATATCATTTTAATTACAATACACTTAAATTTCTATAACTTTTTTTATTTCACTTTTTTAAAAATTAACTTGCACAATGAACTGCCAAGTGAATTCTTTAAAAAGAGACCAGGCTTAGGTCTGTACTCCCTAGCATTTATAAGTTACAACCATTTAAGTTTACATCCAAATATAGGAAGAATGGAAAAATAACAATTAATGTGTTGCCATGGCAACACTATTTAAGATGTCAAATATTCCTTTACAATTTTACACCAGCAGTGCCTTGAAATTATTCTAAAGAATTTTGAAGCAATTCATGGAAACACAAGAGGGTTATTTCAAAGCCTGATAAAATGTCCTTACTTCCTGCTGCCAGTTGATGGCACTATGACGTGACCCATAATAGCCGCATAAATGTGATCAGCCCCATTAACAAACATACAGCTGAATTTTCATCAAAATCATACAATGCACACAGAAGATATGAGACACTTCCTTTTTCCCATTTGTACCCTTAATTTATTGCATCACCATGGCAACACCGTTCAATATATCAAAAATCCGTTCACAGTTTAGCATCTTCAATGTTTTGGCATAATATTGCCTAAGTTTGGTGTCAGCCAAATGATTCCCCTAGGAGTAGTAATCAAAAGTTCAGGACTTGCAATTAAATTTTTTTTTACATTCAATCCAGAATGGCCGACTTCTTGTTGGGTGGAGCTAATGATTGTAATTTTGAAAGTTGTCCGGCTTGATGAGAACAATATATATAGCAAGTTTGGTGATAGTAGAAGAAACTGACCCCACCACTTTTGTCAAAATGTGGCACTACAGAGCTCCACAGCCATGCCTATGTGTTAACTTTTGCCCAGTCCTAATGGCTAACAACTCTGATGTGTGTGCAAAATATCATGAAAATTCAAGCATGCAAAGTACCTCAAAAACATGTGAATATACATAAAAAGGAATAATGACATTTAATGCATTGTCATGGCAACGTGTAAGATATCAAGAATCCCTTCAGAATTTTAAATCCGCACTGTCATTCTAAAAAATTTTATCAATTCAGATAAATATAAGAGGGATATTTCAAAGTCTGTTAAAAGTGCCACACTTCCTTCTGCCAGTTGGTGGCACTACAACCGTGACCCACAAATGTGATCAGCCCACAAGGCCAAACATTTTGCTCAATTTTGATGTAAATCACACAATGCACGCAGAAGATATGAGACACTTCCTTTTACCCATTTTTTATGTTATTTTATCACATCGCCATGGCAACACCGTTCGATATATCAAAAATCAGTTCGCAATTTAACATCGTCACTGTCACTGGTTCCTGTAACATGAAATTCCAGAGCATGCATTTTTCAAACAATCCAAAATGGCCGACTTCCTGTTGAGCGGTGCTTATGACTGTCAGCGCAAAAGTTGTCTGGCTTGATGAGATCTATATGTGTACAAAGTTTGGTGATGGTAGCTCAAAAGGTAAGTGCTACAGAGACCCCACCCCCCACCCCCACCCCCCACCCTGCAACGACTCTGATGTGTGTGAAAACTTTCAAGAGTGTTCACGCATGTTAAGTACCCCAAAAGTACCAAAAACCTTGAAAAGAAGAAGAATAAAGTAAAATTCTTAGAAGAACAATAGGGTCTCTGCACTTTCAGTGCTTGGGCCCCAATAATTCTTAGAAGAACAATAGGGTCTCCGCACTTTCAGTGCTTGGGCCCTAATAATCCTTAGAAGAACAATAGGGTCTCCACACTTTCAGTGCTTGGGCCCTAATAATAATCCTTAGAAGAACAATAGGGCCTCTGCAGTTTCAGTGCTTGGGCCCTTATAATAATAATAATCCTTAGAAGAACAATAGGGTCTCTGCACTTTCAGTGCTTGGGCCCTAACTACTATGTTATACCATCATTATTGGCTGTGGCTGATGTGGACATTCCATTGCTAAACAGTGTATTGGCATGTGATTAGACTGGACAGATACTGGTTCAAGAGACACAACAGGCTCACATCTAATTTTGGATCTCATTTGCTTTGAGCTCCACAGGGGTAGTGGGAAAAAAGTGAAAGTTAAGGAGTTGTATTATCAGAGGCCCTAACTCATCTTTAGGAGAGCTCGAATCTGGCCATTGTTTGCGAAGAGGAGTGAGCCCCACACTGTGGCGCCGTGCATTTGAATCGCTGACATGGCAGAAAGCTGTCTGGGTCACAGAGTCACCTGGCACCAGTGGTAATGGCCGGCGAGGCAGGGTGGGGTGCTTTGAGGGTGTGCTACGTACAGCCGCTGTTGGGCATAGAGGCCATAATGGTGATGCTGAAATGCTTCCTTCTCTCGTGATGACAGGCCAATCTTCGTCCAACAATGCACTGTAATTTGTGAGGAGTCCTTGCTGTGAGACTGAGGATGGGTAATTAAGGGAAGAGAGAACAGTCAGGGACACACATAAGCCAACAGTGATGACAGCCATCAGCTGACTGCTTTATGGACCCTTGTTATACGCTCCGTCATCATGGAACTCAACGATCCCTTGACCCAGCAGATGAGCTTGGAGGTGGGCTCAGTGGCAGAGGAGAGTATTGGATTGGGGGGGGTTGCATTTGGAGCCTGTTCTTCCCGGGGGGGGGGTGAGCAGTGCAGGGAGCATTGTCCTCTGGCTTTCTAATACGTGGGAAAAGCCTTCCAGTTGTACAACGGGAAGTTATTATGAGGCCTCGTTCAGAGCCCCCCCATTACTGTTACTGGCCAACAAAGCCAGCTCAGTCCTAGAGGCCGGCACTGACATGTTGAGGCCGAGCTCTCGCCACAGTCCTAACTGCTGAATTAGGAACTTTCATTTGGCTATTAAGTCATGAATGGGATCTTCCCTCTACTGGCTCTTTAAATGTGAAGGCCTTTATGCTTTTCAGGGCAGTTTGGGCTCTATACTTAGGGGGAAATGATTGGCTCTATTGTGGACTGAGATAATCTTTCTTGTCACTTAACAGCTCAGACTGCAGTCAAAGAAGTGACACAAAAGTCCTATTTAGTGAAAAGGCCATCACTAACACTAATACACAGCTTGATACCCATTTGTGTACTAAACAGACATTAAGCTGCTTAAGAACAAAATACGATATGACATTAAGCAGTGAGGGAAGTCTCTGAGACTGGTCAGACTGTCAAATGTAACTCATGACTATGCTCCTGCAGAAAATCTAGTGAACTACAACTGTTTTCTTGCAATACATTTAGGTCCCAGTTTATATTAATTGTCTTTAGCTGCTATATACTTACATTTGATACAGTGTACGTATTGTGTACATACAGTATGTGTTGTTCTGTAAAACTTTCACAAGGTTCACATTTGCTGCAACCGAGGTTGGAGTTAGTTTAGGGTTAGAGGTGTGTTCAGGGTTAGGGTCAATAATATAATTACAGATCTAATTACATTTTGAAACTAATTGTCAATACAGTGTATATACAGTGGCAAGAAAATGTATGTGATCCCTTTGGAATTACCTGCATTTATGAATAAATTTGTCTTAAAATCTAGTTTGATCTCCATCTAATTTACAATAATGAACAAACGCAAACTTTTTAACTAATAACACACAAATTATTGACAGCTAAATTGTTGACTAGAGTGACAGCTAAAGATTGAAGGAATCATTGGAACTGGTTAACATCTCTGTTCATTAATTTAAAATACAGAAAACATTGAACAGGCACGGCATCCAAAGTTTTTTTTAAATTGTCATTTTTATGGCTGTTTTAGGGTTAACAGCGTTACGTCCTCATGAGGGGGCCAAGTCGCAAATATATTTTGTGTTTTTCAATGTTTTTCTTATCTGATCCCAACTACCTTAATTTGAAAATGGGAAGACATGATATGCCTATTTCCAACAGGAGTCTGAAGTCCTTTCAGCCTGTTATGTTCACAGACTTTAACCTACTTTAATGAATTTAGTATAGAGATAATTGTTTGTATTGTTCTGAACAGAGTTCATGAGTAATCACAGTGGGCACAATTCTTCACACTTCAGGTATAACATCATACAGTATAATCTTATTGCCCCCACACTGCTGCAGTGGGTTCCATTTTTCCTCCAATTCTTTACAGCGAGCAGATCCGAGCCATATGAGGGTGAGTGTGTGTCTGGAGCTGCCTGGCACAGTCAAGGGCAGACTGTGGCTTCCCCCTCACAGACAGCACACTTTCAACCACACTTCAACCCTCATATTCACCATAAGACCGCCAATCTGCTGACAGACACTCGATTTACGATTGCTTTGCAGATTTTTATTGCAAATATTTAACGTGACACAAACCACTCGTGGAAGTCATTTTGGCATAAGCAGTGACGACTATATTAAATGTACTTGTATTTTGCCAAAGCAATGTCTTAATGATATGCTTTCAGCATCTTCCTCTCTAGAGTGTAGTGTGTGTGGCTCCTGCTCTGTCAAAGATGATTTTTTTTGTTTTGTTTTTTGTTTTTTGCTAAAACAACACCAACACATTCAATTCTGGTGACTTTTACGGAAGCGTTTTTACATTTTCTTGAATATTTAGCATTCCTATAAATACTGGCAACAAGAATTTTAAAAGACTTAATCACAAGACACAGTACAAATGGAAGTTTCTCAAAGTTACCTCTCAAAAAAGAAAGCTTTTGTCTCACTTTATTGTAGGAAAATATCCACTTCATCCAGCGCTGTTTGTTCTCTGTGTTCTGAAGTATCTCGTTTTACTGAGTGAGAAAATGCTCCAAACGATAGTAAGTGAGTAAGCTGTCCGAACAAACTGATCTGAATCGTGTATTGATTCAGACCATTTTGCTAACCTGTTTGGCCAATTCACTGAATAGAACTGAGTTTTTAATCAAAACAATGATTAATTCAGGAATCAACACTAATACAGGTCAGTCAGAGCATGCATGGTATGCACATTGCATACACCATACAGCAAGATAGCTAGACAGACAGACAGACAGACCGACAGACAGATAGATAGATAGATAGATAGATAGATAGATAGATAGATAGAAGTAACCATTTAAAGTCAATATGTAGCTGGTTGAGTTAATTTGGACAGTAACCTGTGAAAGCTCTCTACATCAATAAAACCCAGCCATGCCTACAGCTGCCCTTCATTTTAAAAGTACCCTTAATTAGGCCCTTTTAAAATGCCTAATTATACATTTAATGTAGTTAGCAAACACACATAGACACACTCTCGCACACACAAACAAACACACCTTCCCTGCCACAAACACATGCATAAACATATGGTAACATTTAAATCCATTTAATAGCTATTTACTGTGATCTGTATTTTTTTATTTAAACACATTTTCCACTCTGCAAATGCTAGTTTTTCATAAAACCGCTTTTCTGTTTTAAATTACATAATTATTGTGCCAGCACATAGAACATTAGCTGTTACATCTGCGTGTGAAGTGATGTGCACTTGTGTATTGGAAAAAGTCTAACAACAATTACCTCGGAAAGGGTAGAAGAAGCTGATGTAAGGCCATCAGCCCCTGTTCTCCTTAGCAACACTGGGCTGCCCTGATAATAAACCACACTCTCCCAGAGTAGAAAAAAGTTATTTGGCAGAGAGTGAATCATGCAGTTTTAGTAAACAGTCATGAGAGCTGGCCAGGCTAAACCTTTGAGGTCAGCAGTAGTTCTGCCATCTACTGCGAGTCTGAAGCGCTGCATACTGAAGGCCCTCGAAAATGAAAACTGGCTCTGTGGCTGCACAACAGGACATGTGTTCGCTCTTACTCTAATGTGAAAATGGACACTCATGCATTCAGCTGTGACCTGTTTTATGGTTTTACACAGTCATAGAGCCCTATAACCTCTAATGGGACACAAACTTGTGCCACAGAGCCATAACACTCCACCAGCTGTTTCACAAAGAGAAAGAGAGTGAATCTTTAGAAAGTTACAATAACAATTAAACAGCACATGCAAGGAAAAAAAAATTAAGCAAAAAAACATTGACACTTTACATGTATACTTGTTGCTTGTCATACAGACGTGCACTCTGACTGCGTAACCATTACATAATTTTTTAGCTTTTTGACTTAGTAAATAACCTAAATAACTTGTAACATTTTGCATTACATTTTATTGTATTATACATTATTTAATTGTAAATATTTCCATGTACAAAATCGGATGTATTAAAAGCATGCATGGAATCACTTAAAAACTACATCACTAAGAACTATTAAAATCATGTTTTGTTCAGGAGGATGACAGATACAACTTCAGGAGGCCTAAACTGGTCCATTAAGCATTTGGTGCTTTGTACTTTGGCAGGAGAATAACAGCTGGCAGGCTGAGCACTCCTCATTTGGCTCTTAAGTAGTTTTGTTTTTTGTTTTTTAAGGTAATTACTCAATTCAGAACTGACATGTACTTAATTGGTATGCTATAAGAACTTTGTTGTTAATATCCTTTTATTCTAACCAATCTAATGAAATTAGATAATAAATATAAGCTTCATACAATTACATCTGCAAAAAGTACGAATGTTTTCATTTTTAGTTTGCCCCACGGTATTTTAAAATATAAGTAAGGTAGGGTGTTCCATAATTTAGTGAAATTAATATTGCAGTAAGATAAAAAAAAGAAAAAAGAAATGAGTGGTTGTGTCCTACTTTTCTCAAGGCAGTATATTGTACAAAACCTTCGGTAACACTTTACAATAAGGATCCATTTGTTAACAAGTTAATGCAGTAGGTATCATGAACAAACAATATATTTTTTACAGCATTTATTAATCTTTGTCAATGTTAATCAAAATACAATGGTTCATTGTTAGTCCATATTAGTTAAAAGTGCATTAACTAATGTTAACAAATACAACTTTTAATTTTAAAACTGTATTATATGTTGGATTTAACATTAACCAGAATTAATAAATGCTGTAAAAGCATTGTGAATTGTTAGTTAGTTGGTTAGTTAACTGATGTTGTTAACCAATGTTAACAAACTGAACCTTATTGTAAAGTGTTACCAAAAGTTCTTACACAATCTCCAAATGCCAAAGCTCCTAATACATTCCCAAACATTGTACAAAAATTGATCTGTGGGTACAATTATCATACATGTAGTCATTTATATAGGGGGATGTAAATTGTACTCTGTGGCTGTAATCTCTCAATGATCAATTTAAACTATGTCCTTTTGGCTGGAAAAAGAAATGTGCTACATTTGAGAACACCATTTGTAGCTGACAGGTGATTAAACCAGAGTTTTTTCAGAAATCGAATGACACTTAGATTAGAGCAAGTTGTCTATCATATTTTGACCTTTGGGTATTCCTGAACTAAACAAGGAAATTGGTGGGAGGCTGGTAAAAAAAAATGGTTCATCTGGTTTCAAGGTGATTTGTTTAACAGTATGTTATTTTGAATTAATATATGCATTAATAAACTCTACATAGACCGCGGGTCTAATTAATTGCTGATTTAATTAATTAGTCATTGTCTAAACTAAATGGTGATTGAGCACTTTGTCAAGCATGTGGCCTCTAATATACATTTAATTAACATAACACTATTTACAGCAATGTAACTTTAATTATTAGTCTTTGAATTTGAGACAAGAGAGGATCTCACCTTAAAACTGGTTGAGAATGAAGCAAATAACAAAAAAGCAATAATACCCACTCTGTGCAGTGGCACTCATCTCAGCACATTGCCAGCGCTCAGTCAGGTGAAAGTGTCTCCCCCATGCTGGCGTCTAAAATACCCATCTCCAGGTCCCACTGTGGCCCAGGCCTGCCAGCTGGAGCCCCCTGACCTCTCCAGTGCAACCATGCCCTGAGTGCCGTCACTGAACAAGACACATAAATGGATGCATGGGTTAACCAGGACCCCACGAAGCCCACTCAGTGTTGGTTGGTACAAAGAGAAAGAGACAATGATCTAATATTAGAAGAAAGTCTGCTCCATCAATTTGAGTTTTATGCACTACGGTAAAAAGGAAAGTCTATTAATGATTATATTTCTACTTCAAATCATTGTCAAGACACAATCATTTCAATGTTGGCTGAGACATTTTGTTTTTGACTTTAGTGCACAAAACTGAAAATTTGTTTCTGAAACAAAGTGACTCAAAACAATGGAACAGGTAACATATTTAATTTGATTCTTTAAGCAAAACAAGTATAATCTAATGATTATATGATCTAGACATAGATACTAAATTTTGGAGTATTGCAAATACAAAACATTGATACACATTTTTGTAAAGTTTGATCTCAATTAATGGTTTTACTTGCCTTTTTTAAGAGATAGTTCACCCAACAGTGAAAATTATTTTGTTGTTTATTTACTCACCCTCATGTTGTTCTAAACCCATAGAACTTTTTTTCCTCTATGCAACACAATAGGAGATTTTTGGCAAAATGTTAGCCCCATTCACTTTAAATTTGTGAAACAAAAATGCAATGAAAGTGAATGGTGTCTGAGGCTAACATTCTGCCTGATATCTCTTTATGCTGAATGGAAAAAAGAAAGTCATACAGGTTTGGAACAACTTGTGGGTAAGTAAATGATGACAGGATTTTCCTTTTCTGGTGGGGTGAACTGCCCCATTAAGGGTATCCTTATAATGAAAATCTAAATCACATGAGGACCTGAGTTGCTTTTGAATTGAAATATTTCAAAAAGCAAAAGACAAATAAAGGGCTTTTAATGCCTATCATTGTTTCTCTCAAAATTTCATCTATACCAGAAACAAACACTATAGCATCTACTTTATAACAAACCTGTCACTGACACAATTTAAGAATTATTTTACGGTTCATTATGAGTTTTTCAAAGGAACAAAAACTGATTGGATACTGCAGACCAAAATGCTCTGTGGAGAATGTAGCTCTGGAAAGCAGACCTACAGACAGACAGATGTAAATTCCCCTACATGAAAACCTTTCTTTCGTGTACTGATATCTCCCTTTCAGGCACTAAATCTACACTGCTTACTTGAGGCCATTAGAAGCAAACACAGGGATTGCTGACTAATTGATAACATTACGATTTGAAACATTCTCAGAGGCCCTAATAGAAAACATTAGGGACTGGGGATGTCTGGGGAAAGAGCAGAGGGAAACGAAGAGGGTCTTTGATCTTGGAGCTTGTCAGTCATCCTGTTTTCCTTCAAGGTTTCCTGGATTGTTTCAGTAGACTAAGGGAGACTCTTGTGGACAGGACATTAATGGATCACTTAAAAGAGACCTATTCTTTACGAGGAGGCTAAAGCTTTATCAGCTGGTTAAAGACAGCCTGGCCGCAGAGCTACATTTATGGAGAGAAGGGAGTGGGGCTAACAGATAACCCTACTGAGTATTACAGTAATTTCACTTTTCAAAGAGGAAAAATGGGAGAAAAGCATTACAGAGTTCAGGACATTGTTTGAATCAATTTGTCACATCAATGCAAAACCAAATCTTTACAGAAGGCAAGGGCAGAAAGTAAGCATCATGTGTTTGTGGGTCCATCCAAGCATTTAACAGAATCCAGTTCTGCACAAAATTGGTTTTCAAAACTGGTTCTTAAGACAGAAAACAATGGATAAAAGGTTACATTCCTGAATCCCACTACAGCTCAATCAATTAACACTTTCCTGATCTACAAAACAATTGATGTCTAATAATTGATGTATATTTTTAATTATTACCACCAAGTGACTGAATGATAATTTACTAGATGTTTCAAATG
The DNA here is from genome assembly GCF_019703515.2 of Myxocyprinus asiaticus. Lineage (NCBI taxonomy): Eukaryota > Metazoa > Chordata > Actinopteri > Cypriniformes > Catostomidae > Myxocyprinus > Myxocyprinus asiaticus. The sequence continues at coordinate 24,948,721 of NC_059366.1, forward strand.
AAAGCCAAACAATTCTGTTTTATTCCTTGAGTTAAAAATGTCATATATTTCGAATTGGTCACCTGTTGTACATCCCTTTCTAAACAGAGAAGATGAAATAACCCCTGTGGACATGCCCTTCAGAGTAATGGGTTTATTACCCTAAAACAACACAGATTCTGTGGTTAGCCTTGGGTAGTGAATAGAGCTTTATACATGGACTTCTTAAAGGAATAGTTCAACTATAAATGAAAATTCTGTCATTATTTACTCAACTTCACATTGTTCCAAACCTATATGGCTTGCTGTCTTCTGTCAGAACAGAATAGGAAATAATTTAAAGAATGTTGTGATTGATTTCCATACAATAGCAGTTGATAGTGAGCTTGTTTACATGGACAACAGAAAGCCGTTTATGGCTTTGATTTACAATAGCTGCTTAAAGGTAAGTTTACACGACAACAATGTACTAAAAATGGAAAAGTTTTTCCTTTGCGTTTTTGAGAAGTTTCGCGTACAGACGACAACGTTGTCAAAATGATACACGTTCACACGGATCCACGAAAACGACTAAAAACGCTGTATTATGCATGCCAGGCCAGTAGTTGGCGATGTCACTTTGTAAAGAAACAGAGCGGTGAATACAAACAATGAAGATGGCAATTGCTGGTCGTAGTAATGCTGCAGTAAATCTACAATTTGCTGGAGAAGCATCAATAAACTCAAAATCTTGAGCAGCACAAACACAGTCCTGTAGTCCGCCATTGTAGTTTTGAATGTCTTGAGCATTGTTTTGAAGTACTAGCGCTCATGCCTATAGACTGAACACGTAATACGCGTGCGCATGACGTCATTGTTTTCACAAATTCGTGTATTTGTATATTTACACAGAAACGATAACAACATCGTTTTCAAAAACTTGCACTTTGAAACCCGTTTTCAAAATGTTGCATTTTCAGGCCCCAAAACACCGTTATCGTGTAAACGAACAGCCAAAACGCATAAAAAGTTTTCAGTTTTTTGTTGAAAACATTGTCGTGTAAACGGCCCCTTAGTCTCAAAATCAGTGTATGCATTTATATGCACTGTGTTATCTGCTTTCTCTTTACTCCCATATACATGTGGCTCGGTCAGTAAGCAGTTTACTCCACAGCAACATAATTTCCCTGTGACGCTTGTGTAAATAACAAACATGGGATCTGAGGAAGACTTAGCTTTTATTCTCCATTGTTTACATGGCCACATAAGCTGCGTTCTCCGAGAAAAACCCAGGTGTGTTAAACCACTTTCTCTTAATCCCTTAAGCAGCGTAAGGAAAAACCCATTCTCATTTACATGACATTTCAGAACGCTTCTTTCTGCAAAACCCTGGAATAAACCATTTTCTTAAGTGCATGTAAACGTGGTCAGTGACTCACTTTAAAGCTTTAAAAAGCACCCAGAATTGTCATAAAAGTAGTGCTTGTATGTCATATTCCAAGTCTTCAGAAGGCATACAACCTCATTGGTTCCTGCATGTCTTGTGACCAAACATATGAAGTCAAAATACAAGAATGAATTAGGTTTATGTTATTGGTGTCTTGCCATATTTCATTTGGGCTCTGTATAAATCAGTTGATCAATTAATTGATTTGGTAGTGAATAATGACTGAAATTTCACTTCGTTCATCATTCAAAGTGAATATAATTCTTTCTAGCAAGTCAGTCCACTGGCGGCCATTTTTGGAATGCTCCCAGGAGGTTATTTCCAGCCATGACTGTGCATCTCCTATCTACTTGAATGGGGGAACACTGAAATCTGAAAACTCCTTGCCAAGCTTACGTTTACATCCATATTTCAAATCAGCAGTAAAATCTGACAAAACTGGTATCATAAATTGCCTCTTTACCACAAATTACGCTGAAAAACACAATTTCCCTGGCTTGTCTAGCTAATGCGCATGCACATTCTCAAGTTGATTGGCAGGCGATGTCTGTATCTAAAAGTTGATTGGCTCTTTTACCTGTAAGGCGGGATGTCCTTTCCATATCCATTGACTGTTGGGCGCTTAGAGCTCCTTGGTTAGACATTCTAATTTCTCCCATTCATTTAAATAGAAGTGGCCTGTCTCTGCTAAATATTCTCTGATATAATGCACTTAATGACACTTTTGGGTGCTTTTTTAAAGGACTATTCCAGGTTCAACACAAGTTAAGCTCAATCGACAGCATTTGTGGCATAATGTTGATTTTCAAAACACACACAGAAAAAAGCAAAAACTGAGGTTGGATTGCAGGAATCAACAATGGAACGGAATAGGGCAAATTTTTGGAGGTTTTAAATGCAGAAGTGTGAAGCTTATAATTTTATAAAAACACATGAATTCTGTTCAAACTTGTGCTTTATTTGAGCTGTAAAATTGTTAAAATATAATTTTCATGTCAGACTAAATTACTGGTATTACAGTGTTTACATCTTCATGGCGAACATTTCAAAATTTAATTCCTTTTTCACTATAAATCTTGTCATCAGCAATCTCCTTGGCAATCATTATTTCAAGCTCAATTACACTTCCTACAACTCTTCTAGCAATCTACACATGCGTAAAGCACTAGTAAGTGTAATCGAGCTTGAAATCATGATTGTGCCTAGAGACTTCAATGGAAGATGTACAGTGAAAATGAGTTACATTGTGATCTGTTCTCACCCAAACCTGATTGGATCACTTCAGAAGACATTGATTAAACCACTGGAGTCATATGGATTACTTTTATGATGCCTTTATGGGATATTTGGACCTTCAGAGTTCTGGCCACCATTCACTTGCATTGTATGGACCTACAGAGCTGAAATATTCTTCTAAAAAGCTTTGTCTGTGTTCAGCAGGTAGAAAGAAATTCATACACATCTGGTATGGCATGAGGGGGAGTAAATGATAAGGGAATTTCCATTTTTAGGTGAACAATTCCTTTAACTTGTATTGAACCCAGAATATTTATTTAAGTTTTAAAGTGAGTCACTATCATCTACAATCACCAGTTCACATAAAGTGAAATCATCAGTCACAACATTCTTACAATATATCTTTTGTATTCCACAGAAGAAAGTAACACCCTGTCTACACCGGACGTGAACATCGTGTCGCATCATGTCAAAAGCAATACCCCATTGTAATCAATGATGCTGTCTACACTGAAAGCGTCCATAGTGGCAACAATAATCGGTTGTCAACCCAAACGGATTAGGACGTTCATGTCGACCCGTCCAGTGTAGACAGCCTCAAGCCGTTGTGTCGCGCCGCGTCAACAGACATGCCCGGTGTAGACCAGGTGTAAGTCATATGGGTTTGGAATGACATGAGGGTGAGCAAATAATATAATTGTTGGGTGAACTATTTCTTTAAAGCTGAAGTGTGAAATTTCTGCACCACTAGCCCCCAAACCACCCCCAACTCACACCATTGGTTGAGTCAATGATATTGTGTCTGCATGGACAGGATGCTCAAAACAAGCTTTTTATAGTAATATTTATAGTGAAACAGAGACACAGTGTATAAAGTTTTTGAGAAAATTTACCTACAAATGGCTTTCTTACAGCTGTCTCTGCATATTAAGCTTGGATTAGAGAAAGTATTTTAATGCAGAAAAAGTTACACACTTCAGTTTAAACTTTTTTCTCTGATTTAAATTGCAAAAATTCAAAGAAATTTTGGCTGAGTCCAGTCTCCATTCTCTTGTCTGAAACACATTATAAAATTATCATACATTACAATCTCTGTTGTTTTAGCAACATGAAATATTCCTTTAGGCAGTACGACTGTATCGGTGAGATACACTGACAAATTACAGTCAATTTTGAATTTTGAAACAAAACCTTTTGAATTTGATCCTGACCAGTTCAGCATTCTTACATCACTTGATTCAAAGCAACAGTGGAAAATAGCTTTTTCTCCTGTGCAACATTTAGATGAAGCCTGAATATGGTGGGATAAATCTTTGTCCAGTGTTTTTGGACAGTGAATTAGCAGCAGCCGTCTCAGTCGAGTAAAGACTGCACAGAGGACTCCTCTGAGTACGTAACACAACATGATTCTCCAAGCTGTCCAGGCTCTGGAGCACAGTTGGCTTTGATAATGGGATTCCAAATCACAGTTGGCTTTGAGCAGAAACATTTACTTTAGATAAATTTTTTGTTTGCGTGTCAAAGCCCCATCCATTCCAATGGCTCTGAATTATAGTGGAGATCATGCTGTTCCAGCCTGCAACAGAAAGATCAGATTTCATGAATTTTGCTCTTTCATCCTTATGAAAAAAATGTGTGTGCCGTCCCAAAACATTATGAAGGACAATACACTCCTTTAAAGTTTGCTTAGAAAGCACTTTATATCTTATTGAAAGAGCAAAATTTGAAATAAATAAATAAATAAAAATAACCATTACATCAGATTGTAATAGTAAATTCCACAGGCAAAGGCAATTTGTTGAGTGATGAGGAATCATTAAATGAACATTACACTTGTTGTTTAAAATGGTCCTTATTTCAGATAAATCTCTAATATATTTCTGTTGATTTTTCCATTCACTTTCATAGTGTCTTATTTTCATACAATGTAAGTGCTCCACAGAAGAAAGTCATACAGGTTTGGAATAACATGAAGTGGAGTAAATGAGTAGGCTAAATGTTTTTGGGTGAGCTATCCCTTTTAAGCTAGCTCTTGTTGTTTATCATTCAAGTCTGAATAAAATTTTCCTAGTGGCAGATAGCCTAACCCACACATGATGGCATGCCTGCATGCCTGTTTTCTCCCCCAGGCCTTCACACTTTAATTGGACTGGTGCCACGGCTGCAGAGCAATAGAGATCAATGGACTGCAAAGGCAGTGGAGCGTCCGTGACCCATACAGTCAGACTCTTACTGAGTGTCTGCCTCTCGCTGCCTGTCTCTCTCTCCTGCCTCGGGCTACATGATCTCAGTGTATCCAGACATGCCAATCAAACAAGCCTTATCATAGTGTGAGTCAGTATGGGTCCTCACTCAAACTTAATTGTATCTTGATTTCATTTTGTAAGCTGTGTATTTACAAAGGAATACATTTTGTTTAATTTATGTGTGCCAAAATATAATCACATTTCAAAGTCAGTTATTGCAATCAGACCATGTTGCATGAATGCAATAAGACCTGTATTTAGAGATATAAGCTCATTGTTCATCTAATACAAGATTATGATATCATTAAGATCTATTTGATTATTATTATGTAATTTATTTATCAATAACAAAACATCAAAGGACAACTGACAGGTATTTGTTTAAACATACATACATACATTATATATATATAGAGAGAGAGAGAGAGAGAGAGAGAGAGAGTGAGAGAGAGACAGAGAGACAGAGAGAGATGAACAGTTTAGATCCCTGTGTTGTATATTTCCTTTTTTACCAATAAGATATCACTTGTATTGAGTAACACATTACATTTATACATTTATTTCAACTGATGAATAAAATTATTTCACGGACCTATGTACAATAGAAATTCTTTCTTCTAAGAGTTTTCATGAGGGCAAGTACATATTCAATTCCATTTGAGGAAGAGATAGTAATTCATGTCAACAAAGCTCTGCATAGGAAGTGTCTGGGCCGTTTGCTTTTGAACCTCTGGGTTTGCTATATTGTAGGTCAGCTTGTAGGTGTACTGCAGAGGTGTGGGGTGATATTACAGACTAGGAGAGAGAGTGTTTGCTCTCTGCTTATTATGGAGAGGAGCCAGTCTTCTCCGAGACCGTGGGGAGAAGATGGCAGCACTGATAGCAGCCACATGGGTTCCATCAAACTAATTGAAGCAGGCTGCTCTGCACCAAATCTGAGCCCTCAAGGATGTGACCAAACCAATTGATTTAAAGGCAATAGAAACAGTACTCAAGAAATTAAATTTTTACCAACAGCCCATAATGCAAAGCAGGGTTGTTTACTGCTTAGTAGGTGTGTATTGCTGAATATGTATTTGACTTTTACTGATTAGAGAGAAGTATGAGCCCACACGCCGCAGGGTTTCAGGGATAGAGCTTCACTTCAAAAATCCGAGTGATGAAGGCATTCTTTCCAGTGCAAGAACCCTAGTATGATATTACAAGTGATTCTGCGCTTATGTCAGATGCATTTGGTGCACTGGAAGATGTTGAATGAGATCTGGAAATGACAAAGCTTCACATTCAGCGTAGAATGTTTTAATATACTGATAAAAGTGGTATTACCTGCAATTGTTACATCAAGGATTTATTTCTACTTGATCTAACACACAGAAACAACTTAAGTTTGTGTAACCTAATTTTTCAGGTTGATTTAGTCAGATTAATTAACTTTTTAAACTTCATGTTACCACATGAAGCACATTTTTAGGTTACCTTAATATTTTTACAGTGTAAACTTAAAAAATCTTAACATAAAAATGTGCTTTGTGTGATAACATCTAAATTAACAGGATTGATTCAAGTTGAAGATATTATTTAACATCACTGAATCACCCTGAATACATTAGGGTACACCAAGAAAACTAATTTTATGGGTTACAAAGGTAGGAAAGAAAGATAGAAATAGCACCTTAAGGTAACAGTTGGAGGATACCAGTGTAGTTTACAGTGTAATTGAATGTAATATGATCAGAGATGATATAATAAAGACAATTTTTAAAAGGTTTTGGCAATAAAGAACATGAATACAGTAGTACACTGTGTATCATAAGGTTTGGTAAAAATAAGTGTAAGGTACACTGTTAAAAAAAAAAAAAAAAAAAAAACTTGCAAGGTAACTTAAATATTGTGCTTCATGTGGTAACATCTAAAATAACGGAAACTGATTTTATTAAAGTCAAAAATATTTTAAATAATTCTGAACGCCAACAAAAGTAAATTTAAGGGTCAGATCAGGTAGAAATTATTTTTCACAAAGTATAAAGATTATAATTTTTTATTTTATTTTATTTTTTTTTATTTTTTTACAAACAATCTGGAACATTAGTAGATCACATGATTGGTCACCAATATACCAAGTCTTTAAAGAACAAGAAGTGCTTGGGAAGTAAGTATCAAACAGAGCTTTCTTTGGAACAAACATCTGATCAGCTTAAGTGTCACATCTCACTCATCTTCAAATTGTGTTGAAAATGATAGCTGTGCTAGTGCTCTCTTCAGGGACTAAAATAAAAATGTTTCGTTCTGAGCAAAAACTGAATTTTTTCAATCCAGTTCGAAAGTTCTGCAGCCACCTTTCCAGACGGTTAGAACAAAATAAAAGAATGGTTCATAACATTCTTTTTGAAATGATAATACTTTGAGCTAAGGGTGGATGAAATACCAGTTGTAGTGTTGCCAGATCTCGAAAAAGTGTTCTGGAAAAAAAGCCCAAAATAAGCCACGTGCCTCACCAAAATAAGTCAGAATAAGCCATTAAGTTTTTTCTGGTGTGGTGAATTTATCAGCATAGAAATCATAACAAGCATACATTTAATTGAAGTAAAAATTTGATTACAGATCTGTTTCTCAGTCAAAACCCGGCAGCATCGAATCTGTATTAATGCATCATATCTAACAATAATTCAGTGAAGACTTGGAAACAACTGAGAAATATACTTTTTACCTCTAATAATGTTTTCCTTGTATCTGGATTAACCATGTGTGTATATGTAGTAATTATACATAGTTGTTAAAAAGGTCTTCATTCACAGAATACTACATCCACAATGGGCAATTAGGCAAAGACATTTGTGATGCAGCAGTTTCCTTCAGGATCAAAGCACGTTTCATTTTTTCAGGCAACATAAAGTGGTGTAATTCCAAAAATTTACTGTGATAAACGTTTTGGCCTTTGGTTTCTTGAAAAAATTATTGGAAAGAAATTAACTGGTTATAACCGGTTACCAGCATTTAAAAATAGTTTTCACTCCGAAACAATTGAAAATGACTTGATTTCCATTTTCGGTTACGTACTGCAAAAAATGTAGTTTGTTTTCAGTTTTTGTTTTCATTTTTTGAACCATTTTTAGTCCCCGGCTCTCTTAACATAAGAGATTTAAGCAAAGAGACATAACAATAAGGCTTTCAAAAAAAAGGATCCCCCCTCATTCAGAGCAGATTAACATAGGTCTTCTCTAAAAAGAGATGAAAATATATGCCAGGTTAAACAGCCAGTGGTCAAAACAAGCGGCTGACCTAAAATACCTTTTTTCTAATTGTATGTTATTACACTAAACTAGACATCCTTGTGTGTGATGGGGCAGGGAGAGACAGGGCTCACATGCACGGCCTGCACATTGTTCAGAGCCATTGTCCTTACGATTGTCTGGCTCCAGACCTCAGAAACCCTAATTAAATGTCTGCAAAAACCACATACAATACCAACGCAACAAGGCAGCTTATCACTTGAGACTCTCCATGCCCAATTTTCATCCCCTTTGTTTAGCTTTTCTCTATGTCTTGTGTCTAAAGTAAAAGGAAATATTTTATGCTTATTAACTATAACAAATAAAGAAAACATTAAAATGTAGATAGCAAGATAGATTTCCTATGGTTTAAGGAGTGCACAGGGTCCAACTGGTATCTGTGTTCAAATTAAAATCTGTAAACAGGCAGTTCAAAGTAAAGGGGGAAAATGATTTTACTTTTACAAAGTGTTTTTCTTTTGACAGAAAATGTCAAAAGAACTATCCTTATTTAACCACCCTAATGTCGCTTTAAAACCATATAACTTTTTTTCTTCTACGGAACACAATACTTTAAAGAATGTCGCAATTATTGATTCACATACAACAGGAGTTGTTAATGACACACTTTAAAGCACGAATATCAATATCATTGGTTCATTACACATTCTGTTATTAAACGTTATAACACTACAATCAATTCGGTATGATGTTATTGACATGTTGACATACAGTATATGATTTGGGCTCTTACATGAGTTTATCAATGATTTGATTTGAGAATGAATAACGACTTAAATTTAGGTCTGTTCATCATACATAGTGACTGTATCCCTTCAGAACACTTGAAATATGAAGTTCGGGTCAGATGGACTACTTTTGACAATTTTGGGTGTTTTTTAAAGCTTTAAAGTGAGTTACTATTAACTGCTATTGTATGGAAGTCAGCATTCACAACATTCTGTAAAATGTCTCTTTTTGTGTTCCCCAGAAGAAAGAAAGTCATACAGGTTTGGAACGACATGAGGGTGACTAAATAATGACAGAATTTTCATTTTTGGGTGAACTATCCCTTTAATAAGGATCTTCATATATCTCTTTATAAACATTATATAGATGGGGGAAAAATTAGTAGCATGCAAAAATGCATGATAAATGTGATAATTAATAGAAATGTTATTAAAGATTACCAGCTAATACAAGAGATTATTCATAAAATTTGCAATGAAACTGCATATAAGATCCATAAATTGCTTTTGCTTATCTGATGTTTCTTCAAAGGCTGCACCAAAAAGGCCATTTGAGTCAGTAATAGGACATGACATACAGAGAAAAACATACAACCAAGGTCAAATATGGTGCTTGTTAAGATAATGAATGCCCCATGTGAACACTATTCTGTACAGCTCTCACATACCCACTCATGAAACTGAAGCCAAATAACTGATTTTATTATTTTTTTTTTTTTACTTGTATTCTATGCTGAATATTGCCCAAGTCTCCAAACAATCTGTTTCATCCTGCATGGAAAAGACTCATGCTCCTTTACCAAACTGACACCAAAGAATATATCAATCATAAATATGAGAGTTTCTATACCCTCTGTTGTAAATACTGATGTTTCTAGCATATATTTACAAAGTGATTCTGAAATCTCAGATGTTAGTGTTAAAAGAAATGTTTACATATTGCATTTACTCCTCCACTCTCTGTCTGCTCTACAATATTGTAAAAGATTACGTTTAAGATTAAAGATTAAGTTTCTGCCAAAAGACATTGTAGCACCCAGTAGTTTGGCAATGAAAAGATGCACACTTTACTGGGTCGTATTAAAATAAAACAAGCTACTAAAAGTCAACAGGAAAGCTTGGACTCTTTTTTAACAGTGCCTCATATAAATAATGCAGAATTTAGTGATTCTTACTGAACTGGATTATAATTGCATTATTGGTTTATGTCACCTCTGAAATATCCCAAAGGGAAGTTCTTTGGCAAAGACTTGCCTTAATATGTCTCAAAATTGTTGACTTGTTGAAAGAGTTAACAGCTGACTTGGCTACCTGAAATGTGTCTCTTAAAAACCTCAAAGCAAATAATATAAGTAGCATGCAATGTTTATAACCCTGTTTGGTTTTATTGCTGTCCATTCAATGGTGACATGTAGATCAGTATTTCATTACATGTATTTTGTCTAATGCTTTGCACGAAGTCTGATGTCATTTAGTCTCCTCAATCTGTCGTCGTCTCCCAAGGCTTAGTTTTATCCATGCTACTATGAAAGCATCTCTTGACTTTCTTACCCTCCTGAGACTATCATCAGAGCTTTGTGGAGCCAGATCAAACCCATAATAGCCCTTTCTCTCTCTCTTCGGCATGAGACAGGACATAATGTCCTCAGGCAGTGGTTTAAATACACCCTACCAGCAAACTTAGATCTTAAATATTAAACTAAGGAGGCATTTTAACTTCATAGCTCAAAACCTGAACTTTGTTTACAGCTATGAATGAATCCAACAGCCAGATCTGTTTACCACATGACAGATAATGTTTTTGCATTACATTATGCCTAGCTTTGGGCTGTGGGAGAGATTTCGATTACTTCCTTTTTCAAACAGGCTGAGATGGACCAAGTATGTCAAGATGGTGACATCATACATGCTGAAGCATTCAAAGGGCTCAGAGGAGAGAGCCTGGTCTGCACATCTTGTGTCTACCTGGTCTCCATCTTTATCCTTAAGGACTTTTATGGAGCAAAGTTTAATAAGCTCGTGGTTGTAACATTTGTGCAGGCTGAAGACAGGATGAAAACAAGACAGTGAAGTGCAGAACCTAAGTGCAGTTTTATTTAGTGCAATAAATCCTAAAAACATGAATTCAAAAGACTTGACTCACAACTCGGGCCTAGCGACCATGAGGGCTTAAATACAAGGACGTGGGCAAACACATGACAAAGACAACCAAAGACAAGACTTAACTAATAACAAGATAACAAGACTACTAAAACATGAATCAGTGAAAATACAAGACTGATAACAAGTTAACAAGACAATAAACCAATGAGAACAAGACACCTGAAAACAGGACATCACGCGACTAGACAAGGAAGTGAACAAATTTCACAATAAAAGACTTGAAAACAAAACATGAACAAAAACACATTTAAATGGTACAGGCTTTTAAGCCATATATAACTAGCTGTACATATAAAAACTAGCTGTAATATTATTAATTGTATTAATAATAATACAATTATTATTAATAATGTTATTATTCAAATAATAAAACATTTGAAAAGTGTAATCTGGGTGTTATTGAGCCGGATTAGATTTCTTGCATTTTCTGCACATTTTTGCTGTTCCAGGTAGTTTTGTTATGTTGTAATGAAGGTTAAAGCACATGTAATTCCATTTGCGTTCCATCACCTTAAATTGTTTGTCTAAGATTCCAAGGTAACTAGTAAATAGAGTAGTAATTCACCTTATCGAATTGTGATTGTAATTATAAAAGGTAAACAGCCCTGGGCAGGCAATAACAAGTGGAGTTGATTCAAGAAAACCCTCCAAAAGTACTTAGTGAAATTAGACCAGAACTGATAACATCTACTTACCAGACTTAATTAGTTCAGGCACACAAATGTTTCAAAGCATTCCAGGCTGTCTATGATAAGGCTGTCCCATCTTTGCGTTTTGTTATTGGCACATGCAATGATTTTTTTTATCACTGCTATTTGTCATACCAAGACATGCTATAGCCTACAATGGATGATATTTTAAACCAATCTTTGTTTTGATCTAAAAAGGGAAAAATAAAAGACCCAACAAAGGATCTATGTCCATTAGTTCCCTTCATGTAATTACCTTTAAAGAAACAGTTCCCCCAAAAATGAAATTTCTGTCTTTATTTACTCACCCTCATGTCATTCGAAACCCAAATTACTTTCTTTCTGATGGAAAAGGAAATGTTTTAATGAATATCTTGATTTAGTGCTAAAAACAGCGCAAGTTCTCGCATAGAAACGCATGCCACTGTGATCGAGCTTCTCTCATGCGCACATGATTTGACATCAAGATTTTCACAGAAAATTTACTTTTCGAGCTGTTTTTCACCAAAACCAATCATATGCCTTCAAAATACTTGAAATATGATGCACAATTCACATAGATTACTTTTATGACAATTCTGGGTCCTTTTTAAGCTTTAAAGTGATGCACTATCCCCTGCCATTGTTTTGAAATGACAGACCAAGTTATTCATTAAAATATCTCCGTTTGTGTTCTGCATAAGACAGAAAGTCATACGAAATTGAAGAGAGTAAATTATGAAAGAATTTTAATTTTTAATTGTTCACTATTCCGGTAACACTTTACAATAAGGTTCCATTTACAATAAGGTTCCATTAGTTAACATTTAGCTATCAAGATGTCGCAGAGAGAGAGAGAGAGAGAGAGAGAGAGAGAGAGAGAGAGAGAGAGAGAGAGAGAGAGAGAGACTGTTTTTTCACTATTACTTATTGTATTATTGCATCTTTTATATTATAGATTATATTATATTATATTTTTATATTATAGATTATATTCGATTTTTATATTTATTTATTTAAAATCTATATAGAAACAACTTTGTAATGCTTTGGCAATACTGTTATAAAACTGTCATGCCAATAAAGCTGAATTGAAATTGAGAGAGAGAGAGAGAGAGAGAGAGAGAGAGAGAGAAGAAAGGGACATGATTAAGACTTTATGTCAAAAACAACTAAAAAGCAAGTTTTTCTTTAATATTGCAGATTACACGCAAAACAGGAAAGCCAAGGGGGACGTAGGCACACTGATGTGAACTGAGAAGCCTGTGTTTTCTCAATACGACCCCCACTCCCAACCTCACTGATGTGAGGAAAAGTCACGCAGTGGTGACTTTGGGCCATCACCATCAGGGAGTCCATCTCCCTTGTCCACTTAAGTCTCTTGATATGAGTGTGAAAGCTGTTGTTAATAAAAGTTTCAAAGGGAGAGATGAAAAGGAGGAGAAATTGAGCAGCCTGGGCAGCATTATTCCCGCTCTGTATGGTGGCTGCCCTGGCGGAGGTGTTCCGCCAACCGCAGGGGCTCACAGAGGTCGCCGGAGATGTCGCCACCATCGCCCGTGGGCAGGGGCGAAATCGCTCGCCTCTCGCAGGCTTCAAAGAGCTGGGCAATTACACTCAAGTAGCCAAATGAATAGATGTCTCAGCTTGCCAGCAGTTTCTTCAGAAAAACAGAGGAGGCCTTTGAAAGCGAGAGGAGGGGAGAGCCACACCTTATGAGTAATGTGTAACAACTCGTCTGATAATTGCAGGGGGAAAAAGCTGCCCGTCTTCTCTCTGAAAAAAGCAACTTGCGCCAACTGTTGGCTCTGACCGTAGACAGAAAAACCAGAGAGGAAAAGGCCGAATGGCAGTTCTCCATATGAGCAATGTTGTTTAGAGAAGGCATCCATTGTGAATGCTCCTCTTGAGCAGTGGCACATACGAAGTCAGCTTCCCATTGAGTGGGCTGAAAAGGGCCTTTGATTGGAAATTGCTCTGGTAGGAGAGCACACCTGCAGAGAGCGGTCTATAGAGCCTTTTGGAGGGCCCAGCAGCTGCCAGAGCTGTAAGTCTGGGCACCTAGTGGGCCGAAGAATAGAAGCTGTGGAGTCTTTCAATGCAAAGCCACTTAGTAACAGAAGGCATGTGCCAAGCTTGCAAAGACAGAATGAAAAGTGCCCTTCAGAGTTGACTAAATATCAGAGTGGCACTTTTTTTAAAACTCCCCCAGCCCTCTTTCCTCGCTCCCCTCTCGCAATTCTATTTGTAAGAACAATAACAGACCTGAGAGCCCAAACCACAGAAATATACCAACAATCGCCAAGGAGAGGGGTGAGGAACTCAGCCGGAGTGTGGAAGCCATCAATTACACAGAGCAAAAGTTAAAAACCCAGCGGGACTGACACATTAGAATGCAGAGATATGCACGGCTGCAGGCAATGGAAGGTTCTACTGTGCTGTGGTCAGGCTAAAGAAGGCCCCAAAAATTTACCCTGTGGAATATGGACCATGACTGGGAAAGTTTGACCACAAGTCTTGATTTTTGTTGCACAGTTCCATCTTCCATTGTTTGGAAAGATATCTTTAGGTGGGAGGATTGTATAATGCAAAATTGCTCTTCAGAGACAAAACTTGAAAAAAGGAAACCGCTTGTTGAATACAACTGTTAAAACTGGGAATTGATTTAGACAAATATTGCATGCAGTACATTGCATATAAACTCCATAAAGCAAGTTCATCTCCTGCTGTAAGATAAACACACACATTTAAAACACACAATGTAATTTAACAAGACTTGCACTGTGTACCATTTGGAAAGTCTTAAAAGTCTGACAGACTTCACAAACAGTAGAGTGCCTAAAAAGGGATTAAAAGCAGTTGACTATCCGGGCACTGAGGTCCCATATTCCCTCGCGTTCTTTCGCTTGAAACCTTCTGAAGACGCCGCCTGACACATATAGAGAGCCATGTGCAGGAATCACACAAAGCATTGTCAATTGAAGCATCTCCCAGCAGCTAATTTATGATGCCCTCAAAGCAATTTTCACAGTCAGAAAAGTGCAATTGTATTTTCCAGCTCATTAAACCCAAGCACAACAAAGCTTTCATCCTCCCGCAACCCCCTCCCTCCCTTTCCACCCCTCCAACCCGCAGTCTGCATTTCAAAAGAGGCAACATGAAAACACAAGCCTCCGCTAAGTGTAAAATAAACATTTTGCTCTCATTTCTCTGTTTTTATGGTCAGCACCAGGAATTTGTCTGTGAATAAGGCATGGATGAGAGCGCTGCAGCTTGAAGGATTCATAAACGTGGAGCCACTCAGATTCAGTGAGAATTTAAGGCTTGTTTATTCAGAGGGCCTCTCTGCTCTCCTCCCTCCTCTTTGTTCTGGGTTTCATGGGAGGACTTGGAAATTGTAATCTCAGGACAATCAGGCTGACTTATTTGTTCAGGCCCTGTCTTAATCGTAATCGCAGTAAACCCTTTAAATCAAGTGAGTACCTGTTAAAGAACTTCACTGTGAGGTGCCTACATTCCCCTTGGAAAGCTCCCTGCTTGAAACACTCTCAAGTGCTTAATAAGTGTTAGCATTTAAATCAATCTCACTTAAAAGTGTGCTTGATAGATGGGCATTGTTCAGGTTTGATCTTTGTTTTTCATGACTTGATCTGACTTTAACACAGTTCAGTTTCCGACACCTCACTTTTTTTTGTGTTTTGTTTTTACTTTGCAAGTGAGGAATAATGCTAGAATATGCTGACTATAACTCCTTATTGTGTTTTTATATGTAGCTTCTAGACATATCCTTATAATCAAGACATAGCATATCTGCCCCAAACTCAGTGATAAAAAAAATCAAGGATTGCAATTGCAATGATAAATGATGAACACAGGGAATTAATACCATATGAATTTTTTTTTTTTCTTACATGATATACAAACAAATGCATTTGGAGAGGTCGACATGGAGGGTCACTGTGCAAAATTGCACAAGAATGGCCCCCTTTGAAGAAATACTTAATTTCTGCTTAGGAAAATGTGCCCTCAGGAACATTAAGCGCAGGTTTTCTGTCAGGCCTCAATCAAAGTTGGGCTGAACAAAAAAAAGAGATCATTCACACAGTGGCAGATGCTTTTGTGAAAACTAATTCATTGTACAGATAGCCAGTGCGGACAGAGTGAGAGCAGGATAGAGCGTTCGAATGTGTGGTCACATTCTTCGGTTCCTTGCTAAACCACAAAATGGCCACAATTAGTTCCTCATCCCTATAGTCAAAACCATGTGACCACACTCATTGTCCTTTGCTTTCTCTCAAAAACCTTGGTTCAAACCCACAGCTAGAGTCCAGAAAAAATGCCTCAATTATCCGTCGTCATCTTTGTGGTGCACCTTAATTGTTATTTGTTTTTAGTGTAATGGATCTAAACCTTTGCTGGAATAGAAAAGAGCGAGTGACTCTGGAAAAATGCCAGTAATTGAAACTTAGTCTGTCAGGGCTTGCTATTAAAATTGATGTTAAAATTGATCATTCAAGCATTTCCCTCACAGCATGCTTTCAAAATGATCTTGACATGAAAATGGCACTGCAAAACCTCAAGTCATATTCTGAAAATCTACTTCCAGTGCACTCAAGATCCTGTCATTAAGCAACATATTCTCACAACCCTTGCTGTATTCATGTTTACAAATCAATATTTTTGTATGTATATGTCTGATAAAGTATTTCATATCTATTTTTTTTCATATTTTTTAATGTTTATACAGGATAAGTGGTGGGCTACATATACTATATAAACAGATTTAATACATTTATATATATATAGTATATATAATGTACAGTATATATATATATATATATATATATATATATATATATATATATATATATATATATATATATATATATATATATATGTATGTATATATACAATATACTGTATAATCCTTTGTGATTCCTATTTAACAATCAGAAACATACTAACTTTATAGTCAGAGAACTATTGTCCCAAAGAGAGTCATTCATTTGGTTATATTGCTAAGATGTTACAATTCAGTTTCAGTTTAGTGTTGGGGTTTGAGTTACTTAAAATAAAACAGAACAGAAAATTTATTGTGCCAACATTCCATATATGTACTTGATCATTTGCGCACCACAATCCATTAACTGACTGTGACTAAGAGGAGGGCGTGGCCGGGCTGTGAGGACGCATGCCTGGCGCTGAATTGTCCCAATCAGTCGGGAGGGGGATAAAGATGAGCCAGAGGCGCCAGTTCAAGAGAGAGAGAGACACACGCAGCCGCTGTCTATGTTGTTTAACATTATTTATGTTATTAAAGTTATGCTGACTGTTGTTGGGCCTCATGTACTCAGATAGGAGACAAAGGCAGGCCTACATACAATCATAAAGCCTGACTGCAGCCTGTAGGAACACTCAAAGCCTGATAACATGAACGGCACCAAAATCAAACAAAGGGAGTCCAAAACAGACTACAGATCTCTTCAAGCCTTGCTCACTTTACAATTAGGTGTGGAATTCTGAAGGATCGGACTCTCAACTCCTATTGGATGAAACGCATGACAGAACGCATCCCTCAAGCATGACGTCATTGAGAGTATAAAACCTCGGAGATCCTTCTAAGCTATGCTTCCAGCGACAGTATGCGCCGCGTCTAGTTACTGCCCTGCTGCTCCCAGGTGTAGCCTCGATGCCCAAGGAAGTAACGTACGTACCTGAACTTTAACCATACAATCTCCATCTCGCTGGAGTGTTCCACCGAGCACGCTAACGGATCCGAAGGAGACCGCTGAGCAAGCCGTGTCTCACCCTTTTGCCTGCAGAAGTGAAGACAGAAGATTTCTCTTCCTTCT
Organism: Myxocyprinus asiaticus; assembly: GCF_019703515.2. Taxonomy (NCBI): domain Eukaryota; kingdom Metazoa; phylum Chordata; class Actinopteri; order Cypriniformes; family Catostomidae; genus Myxocyprinus; species Myxocyprinus asiaticus. Next base: position 24,966,309 of record NC_059366.1, read on the forward strand.
TCAGCCAAGTCGACTTTGCTGATATCTCCGCCGAGAATCAGCCACCATACCGCCCGCCAATAGAGCGAGGAAATGGCCTCCCGTCATCACACGAGCTTCGAGGAACCGAGTCGGAGTCAAACGATGGACAAACACACATTCTACCCGCGTCCTCACGTGACTCAAGTAAGAGGTTGTGGCATGGGGGCATGGTCATGTTGCTCGTCACCTGGGCTATAGTTACTCTAACACCTGTCTCTCATTATAGTGATGGTGGAGGGAGACCTGATAAGGCACGCCGGAGCGTCAGAGTGGGAGAGAGAGAGAGAGAGAGAGAGATGCACGCAGCCGCGTTGCATGTGTGTCTGGGTTTTAGGTTGTTTTAAGTTCATTTATGCATTAAAAGTTTATGTTGATTGTTCAGCCAGTTCTTGCTTCCTCCTTGCCCATCCATTAACTGTTACAGTTAAACAAATCCATATTGTTAACAGACACATGACCATGCCCCCATGCCACAGAGGTTTACGTCTGGGCAGAGATATATTATTATAGTGTGTTATTCTTGTGTATCAAGGCTATTGCTTGTACAGTTTATGGACCGCAAGTATGCTCATTGCTGCTAATAATATTCAAGATATTATTGTAACTTACTGTTACCACGAATGAGATTTGCTGTGTTGTCGTCCAACCACGTTAGGCTGTTTGTGCATTTCTGCCATCACAGGTGAGACCGGCACACTGAGTTTATCCCAACACCCGCGGCGGACGGATTACAAGCCGTTCACCGTGTCTCTTAGTGATAAAATTAACGGTTGCCTTCTCTCCCACGATCGCTAAAACCGGCTTCGGTGCCATCACTCTGTTCTCTCTCTCTCGTACTAACCGCACACATACACGACCCCTCACAAACATACCCACACACACATTTGACGAGCAGATAACATGGCGATAGCGTCCAGCTTTGTCCCTAAGTTATCGTACCAGCGGACACACACGTTAAACGGGCAGATGCTATTAACCAGTCTCTCCGCCCACATTCATGGCCACATTCTCTGGCCGGAAACCTTGCGTGACGTACTCTCCACAAGAGCCATTTTGTGCCCTCCTTCTCTCCTTACACACACACACACACACACACACACACACACACACACACACACACACATACACACATACTTTCCTCTCATGTACTATAGGCTTATCTGTTACTATATCTGATCATGTTACTCTTTAGTTTGTAGTTGGAAGTAGGAAGTTTATCGACTGCATTGTATTGATTATTAATTGATATTACTGCATCAATAAACTTTGTTATACTTTAAAGAGAAGTGTTTTGGTATTGTTCTGCATGCACCTGTGTCAAGGGCTAGCAGGGGATGTCAGTGCTTGGATTCAAGCCTTCATTGTTTACCTTTTGAATGCCGATGTTCTCCAGACGTTGACTTTCCTAAGAGAACAATCTTATATTGAGACTGCTATACTGTCTGGTTATTAGTCTCTGATTCCAGGGTGGTGCCACGGCAATATTAATTCTTATTACTATTCTATTGATTTTGATCATTGATAGTTATCTTTGATGTTTGTTGATTTAAAGGATTAAAAAGCTAATGTTGATTCTAATCAATGTTCTATTGATTTTAATAATTAATCTTATCTTTTTATCTATTAATCTTAAATATTTATCTTTGATAATTATGAATTATTGCTAATAAACAAACCCGCTCCTGAATGAAGTGCCAAACACTGTTCTGCCGGTTCCCTCCTCCTCCCATCTTGTGAACCCTGTTACATTGGTGCCGAAACCCAGGAAGGAGGAGGGATGTGCTGTCCTGGAGTCCTCGCCACTGCCGTCTGCCAGGAAGCGGAGGATCCGTGGCCGTCTGCCAGGGGATGGAGGAGTCGCTGCCAGCTGCAGGGAGACGGAGGAACCACTGCGGTACGCCAGGAAGCAGAGGAGCCATTACCGTCCACCAGGGGTCGGAGGACTTGCTGCCGTCCACCAGGGGAGGAGCGGCTGTCATCCATCAGGGGGCAGAGAAGTGGCTGAAGACCAGGCGGTGGCATGTCCAGGGACCGGCGAGCAAGATTTTCTCTCTCTCTCCTCACTCTCTCTCTCTCTGTCTCTCCCCCTCATTCTTTCGCTCTCATCTCTCCCTCCCCTAGTCTCTCCCAGGGCTCCAGAGAGGCGGGGAAGACCTGCCAACAGAAGGACGGCCGGAAGGGAGGGGAGGACGTCAAGCCGGAGGTTTCCCCGGCCTGAATCGGGCGGTGGAGGAGTGTGACAAGGAGGAGGGCGTGGCCGGCCGTGAGGACGCATGCCCAGCACTGAATTGTCCTAATCAGTCAGGAGGGGGATAAAGACGAGCCAGAGGCACCAGTTCGAGAGAGAGAGAAACACACGGCTGCTGTGTGTTTATGTTGTTTAACTTTATTTATGTCATTAAAGTTATGTTGACTGTTTTGCCGGTTCCCGCCTCCTCCTTGCCCATCTTTTGAACCCTGTTACACAAACTATTTTGTTTTATCAATCTATGCATTATATTTTATGTATGCCAATGTTTCTACACATATATGACTGAAAAATGGGGAGGCCGCATTAATAGGTGTATGTACTCAAGCAAGAGCCTCTGTTGTGGGTTAAATATCTCATCTGGGACACTCAGCAGTTCATGGGCAACTTATCCTTATAATTGTTCAAAAACACGAGTGCGACAGTTGAGCTAAAGCAGGCAAGATTTTTCTGTGGGGAAGTCAAATGTCTTTAGGAATTGGGCCATGATGTTAGCCTAAACTGATTGGGTTAGGTCAAGCTCTTGTTAAGTCAAATAAAAGGTCAAGATACTTTCTACTTATCCATGTCACCCAAGGCCTCTGTTTTAAGTGCCCCCTCTGGACAGAGTAAAAAATCTTAAGGAAACCCTGTGCGCATGGACATAAACACAAGGCCAAAGCAGTTTCCCTTTCGGGGTAGTTAAGCATTTATGAGGCCTGACCTGCCGGTTTCACTCATAACAACCCATTGGGTTCTGGTTCAAAAGGTCTGTGGAGAAAATGCTGGTCAGAGAGTGAGAAAAGACCACTACAGGAATAACTTTTTCTAAATCATCTATCTAAAGTAATAATAATTTCCCTCTGTGTAAACAAGCAACAAAACAGCTAGGACATTGTTAAACGGACAGTACCACTCAAAGGTTTGAACAGACCCTCCCATTCACTTGAATGAGAAAGTGTGTCCAAACTTTTGACTGGTACTGTATGTCATGGGCACATAATGGTGGTTATGTTTATAATTATTTATGTTTATGAAAATCAAGAATAACTGTCTAATGATCATAGCACCATGATTCAAAGTGTTATCAAGAAAAGAATTAACACCTGCAGTGACTAGCTTCAGTAATGCTGTTAAGCTGCAATACTGCATTGCTTAAGGAAAATTGACCTACCCCTTACACAAATATGGATTGTTGGTCAAAATTAATATCCTACTGGCCAAGCAAACTGATTCATGGGCCAGTATTTATGACCTCCTGCCCACTCAAACCGACTCAGGACTCAGTATGATGTGTGTGGGGAGTGTTAGTACGTAACTGTAGCCCTGCTGTTTATCAGGCTTGCTAATGCTAACGCTACCTGCAGCTCTGTGTGAGAGGCACAAACTGAGGCTACATTTAGCCAGTATTCCGATATTTATACTTGGCCTGGCAGCTGATATGAAATATACCTCTGAGTCTTGCCTATTACATCACAATTAGGGAGGGGCAGAGAATTTGACTGAACTGAATTTTCAAATCCAAGCAGACAGATTACACTTTGGATTGTGGTGCTATGATATTAGACAGTTCTTAGTTTGAATAAACATAAGTAATCACAAACATAACCACCAGTATGTGCCCATTACGTATGTTTAACAATGTCCTACAACAGCAAAATGAGACAAAAATGTAAAATAACACTCAAAGGTTTAAGTGGTTTACGAGGACTTTTTTTTAGGTTACAAACTGGTAATTACAAGGGTATTATGCTATAAATGTGGTCTATGAGGACATTTCTAGTGTTCCCATAATTCAAATTGCTTAAAAAACATGCTAAACGATGTTTTATTGAAAATGTAAAAATGCAGAAAGTTTTTTGGGAGAGTTAGGTTTAAGGGTAGGGTTAGGGTTAGGGCATAGAATCTATAGTTTGTACAGTATAAAAATAATTATGTTTATGGAGAGTCCTCATAATGATAGCTGCACCAACGTGTGTGTGTGTGTGTGTGTGTGTGTGTGTGTGTGTGTGTGTGTGTGTGCATGTGCGTGTGCGTGTGTGTGTGTGTGTGTGTGTGTTGGTTAGTTGGTTGGAGCAGACTGACAACAGTGAGAGGACAGGTAAGCAGGCAGGCAGGAAGACGAAGTAGAGCTCTTCCTCACAGCACAACAGTGTATGTATTTTACTTATAATCCAGTCTTCAGCAGTGGAAACTGACTTATTTAGACTCCTACAGGCTTTGGCCAGACTAGTTATAAATATGAGGATGAATCACTACGTGTTATATGATCTCCTTTCAGGCCCTCCGCTGTGCTTTCTGTCTGCAGTGTTATGCACATGTGTAGTTGTAAAAAGCTGACAAGAAACCCAGTTATGCATATACATGGCAGAGAAATCGACATTCTGCAGGAGAATTATATCTCATTTACATGACAGTTAAAAATTCTGCTTAATGGAGAGAGCAGACAGTGCACCTAAGTGAAAAAAAAAATGCTACTTTATAGGCTATTTGTCTAAATGATCAGAAACAGAAACGGTTCTTCATGCTCATCTGCAACACAAAGTGTTACATTTTATTCATAAAGTGTATCTCCTATCCCCATACTGTGTAGAGTAGCTTATGTGTGGTTACAGGCTTAATATTTTTTTTTTTTTTCTCAACTCCGTAACTCCATGACTCCACCCCATGAATGCCAGATGACCTACACAATGCCAGATTGCCTACACACCACTAAAGATACTGATCTAACACAGGTCAAAAAAATATCCCCAAATCCCTGTCCTTCATACACTTAACTTCATTTCTTATTTACTATGATTGTTTATTTTTCAGGGATCTGCTATTCATTTTACTGTGGAACAGCACTGTGGAACTGATGGACTGAATAGTGATGGAATCACAAAGATCCAAAGAGGCAAGGAGCCATAGACCTTTTTGCTCAGCTAAGTCACTTTTGTTCAACTGTGGAATAGGGTGGGCTCTCTGTGCATGTAGATTTGTCTGTAAGGGGAAAACACTATTATGAAGATGTTGATGTAATGAAGTTTTAAAATAAGTTATATAGGTTAAATAAGTTTTAAATAGAACTGTTAAGGATGCAGATGCTTGGTCCAAATTCCATAAACTATACCAACTGTTAAGTATTCACTATATACACTAATCTTTATAGTACACTGTGTTTGCAGTTAGCGTTGAGGTTTTTCTAAAGATGTAATACTTAATTTTGTCTGATATTTAATTGGGTCATTTTCCTGTGTAAACACACAAAAGACACAAAACTTGATATGACACAGTTAGAGTTACTTTTTAAGCTGTCTACCTCAAATAGAGTATTCATTCATAGAGTACATGCCAGCTCCATCACAGCACTTTATCGGCACCTTCTTACTATGGCAACTCCCCCACAATCCCAGTGTTTATGAGTGGACTTTGTTTCAGGGGAATTAAATTGTTTGCCACCATTTTCGCATTTGGTTGTTTGCATTCAAAGTGTTTTTAAATATTGTGTTTTATGTAAGAATAGAGATAATTTATTTGCCAAATGGTGCCTTTTCAACTACAGATTTGTAAAATGGCTTGGCAGAAGAAATGGCTTCAATTTTTTTTAGGATGATTTGTTATCACCACTGTTTTTAAATATGCAATCCTCATGTTTTTGGATATTAATATCCATTGTTGTAGGGTTGCTAATATGTTAAATGTGTAGAGATTGCAGCAGCTTGTCAGTTATGCACAGTTTAGAAGACATGGAAGATAACTGTACATGCTACATAAGACCAACTTCATAGTGTATGTGTGTGGTAGCCATGGTAATGTTATGCTTGTTACTATTCAACAATTACGAATAAATAGTTAAATTAATTGTTTGCTGTCTTTCTGCAGTTATTGTTGAAGCTTAAAAAATGTGTCAAGAATTTTAAAATGCAGTAAAATTTTATTTTAACTGCAGAATACTTGTAATCTGTAAATTGTTTTATTTTTACATTACTGATACTGTAACTTCAAAATACAGTATTAAAGTTTCTATTTTACAGTAAAAAATTGGAAATTACTATATTTTATTTTAAAACACTACTGTAACCAAAAATACACTACTTTGAAATTACTGTGCTTTATTTTACAGTTAAAACACTATTACCGTAAACAAAAAAGCAGTACTTGGAAATTACTGTGTTTTATTTTATAGTTACATGATTGCTACTGTAAGTAAAAACACAGTAAAAAATATGGTTATTTCTTCTACGGTAAGTTACTTGTCAATTGTTGCCAGTCAATTACTATGATTTTTTCTACAGTAAGTTACTTGTCCTTTGCTAATAGTTTATTACTGTGATTTTTTTTTAATTTATTTTTACAGTAAGTTACTTGTCAATTGCTGCCAGTTAATTACTGTGAAATTTACAGTAAGTTTCTTACAGTATACCTCTATCCACATTAACATACTATATACTTATGCTTCACAAAAATAGACATGCACTTTCTTTTAAGTTGGTTTGGCAAGAGAGTATCTCTCAAGGGCATTAATGTAAATGTGAATGCAATGTACACACTCTCAGGGTAAAAAAAAACAGCTTAAAAATAAGTGACTAGAAACATGAGAAATATAGAATAGGGAAAACAAAAACAAATTAATAAACTGAAACAGTGAGTGACACCTCAGTGAAGAGAGTACATGGTTTTGTTAACATTTACACAACCCTTTTCAGAGACCTGGGACTCATATTGCTGCTCTTGTTTGCTGTCACTGATACAGCAATAATCATTATCCAAGAGGTAATTCTCCCCAGATTTGGCAAAGGCATGATTGTGAGATGTAAATGATAGTTTTACTTTTCCATCAGTGGGATACAGCCATTGTGGTCTGCCTACTTCCGTCACATCAACACTTAATTTTGGCCACCATTTCACAAAGGGCTATAACTGTGTCCCTTTGTACCTCTGACAAGATACTCCAAGGGTTTAAGGTTCCAACTGTCCCTATATAACCCTGGAACAATGTTCAGATGTAATCCTGTTGGAGCTTGATGCCACTTGCTGGATTTTTCATGTCAGTGGTCAGTTAATGGACATCATGTGCCTTGTGGCAACAACTTCATCTTGGACTGGACTGACTTCCACACAATGCTCTTTAGCACTGAAGTGAACAGGTGCTCGACAAAACACGATTTTCACTGTTGTGACCACCCTGGCAACACAATGAGGGTTTAAATGATTCTGCATTCTCACTGTTGTCTGACACAGATTGCTTTACAGATTGCAGTTTCTAACATTTTTTAAAGAGGTACAATTAGCAGGATCACATTTTATTCATTGTTATTGTGTTTAATCTAAAAGCATTTCAGTCTCTAGTTGACTGTAGTGTTTGAATCAATGCACTGAATCAGCCAACTTTCGTCCACACTGTGAAAATGTACATTCTACTCCAAGGTGACCTTAAAGGACAGATCTACTTTTAAGGTCTGTAATGGCTTCTGACAGAGTTTACTTGCCTCCATGCTGTGACAGAAATTACTTCTGGAGTCAAAGGCGGAAATATTTGAAACAGGGCACCACTTTGGAAGCCTAAAGCCAAACATTGTGAAGTTATCCTTCAAGAGGGATTTTTCATAAAGGTATATGTATGAAAAATGCAAAAGATAATAGGATAGATATAAAATGTTAGGAATGTTTTTCAGCATAAATATGTTTACTTGACAGAATTAAATCAATAATCAATAACCACTAAATGACATACAATATGGACATACAAAATGGAAAAATAATAATTGTCTAAACTTGAATCTTGGGTGAGAACCTTATTTGTATAATGGACTCAAGAGTTGCCAAATTTAAGTAGAGTCATGGACAGACTGCACCCCACTAAGACACAGCTTGATGCAAAGATGAAAACACTCAAAATTGGACTACTGTAATATGCGTATGTAAACTGATCTTGACAAGCCAAAGTATTATCCACAGAACAAGATCTGATTAAAAAACAAAAACCTTGAAGCCAATAGTTCAAGTTCTGTGCCTTGGAGTACTCAAAAACACTGATCTCATTTAAAATGGTTACTTATATCCTTTGAAACCTCTGCAATGATTTTCTTTGATCGTATAAAAGCCCATGATTATCATAACATGATGCCATTACAATCTGTATGGATATGCCGCAAGATTTAATGTTTGCAGACAGTCCATTTTAGCCATGAGTACAGAGAAGCATAGACTTTGTTATGAAGATGGAAATCTGTGAAGATGACAGTCAGAGATTTTATATGCTTAGAAGTATTGCTTTCTCAAAGGTCTTCATGGTCCAAAGAGAAATGGGGCACAGATCAGAAAGACACTAACATGCTAGGATGAGATCACAAAATAGAGCCGTAAAACAACAGAGATGAGATAGGGATGTGACCACAAACTCCATAAAGGACATGTGTAGGGGGGTTATCCTCTCTGCACTACGGCATAACCACACATCTGTGACTGGCTCAACGTAGAGCGTGTCAGCACAGCTGGAGAGGGTATGAAATGACTTGAATTATTAATGTCAGTCGGTCCAAAACGATGGCAATGAAACTTGAAGTTTAGCTATTTCACACATTTGTGTACAAATAGTATTCCATCATGTGCTGGCATTGTTCTGGAATATTAGTCTGAATTTAGAAATACATCCTCTTCATTAAATCTCATTCAAGGCCATGTAAATCCTGAATATTTCTTAAACTGCGTGGACTCTTTTTTCCAATTTTCTACAACTAAGTTTGCTTAGTAAATGAAAAAAATAAACATGCTGATTATAAAACACATCGCTCTATAACGTGCACAACTTTTCCCAACAATTTTCCCTTTGAAAAGATGGTTTTTCCAACCACAAGAGTCTCTCAGCAATCAACATGCAATTCTGCCTGGTTTTATTTTTTTAAAAAAAACATGAGAATCAAAGTTAAGGATGCATGAGAAATCTTTGTAACCCCCTTTGGACATAGACAAACATTCCATCAAGAATCAGATCTTTGCAAAACTTTGAACTCATGCACAGAGGGCTAACATAAACAGTACTGTGCTGCTTAAGAGCAATTGTTCCATTGGCACAGCAATAGTCAAATCATGAGGGATTCCCAAAGAATAACATTTTGTGTTTATATTTCGAGCAATTATACTAACCTTAAGAAGAGTAGCAGGAAAAATTAATTATTCAATAAAAAAGGTTGAGAGTCAATGGAGACTGGAGGAAAGTTATGCATGACACTGAAATTCCCCAGATATAAAATAGCGTACTAAGATGACGCAAAGGAAATTACTTAATAGATATATAGAAGCAAATGACAACAGTGATGTGCTCAGACAGAAAGCTTAATGGGGTCTTCTAGCATATCAACTTTGACCGTTGTTGCCAAAAAAATCCTGGTTTGTTAGTTTTAGTTTTAGTGAGCTAAACTGTTCTCTCTTGAATGACTCTATTGACACAAAAAATGACTTATCACATATTCTTTTCAATATTCACTATTCAATTTTTTTTTTTTACTAGAGTAATTGCAAAACTAATTTTAAAAGCACCATGTGTGTTGTTTCTGAGATTCTCCTTATCAGTTATTAAAATATTGCAAAAACATCACTCCAGTATCAGTATAGTGTACAGGTGAATAAATGGCCCAGTTTTGTATACATAAAAGTTGTTTGGGCTCTTTGATATCTTAACCTTGTCAGCTTCTGCCATTTTGTGGAAATGAGCACATATGCACACTACACTACTTACAGTATTTTGCTTTGTAATAAAGCAGAGAACCACTTCCTCTGTAAATGTTTCAATATGTGCACTGGTTTTGAAGAACACTTGGAGTGGTATTCTCATGGGAGGAGGTTACATGGGCCTAGCAATTACATTCACTAAGGATTTCGCAGAAAAGCATTCTTGGATTTTAAGATATTTTAGATCCACTGAATGAGCTACATGGTTACCTTATTCACAGTGTTTGACACGCAGCCAGTCAGTCAGACAGTCAGACAGACAGACAGACAGACAGACAGACAGACAGACTGACAGACAGACAGACAGACAGACAGACAGACAGACAGACAGACAGATAGATAGATAGATAGATAGATAGATAGATAGATAGATAGATAGATAGATAGATAGATCACAAATACACAGTAGTTTATACCATACTAAAACATTTCTGCACACTAGGCCTATAGCCTTTATAAGGCATTAGGCATAATTTCTACAGTTTTCAAAAAGACAAATTTCTGCAATTGCCTATTAAATATTTCTAACAAATGTTTGACTATACCAGCACTCTTAAAATATCAAGCATGGCATTGTATAACTGGTTTGAATCTGATGAACTGCCAAAGAACAGTCTTTGACCGAGGAATCATTTAAAATGGATTAAAATAAATTATGCATCTGGCTAAAAGGCAAACAGTTGATCTTTAATGGATCCATTTGAATTGTCGAGGTGAAACACAATAACTCTTAACTTTCTAAAAACGTTTTCAGCCATTAACAAGAACATATGTTTTACAATAACATAGTGAACGGCATAATTTAAATTCTCAGCACTGAAAGAAATGGATTTCTTGAGTTCTTCAGGTCTTCAATGGCATGAAATGAATGTCAGGTCCCCGGCTACTTTGAAGATAATAATTACAACCAAATGTGTCATGAAAATAAAACTTTTTAATACTACTTTAATACCAACTGCTAAAGAAACTCCATTCAATATACAATTCAACATTAAATAATAAATAATAATAAAATAAAAATAAAAACGTATTAATTATTCGAGTTATAACGAACCACTCATTCGTTATTCAGTGCATTTACCATGTTGGCACACATGCTCAAATCCGCTTTTAGTAGAAAATGTATTTACTGTACCAACTACCCTCTTTTTTCCAGTTATATTTTTGAAGAAATCTATAGAGTAAATAAAAATGAATGAAGTCTAACCCTTCTACAAGGAGACATTTAGTGAGGCAACAGTTAACCTAGTGGTGCGCGCTGTCTGTGGGAAGTGATTGCCCTCCGGCTATTGCCTTGACATTAAACTTTTCGAGGACAATTGGTTAAGTGGAGTTAACTGTTGCATATTCTCCCTGAGGTAGCTTCCTTTTTGATCTTGCCGAGACTGGCGCCTTCCAAAACAGAGCTAGTCTGCGTTATGAAATGCTTTGACTTATGGGGTTGCCAGTTGCGCCCCCATGGAGGCTTTTTGCTGGCTTAAAGGGCCAAGACAGGCTTTAAATTGCCGTAATGCAGCGTGACAAAATCATCGTCAATTCAGTCACACCATTTTGGCGTGTCACAGTATTAAGGAAAAAGTTGAGAGTTGTTTTTGTCATTGAATACTTTTCTACTTATTAATATTAGTTTTTTTTTTTTTTTTTTTTAAAGCAAGCCTGACACAATTTAGAAAAATATATTTATAATAGACATTTTATCTGTGCATCATACTTGAGAAATTGCTGAAACTGCTACAAATTTAAACTCAATAAATAAAATAAAAAAATACAAAAAAAGAACTCTGATATGTCCAAATACTATCATATGCGAGATATAAAACCAAATACAGTTTAATTGCCATTAACCATTAACCAGTGTTGTCTTCAAAAAAAATTCTCTCAAAAATTCGTAGACGCAGAGGCAAGGAAGTGGTTTGTTTCGCTGTATGTTTTCAATAAAACTTCAGTTAATGAGTATGGAGGCCCACTATACAGACATCCCCTCTGGTTAATTGCAACAAAACTTCTCAAATGGCTCCTTGACTTCAAGACTGGAGCCCCCAGAGCAATCAATAAACCACCTCGGCAAGACAAGTATGATTAACCATGCAACATTTCTTTCAAAATCATTGTGACGTCTCAAAGGAACTGCTCTGACCAATCAAAATGAGCATGCGGAAAGTCATGTGGGTGACATGTCAAGCCGATTGGAGGGCGGCAAGGAAAAAAAGGGAACTTTTGGACGTTTATAGCTGGGAGTGCGCTCTGCTAGGAGATCGAGGCAAGCGTCGCAAAAGCGCGACTACAGAAGGGGCAGGCTGCGCTGGAACAGTCAGTTCAGGACGACTCGAATATACTTATTTTATGGCCCCTTTATCGTTCATGATGAATTCTATTCAGGGGCACCTTTCCCAAGAAGGAAAACTACCGGAACGCAAAAGTGCGGACAAAGAGGAGGCTCAAACCAACGATAAAGCGACTGTCAAAGGATGTAAAAGCAAGGCTTTGAGTCTTCCATTCAGCGTGGAATCTTTAATATCAGACAGAACGACCACAAGGACTTTATACGCGTCATCTGAATCTGGTATTATATCTCCGACATCCGGTGCAGATGAGCGGCTGAGGCTCTCACCAATGGCTCTTTACGCAGATCGAAAGATCCCAATAGACAGCGTCTCAAACCTATCCGACTGCAAGAGAGGCGATATGGAGGAACTTAGTGACAAGGGACAGACCGGCTGGTTTCAGACGTCCTCGTACATCTCTCCGCCAAGTGAGTGGTCAGATATCACAGCTCAGTATGGGAAGCCTGTCAAAAAACGTGGCACTTTAATGCAATGACGCATGACTTATAGTAAAGATGTTTTAGCCACTCAAACGCAAATAGACTGGTTACCATATTCCTCGATTAATTATATACATATTTCATCAAGCTAATTTATTATTGAAACGAAATATAAAATGTTTGCATGATGGCAACAGCCAATGTGATGTACGTGACGCTGTTTAGAAGGAAATATTTGGTGTCATCCAAGGGCTTAATAATGCTTATGCAAAGAACGCATAAAGTTGCTAATTTTAGGGCATTGTGTGATTGATGCACTGGAATTAAAATCGTCTGTATTTGCAGATTTCTACATAGACCTTTTAAAGTACATGCTAACCTGATTTCGCACCTATAGCCTAATGTAAATCCTAATAATGCTGAAAAAAAAAAAACCCCGTTAAAAACAGCCACTATCACGTGCGGCAAATCAAGACGAAATGTAATAGAATGATTCTCATATTAATGTGTTTAATTTTGTTTTTGCAGGGCACACAAGTCCACCCCCGTGCACCCTCAGAAAGCATAAGAACAACCGAAAACCTCGGACCCCGTTCACCACATCGCAGCTACTTGCTTTGGAGAGAAAATTTCGTCAGAAACAGTATCTCTCCATTGCGGAGAGAGCGGAATTTTCCAATTCACTAAATCTCACAGAGACTCAGGTTAAAATTTGGTTTCAAAACAGACGGGCGAAGGCAAAAAGACTCCAAGAGGCCGAGTTAGAGAAACTGAAACTTGCAACCAAGCCATTATTACCTGCGTTCGCCTTTCCGTTCCCACTAGGAACACATGTTGGTTCTCCATCCCTCTACGGACACTCCAGTTCCTTCCCTAGACCTGCGTTACCAGTCCCAGGACTTTTCGGTGGGCCAGTAACCTACGGAATGTATTACTTGTCTTAACCGACTGAAGCACGTCCTTTCTATAATTCACCGTCTATAACTTCTGCGTTTTTGCCAGTCAAAGGACGAGTGAAAAAAGCAAATGTGTTCTCTTTAAAGAACTTCAGCAATTATCCAAATTTAAAAGAAATGATTCTTAAGTTTACTCCAAAAGTGAGAGTCCCAAAATTGGCTTAGAGGTGGGGGAAAGAGAGTGTTTGAGTGTGCAATGTATTTCCCCCTCAATACAAACTTTATCTTGTATAATATAGAATTATGCAGACATACAATTATGTAGCTAAATGTATTTTTTCCTATAAGAGAAAATAATTTCCAAGAGAGTATTTCAACTGGGGGCACATATCAGCCGATCTGGGAAGTGTCTAGACCGGCTCAGAGGTTGATACGTGATGTGAAAACACTCCATGCACATCTTACACTTAAATAACAAATAATTTCAGTTTTACTACGTCTTATGAAATTGCAACTTTCCATTACATAGGCTAAATAATTCGGGCCTAAATGGATAGTCAATGTGAGCAATAAAACGAAAACCAAATTATTACAGAGATTGTACCCCGCAATTATTTTCTAAGTGCACGCTACCAACAGGTCGCCCAAACCTCACCTTTTTCACTCTTTCTTTTATGTCAATTTGACAGACTACCCAATTTTTACCCAATTAAACCCAGATTTTAAATGCGTTGCTTGCTATTCCATTGAACTTTACTATAAAGACGAACTAGATCCAGAGAAAGAACAGCATCGCCCGTTATCCTGTAACTTTACTCAACTTGTCCTCACCAACACTCATTGTTTCGTTTTTTACGTTCAAAGAGGATTTTGGCCTGTTTTTTGGTTTTTCGTCTGTTTAGCCATTATCCCTTAGTAGGCTACATGTATGCTAGTTTGCTAGGTTGTAAGATTAATCACTAGATTTTTATTACTGTAAATATACGTATATAATACAGATTTTGCATTCCCCTTTTGAAAAAGTTACAAATAGGATTACTGATATTTATACACTGTTTACATTTATCTTGTGTAAATTATTGTATATTTTATGTGTATATACAAATTAGAAAAATAATCTTTTGCATTAAAAACAATAAATCTCACAGAGACTGATGTGTCCAATGTCATTACTATGTCCACCAGTTTTTTGTTTTTTTTTCTCTCTCTCTTTATAAGTGGCCTATATTAAAGATTTAGAGAACCGACGATTAGGGATATGGCAGATGTTTAATTTAGGGGGAGGAAAAAAAAATCAACGCTAAATGGATTTATGTGTGACGGGCAGCGTGAATAATTTCAAAGAGACACCAAAGAATGCTCCTAATTCTAAATGTTAAAAAGGCATTTTAAAAAGAAACAAAAAGAAGGGAAGAAATGCCATTCTTTAAATAAAAAAATAAAAAAAATTAAAATAGTCAATTTTTAAGATATGAGTACTAGAACCTATATACGCTATTAATTAAGATACACAATCTAAATCTCTGTGAAACCGATTCGAGAACACACATTCATTGCAATGTGTTTGTACCTTTATAATCCGGCGTTAGACAGAGTAGATTCTATGAATTTGCGATATTCATTAAAAGTGCCTTTAACTAAGTTAGATGTGTGTGTGTGTGTGTGTGTGTGTGTGTCTGTATATATATATATATACATTTTGAATTGATTTGAATTGTTTTGAAAATATTTCAAAAGTTTCTGCTTGTATAACTTTCTCAGCAGCAACTTCTCAGCACAACTGATACTGTTTCACATCTGATTATACATCTCAACCAGAGTAAAATATATAAAGGGGACAGACATTTTTTAAAAATTGTTTAGAGAAAAGTTTTATTGCAAAAATACTGCTCTGAAAAAACACATTGTATATTTACCAAGCGTGCCAACGCATGACAAATTTTCAATGAATGAAAGCTTAGGCCTACTTCTTCCTTCTTCCTCCTCTGAACCCTCTGACTGAGCCTTGACTGAAGCAAATAGATGGTGGAACTCTGGATATGTAACAGTCAACATAGATAATTATGATCATTGAGTTATGATATTTGGCAATAATTTCATATTTAAATATTTATAATATGATAATGAGTCAACCCACTTGTATGAATATTGTAGCTTTGTATTAGTTGCATGCACTGAATGCACTTTGAATTAGTTGCATGCATTTCTACAGTCTTCAGGCTTTCTGACTCCAGTGTCAGAGAGAAATCCATTGACTCAGAGCTCTCTTGTTGACTAGTTGCGGTTTCAGAAACCTCCATATGTGCATCCTTCTGTTGTGGAAACGTTTTTCTCGAATTCTGTTGTACCATAATAGGATTGTTTACAAAAAACAAAACAAAAAAACAGTTAATTCAGTAAACTAAGAATCTCTTTTTTCCAAAAATGTTGCCATAATTTAAACTCAGTATTAATTTCAAACCTTCCGCTCTTCTTTGATTTGTCAAATCTGAAGTCTGCTGGATAGCTATGTGTTCTGATAAGATGATCTTTTCTCTCTTTGCTTGTTTTGAACTTCAGTCCACATCCCTTAACCAAGTACTCATCCTGAAAAGCAAGATTAAAGATTCAATCACCATACAGACACCATTTTCAGACAAATGAGCAGAGCGTATTTTGTTGGTTCAAGACGTGTGTAGGCCTATAGGGAGAAGGGGAACTGTACTAATATTTTCCTTTACGGCTGGTATGTTTTGTCCTATAAAATAATTTTATAAAGTTCCATGCTATTTAAAAACACACACACATCATGTTACAGAATTTAACAGAAGCCAGTAGGTGGCATAATTTCGCTGCACAGATGAGATGCTTGGTCTCACGTTAGTATGCAACTACAAAACAACTAAACTTTTAACAATGGTTTTTGTGGTATTTGCACGTATTGTGGACGTTCACAGCAGTTATTGTTGTTCTTACCTGGTAGGCATATGCCCAAAGAATTTAATACAAGACAGCGTTCAATTACATGTTGTAGCACCAATTAATTGCTGGATATAAATTTGCTTGACATATATTTTTGAACGGAGCCTGGCAAGTACGTCCTCTTAAGAATAGGGATGTTCACTGGGGTTCAAGGTCTAATTAAACCACAATGGCACAGTATCATCAACTTCATCAAGCTGAGTTATATTAAACTACATCTAAAACACATTCTGACACCATTCAATATAAACTATTGTGAATAAAGTGACCACAGCTCTCCATACGACAACATGGATCCCTCTACACATGTGGCACTCATGACAACTAACTTTTCTGGTGTTGCTAATGATATTACCATGCACTGCTTCTCTGCCATGACCTGGAAGAGAGAGTCATGCCACTCCAAGATGTGCATGTCCAGTAGTCGATTTGACGGAAAAAAGCATTTGCAGTTGGAGCATACATGTCGATGCAATGAACTGTAGTGGTGTTATACCCTTCCAATGTGTCAAATAACTGTATGCATCCCGCAATGTGACATCTGAACTCTGAGATGCTAGGAAGAGAGTTGTGATAGTGATATATTAATCCCACTTTATAACCGTACCAGTTCAGACTACAACACAACTACACTGTATTTTAATGGGGTTAACTGTATTGCTTGAACAATTATGATGCATAAAATGATGATCTGTCACAATGAGATCTACAATTCATATAATGATTATATACAATGAGCAAAGTAATTATTTGCGCAATTATCTACAAACAAACATAATGCAGATGATGAGACCAACTTGTGGCACTCACTCACGTTGGAGGCAGGTAATCATCTGCAATTTTACTTGCATCTACGTTACTACATCCCCGAGATACATTCCCATCCAATAGAAGAAACAATAATAAGACAGGATATTTGGTAAACACATCACACACGTTAGTTTTCAATCATGTCATTTACATGTCTTCACCACTTTTAAAGACGTAGCACATTGCGAACTAAACATGCAATTGTTGTTGCTAAATTGGCAGAGGGGAGACAAAGCTTTTCAAATGCAATATTTCACAGAAACATATTAACATTTTCTCCTGATAAAATATTCTTGTAACAAGGTGCCTACTTCAAAATATTAATCTTCTATGGCGTCTCGAATCCGCTGAGGTCTAAATCTGAATGGTGAAACAGCATTTTCAGTTTCACCCTCTCTCTTTTTCTTTTTTTATTTTTATTTTTATTTATTTATTTTTTTTGTTGAAATGCAAATTCAAATGCACTCTTTTCAGTTACTGGTATATTATCTGCAAGAATTATTGGTCTAACAGATTCCAAAAGTTCCAAAAAGCTGCAGCATAATATTAAAATTTTCAGTACAGTAACTGACGCTATGAGCATCCCTTCATTGACAGAATGCCAACGCTTCCGTGTCAAACCCCTTCCAAAATAAAAGTCTCTTGACTGCACGCATCGCGTAAGGTTTACGTAATAATAATAATAATAATAATAATAATAATAATAATAATAATAATAATTGTTATTATTATTAATTATTATTATAATATTATTATAAAACATGTTTTTATTTTTAGTGAAGAGCAAAATCTCGTTCAAAAAGATTTTGTTTTTCCTTTATTGCCTTTCACATTAGCCTGCTAGTACGTCCACTTTAAAGGGATAGTTCACCCAAAAATGAAAATTCTCTCATCATTTACCATCCAAGATGTGTATGACTTTCTTCCTTCCGCAAAAGGCAAGCGAAGATTTTTAGAAGAATATCTTAGCATAAAAGTAGCCTAATTAATAAAACTCCAGTGGTTAAATTTATATCTTCATAAGCAATATGATTGATGTGGGTGAGAAACACAAGAGTGATCCATACGACTCCAGTGGTTAAGTTTATGTTTTCTGAAAAGATATGATTGATGTGGGTGAGAAACAGATCAATATTTAAGTCCTTTTTTTACTATAAATACTCCTCCCTGCCCAGTAGGTGGCGATATGCACAAAAAATGTGAATCACTAAAATATAAAGAAGAAGAATTTGAAAGAGAAAGTGGAGATTGATAGTTACAAAAATGACTTAAATATTGATCTGTTTCTCACCCACACTTATCATATCGCTTCTAAAGATATGGATTTAACAACTGGAATTGTGTGGATTACTTTTATGCTGACTTATGTGCTTTTTGAGGCTTCAGCTTTTTAGTACCCATTCACTTGCATTGTGAGGAACTACAGAGTTGACCCAGCAAACACATACCATTCCCCTAACGTTCTGCTAACGTTCCTCTAACATTCTGGGAACGTTCTCCTAACCTAAAGGGAATGTTCTCTTTATTGTAAAGAAAACGTTCCTGGCTAACCAACAGGGAATGTTAGAATTTCTATTCTGGGAACCAGGAGCTAACGTTCCCAGAACCAGGCCCGGTTCCAGATCTCTGAGGGTGCTTCTGAATATTTTGGGGGTACTCTAGTAGTTAAAGTGAAGATTAAATAATGCACCAACGTTATTAAATTGAGGTTGCTTAGCACCCTCAAGCACCCCTATAGAACCGGTCCTGCCCAGAACGTTCTTGGAACCAAAAATTGTTAGCTGGGGAAATATTCATCTAAAAATCATTCTTTGTGTTGTTGTTTGTGCAGAAGATAGAAAGTCATACACATCTGGGATGGCACATTCATAGAATTTTCATTTTTGGGTGAACTATTCCTTTAATATCTGTAAACATGACCCGTGTAAAATAAAAACTGCATCTGCAGAATATAATCACAAGATGTCAGCAAAATCTAAGAACTCCCACTACTTTCCTCTGAGCCGCTATAAAGACGCTATAAATCAAGAATTTTAAAAAAATAATAATCAAAGAGCACATTATATAGGCTACCGGGAAGTAGCCTACATTTGCCATTTCCATTAATTACAAATTAATACTATTAATAACATTTACGCTAATCAGTAACTCTTCTGGTAACGTTCTTCATTTATTTAGAATAAACAAATAATGAATATAATTAAAACAAACAAAAAACTTTTATTTATTTATTTATTTATTTTTAATTGCGATAACACGGAAAATCTTGAGACGTTTACAGATCCGTTGACTCAAGAGTGACCAGTTTGCTGTTACCGTATGAGGATGTCGTAATCTTTTTATGTTAATTTACCGAATAACTGAGGCGGAGTTGTAAGTTTTCAAGTAGCCGAGTTCCCACATCAGCTGCCCAAAAGTGCACCAGAGGCGAGGTGCTGAAGGACATTGAACCATGCGATATACTGGATTATTTATATCACTGCTTTCTTTTGTTTATACATGGGGTGAGTGCAGAGTATTTTCACTGCGCTAAATAAAAATCATCCCTTAATGTTCTAATCACACATACTGATTCATTATTTATTCACCTCGTGCGTTTCAGAGAGTCTTGAGGCAGCGGATGCAGCTTTACCTCATGTGATGCACTATGATGTTGTTCGAATTCAGGCACTGAATGGGCGAACGAAAAGGAGCGCCTCTTCTCTCAAGGTTCGGCCATTTTCAATCTACTTTTGCAGACTAAAATGTTATTGGTATATCTTAGGTTTATTAGTTTAAAGAAAAGCCAGTGAAGTAGCCTACTTTTATTTATGAATGCCTGCTTCTACCCCGTTAGACCTATCCTGAAAAACTTGAATATGCTCTAGCTGTAGATGGGAGGAACTTCAGAATTTCTTTGCAAAGAAATAGGTGAGACAATCATTAAAATAAAAACAACTTATGCTGTAAACAGTATGCCGGGGCAAATAAACAATCTGTGCCTTGTGTTCACACTAATTAAACTAATTAAGTTTCGATCCTCACATGCAGAGAGCTTTTAGGAAAACATTACACTCTGGCACATTATAACGAAGATGGGATTGTGGAAACATCAGGCAATATTGTAAGTTTAAACAGTAAAATAGCGTATGTCATTATATTATTTCTTATATAGTATGTAATGTTTATGAAATAGATATTACTGTTTGATAGTGCTTTTTATTCTGTTTTGCACACTTCAGGACCACTGCTACTATCAGGGATATATCCAGGACATAGAGGATTCTTCTGTCAGTGTTGGTCTGTGCTCTGGAATGCAGTAAGGAAACATTTTCACGTTGAGCAACTTATGTCTAATGTTTGTTACATACACACTCAGTTCATTTTTTTGTACATTAAAGAATAATACGGTCTGACATTTCAACATCACAGTTGCATTTCTGAGGATAAACAAAGTAGCAGTCATTGTTTTGATACTTTTCTTAATATTTGTTCTATAAAGGTATTAGTGAATAGCATATAGATAGGCCTAATTAAATTCTAAATCACTTTTATCGTAGTGGCACCAACATTTGCAGTGTAGTGGTTAAAGATTTGGGCTGGTTCATTGTGCCCTCGAGCAAGTCATTTAAATATACTGTAGGTCCAGGGGGATTGTGGCTTTAAAAAGTGTACTGTGTTGTTGGATAAAATGATCTGCTATATGACTACTTATTTACTATAAGTTCAGTTCCAACTAATGTTTCATGCTTAAACTCAGGTGCCTAACATTTCTCCCTCTTCAAAAATTGTATCATTTTTATTGACTTTTTTTCATTTTTATTTTTTTTTTTAGAGGATTTCTGAGAGCAGAAAAGCAAGTTTACTTAATAGAGCCCCTAGAAGAGTCTGTGGATGGGGACCATGCTATATACAAACAAGAGCATTTAAGGTCCAAGCGGGGGGCATTTGGATACATTAATGACACAGTCAATGACCTTGGTCCAAGATTTAGTGGGCTGTATAAAAGCAAAAATATGGTAATTACTAAGATTGTGATGAATGTGATTGTTTTAGAGATGAAGAGTGTGTTTAGTTTAACCCTCAGAAATATTCAATGTTTTTTCCATTAACTGTTTAAGGAGAATAACTTTATTTCATCTGCTCATCAGAAAATCCCCAGTGGAAGAGAGCGGATTGTTGAGTTGGTTTTGGTCGTTGATCATATGGAGGTATAAATAGAGTTTAGTGAAAAAATAATTATTGGTTTCGACTGTGTCATGCTTATAATTGTTAAAAATACAGTTTATATTTTCTTTAGTACAAAAGGTTTGGGAGTTTAAAGGACATTGAAGCAAGAATGATGTTGGTCGCTAATCATGTGGACAAGGTAAATTCTGTTCTTAAATTAATGTGTTTATTGTGTGGTTCTTAGTATGTGATTTTCAGTGTATGAATTTATACAGTTATGAAAATGTAATTTTTGCTTTCACTCTCAGCTTTACCGACCTTTAAACATACGTGTCATGTTGGTTGGGCTTGAGATTTGGTCTCAAAGGGACATGATTGATGTCAGCCATATACCGAATGATACTCTGGCAAGATTTTTAAAATGGTGTCAGGATATTCTTGTCAAGAGGAAGAAGCATGACAATGCCCATTTTATTACGTGAGTCATTGGCTGCCCATCTTAATCATTCTCTTTAATGTGGATGCCACATTTTTACTTAAACTGAATACTGTTTGCTTAAAAACATGTCTTTAACCCTGGTTTTTGGTTTGTTTTTGAGAAAATGGCTTAAGGTTTCTTCTTTCATTTAGTGCCGTAGATTTTCAGGGAACCACTGTTGGGTTGGCAACAATGAATGCTATGTGCTCTCCATCCTCTGGTGCTGTGAATAAGGTATGTTTACAAGCATGTGTTTATATCAGTAAATGAAATGTAAGGAAATACAATTTCTTTATCATTAACTAAATATGTTTTGAAGTAAGCTTTGGTTGTGGTAACATTAATGAGACAAGTTTTTCTTTACAAAGGACCACAATATCAAACCCATTGCAGTGGCTTCTACCATTGCCCATGAAATGGGACATAATCTGGGCATGTCACATGATAATGCAAACTGTGGGTGCTCCTCTAGCAAGGGCTGCATTATGCAAGACACCATTGGGTGAGGCTAATTTAGAACACTTTTGATTAGCATAGACTTATGCTATGACACAACAAGAAACATGTGACCATGATTTCTTTCCTGTATAGTTTTACTCTTTTACAGACCATAATGTCATCTTCCCACAGGGATGTTTATCCTGACACTTTCAGTGCATGCAGTCAAGCATCCTTAAAGACATTTTTGCAGAATTATGACGCCAGCTGTCTGCTAGATATGCCAGATGATGGCGAACTATATGGGGGCCCAGTGTGTGGGAATGCTTTTGTGGAAAAAGGCGAGGAGTGTGACTGCGGAACTGTCAAGGTTTGACATGTTGGTTTAAAATTTTCCCAGTTGTTGCAACTTTAGTTTCCCAGTTCAGTTATGAAATTACTAAAATAGCTATATGTTTTTAAGTATATTTACTCTGGCAAAGGATACTTTATTTTGTTTATACATTAAACTTTGATTTCATCTGATTACAGGAATGCAACAATCCCTGCTGCAATGCCTCCACTTGTCTGCTGATCGAAGGTGCCCATTGTGCACATGGAGAGTGCTGCCACAATTGCCAGGTATCAGCAAATGTCCCTTAAATTACTGCAGTATATCCATATATAAGACATGAGTAGTATTTGTCGTTTAGAGCCTTCATTAGTCTCTTGTTCATCCTCCCTTGTAGCTGAAGAAATCAAGCAGTCTGTGCAGACAAAGTGCTCATGACTGTGATTTGGAAGAGTACTGTACAGGAGAGTCAGCCGTCTGTCCCAAAGATGACTATAAGATGAATGGACTCCCCTGCAATTCTAATCAGGGTTACTGTTACAATGGACAGTGTCCAACACATCAGGAACACTGCAAGTTTCTGTGGGGATCAGGTACTTTTCTTACTGAGTCATTAAAAAAACACTGCATTATGGTTGCTCTTTATGCTTGTAAATATTTTTGTTAAATCAGTGTTTTTTGCCTAATGAATTTCACCCAAAGAACAAGGAATGAGGAAACAAACTTAGTAAAATAATTATCTCGCAATATGTTTAGATGCTGTTGTTGATGCTGATTCCTGCTTTCAGCACAATGTATATGACGGAACTTCCAAATCTGCTGAGTAAGTGTAACTTAAATTGTAACATGAAACATTTTATTTGATGGTTGAGGACCAAAAATAGTATTTTCAACAAGAAAGCTTTTGTAATTTTCTGATCTGCCTATTTTTTTTTTATTTTTTATGACACAAAATTATCTCACATCCTCTAGGCACATGAAATGTGGGAAAATATTCTGTTCTGGTGGGAATTTGTTCCCTATAACAAACAGAAAATTGAGAGTAACCTTGGAATCAAGAACCTGCTACATGGCTTTGGATCCCTCAACCACAGAAGACTTGGGGATTGTTCCTACAGGCACCAAATGTGGTACTAATAAGGCAAGAAAATTAAATATCCTCTTCCTTTATGACTGTGCAAAAGTCTTTGGTACATTAGATGTTTCACAAAATTTTTTGACTTAAGATGGTTAGTATTTATCTTCTGCTTTAGTGTGTCAATTGGAAATATAATCCTAAATTTCCAAACATTACTTTTATGAATAGAATAGAATAGAATAAAGGTAGAATAAAGAGTCCTGCAACAGAAGGTACAACCCTCACAGAGCCTGGATCTCAACATCATTGAGTCAGTCTAGGATTACATGAAGAGACTAAAGCAATTAAGCATAAATACTATAGATAGAAGAACTGTGGCAGGTTCTCCAAGATGCTTGGAACATCCTATCTGCCAACAACCTTGATAAACTGTGAACAAGTGTACTTAAGATAATTGGTGTTGTTTTAAAGGCATAAAGTGGTCACACCAAATATTGATTGATTTTTTTTATGTTTACTGCACTTTGTAAGCAGTTTATTGATAAATAAAAAATAACATTATTTTTGAAAACATCCTCACTATATATTATTCTGTATATAGGCTAAATTGTCTGATGGCACTGCTATGTTTATGTGTTCTTTATAAAAGCAGTTCACAATGCAACAAAATAAACAAACAAACATCTCTTTTCCTATCAACAGGTGTGTTACAACACCCATTGTCTGGACATTAGTATATATGGCACTGAGAACTGTTCTAATAAATGCAACAATCGTGGGGTGTGTTATTTTTCCATTTTTTTCCATATCTGTATGATATTTATTTTTTTATATTTATTCTGTTAGAATTAGGAGAAAGTATTGTTACATACAATGTTTGTCATGTTGTGGTATTTTAAAAGTTATATTATTTGAATGTGCTAAAGGTATTTAAAATGTAGAAGTCGATTGAAATTTTCCTTTGACATTTCTGGTTTGTCAGAGCATCATATAGATACTAAAGCTTGTTACTTATAATATGAAGGTGTGTAACCATGAGAGGACGTGTCACTGTGATCCAGGCTGGGCACCACCCTATTGTGATGTTCAACTTTCAGAACTTCCAAAAAGTAATACGATTTGCATCCTTACAAGATCAGTACTACTTCATGTATTATGAATGAGCCAATCCATTCATTGACCATGCAAAACTTATTTTGTGCAGTGGACAGCAGAGTTGATGTCAAATGTGTGCTTTTGATTTACAGTCAGAAGCACTGTGATAATTGGTGTGACTACATCTGTTGTTGTCCTGATACTGATCGCTGCTATCATTGGAGCACTGTTGTGTCGCAGAAAAATAAAAGCAGCATTTAAAAACAAAAGGTAGGATCTGAACTATCATGAACTATCAGTTACTGTAATCATCATTTTGTGGTTGAATGCATTGCAATTGCAATACTATTAATGATGGACATTATATTTTCAATTATCATCTAAAAGGTTTTTGAAGGACACCAACACTTCCTCAGGCCAGTGCAATCCAGCATTCCAACAGGGCAGTGCAAAGAACAGCCCCAGATGTGCACAAACACGCATCAGTCAACCACATTTCATTGAGTCATCCTCTACTCTAGCCTGCAAAACTCATTATGATTCAGCTATGATCTGTAGACCAGCACCAATGGTAAGATCATTAATTTGCCCCTAAAACAAGCTGTTCTGTTTGTGCCTACATTTTAGAATGCAGGAAATTCATTATACATCCATATTGAATACGTATAACTTTTTTATTATTCACAGCCTCCAAAGGACACAACACAAAATAGGATTGAACAGGTAGTTAATCTTAAATAAAAAGGTTAAATTACCTCCTATCTCAAAAAGATTGAAAGGGATTCACCCAAAAATGAAAATTCTCTCATCATTTACTCATCCTCATGCCACCCCAGATGTGTGTGACTTTCTTTCTTCAGAACACAAACAAAGATTTTTAGAAGAATTCCTCAGCTCTGTAGGTCCATACAATGCAACTGAATGGTGATCACATCTTTGTAGCTCCAAAAATCACATAAAGGAAACATAAAAGTAATCCATTTTACTCCAGTGGTTAAATCCATATCTTCAAAAGAGAAATAATAGGTGTGGGTGAGAAACAGAACAATATTGAAGTCCTTTTTTTACTCTAAATCTCCACTTTCACTTTTACATCTGAAAGTCACACGTGGTGCCTGTTTAGTTTAACTGAATATGACAGTTAAAATGGAGATTTAGAGTAAAAAAGGACTTAAATATTGTTCTGTTTCTCACCCACACCTATTATGTTGCTTCTGAAGATATGGATTTAACCACAGGAGTCATATGGATTACTTTTATGTTTTCTTTATGTGATTTTTGGAGCTACAAAGGTCTGATCACCATTCACTTGCATTGTATGGACCTACAGAGCTGAGATATTTTTCTAAAAATGTTCATTTGTGTTCTGCTGAAGAAAGAAAGTCATGCACATCTGGGATAGCATGAGGGTGAGTAAATGATGAGAGAATTTTCATTTTTAGGTGAACTACCCCTTTAATGTATTTTCAATTTATTCTTGGTTGGATTGTTTTTAATAAAAATTGACACTATATTTCATCTATATTCTATTAGATTGTGGAACCGTCCATCCCACCTATTTCCAGAAACATTCATCCTATTCAGGTGAGGTCTAGAATATCTTTTTGTCAGTTCAATTCAGTTTAAAGTTGACATGTGTAAGCCAAAATCTTTGCCAGAGTAAATAGCTTTGAATTATGCATATCTCAATTCTTGTGGTATTTCTGTTTAGGCAAAACCCCTATTGCCACCATCTAAACCACTTCCTCCTTCAAGACCTTTACCACAACTGACGCCCAAACTGGTAAGAGACTATTTCTAGTTAATTCCTTATTTAGTCAATAGCTAACACCAGATGCTACTGACATAAATCCTATTCAGTACTATTATGCTTTCTTTGCACTAATAGGAGGCTAAACCAAAACCACCTCCAGTGCCGCCATCAAAACCTTCAGGGTTACAACCAGTGTATACTCCACCACAGGTGAATTTACATTTTGTATTAACATGTTTTATTGCTTTTTATTTTATTTTTTTTTTGGTAACAGTTCCTGAAAACTATAAAATCACTGTTTATTCACTGTCTATTTGACTAAATGACTGAATGTCAATGTTTTACTGTCCTTTTGCATTCACTGTAGGCCATCCAGAAAGTAGCACTGAAGCCACCTGCCAGGCCCAAATGACTTGGAACAGTTTGAGTTTGAGTCATTGGGAGCTTCAGAAGAAGCTTGGTATGCATAACAGGGGGAGCAGTTTATGAGCTGAACAAAGCTCATCTTTCTTTGTGGTATTGCTGGGAATGACAAGATGAAGTTAAAGGAGATGGTAAAATAGTATGAAGCATTTGCACTCACTCGCTCCCTCTGTTATCTTGGTATGACTTTGTACTGTTTGTTTCTATTTCTGTTGCTGTATTTTGGCCTTTTTTCTGTTTATTTTTTGTATGTTTTTATTTGTATTTTAAAGAATATGATTTGCCACAGTTAACAGCCATTTCCAGTTGCGTGTGAAAACAACCAGCAAAATATCAATACAGGGCATCCAACATCCATTTAGTTAAGTCCATGCAAGTCTACAAAGTTCCTCCTTCAGAATCATATTGCCTCCCAGGTAGCAGCGAAAAAGTCTGATATGTTATAAAGAACTATTCTTCAAAAATAAGTTTAGTGCTTCCAAAGTTCTAGTGTACTTTTTATATCTCAGCAGGTAGAAGAATTTTGAGCAATTTCTATCACCAAAAAACAAAACAAAACAAAAAAATGAGTGGTTTTACACATCTTAATCTGTTTACAAGATAGATACGAGACCTGTCAGGCTTCTTTGAACAAAACCACTGGATGTATTCAGTGCCACATGAATCTGTAAAATAGCACACTCAGTGTCAGTTCTTTACAATATATTTGTATTTTGTCTTATTTATATGTTTCTGAAAACTTCATTGTTGAGTTTATTGTTTGATTTGTGATCTTTGTGCTTTTTTACTCTCAGACAAAGGCAAAAATGTATTTTTTGACCACATATAGTTTAAGATAAATCTTTCGATCTCAGCTGGTCTGATTTAATTCTTTGTAAATCTGAAAATAAATAGTGATTATAATGTATGTTTTTATATTTGTGTACTTTAATAAAGTTTTTCACATTTTCTTGTAATTTGCTGGCAATCACTCATGGTTTTTTTACATTTAGATGTATCTGTACAATAAAGTTCTTTTTGTTAATATTAGTGAATGTTTTGGGTATCATGAACTAACAACGAACAATATTTTTACAGCATTTATTGATTGTAGCTTATGTTAATTTATTCAAATATTTTAGTTCATATGCATTAACTATTGCTATTGTAAGGCTGGCACCAGAATGTCTACAACCAAAAGGCGCCATTTCCGGTAAAAGTCAAAGAACTCTGTGAGAATCAACGTCATAGAACTCTCTCACAAAAGCTGAAATCTGCACCTGAATATCACCACAGTGTGATAAATTGCAAATCACCTTGCTGCCCCCCTCTCTCTCCCTTCTCCCTTCATCAGCTCTGGACCAACACAAAAGACACAAGATTTATATGTAAAAAATATAACAAATACCATGAAAACAAAGAATGCAACTGTATGTGTTTGATATCATTTAAGCGGTCACTGTGCGACTGGTATAGTGGTCTCTTTCCCATGTTGATAAAACTAATGGTAACAAAGTTATAAGGTCTTTGCCAAATACTGCATAATTCTGGAGGTGTCTCCCCCTCCTTGACCTACAATTGAAATTATCTCCTGTATGTTAACAAGGTTAAACCCCAGGAAGTCAAGAACCCATTCACCCCCAAATCCTCATTGTTCATAGGATAATACCATTTGGTACACAATGTTTATTCTGTCTGGATATTTAAGGAAAGTTGGCATGAAGTTCTGGGAATCTGTAAGCAGATCTCCCATGCTGTACCGCTGCATGTAGTTTTGTCAGGTATGTTTCTTTGACTTGTCTTTTATTTTTAGTAATGCTTGTTTATTCTGATCATGTGAAATTGGCTTTGATTTGAATTTCTGCAACAATGTTTTATATCCTACCTCACAAATAAATTGTTATTATTTGATTTATTCTGAATTCCTCCAAAATCATTATTGGAGCTTTAATACAGGAGGAAGCCATTTAAAGACTCTCAGTTTGAATTTAAACCACTCAGGACAACCAGGTAGGATTTGAATTTCATTAGACCAGGGTAGACCATACTGGAGCTTTAATATAGGAGAAACCACTCAGGACAACCGGGTAGGAGAAAGCCATTTAAAGACTCTGTCACTGCTCACCGCCCGTCTTAGCAAGTTGTATGTACGTGACTAAGCGGCAGTATCGTCTAGTTATGAGACAAGCCAAACCAGATGATATTAGTTAACCCTACAACCACTGACTAAGAACGGAACTGGCTATCCATTCAAGGGAGGTTTACATAATTTAATAACGGCCGGCGTAAGTCTCCAAAGATCAAAAGGACAATGAATAGAAGAGGATTTAGAGTAATCAATAACCTAAAAATTTTAAATTAAAAGAATGATCAGAAATTAATTAGAGCTTAAATATAAATTAGAGGTCAACTTAAAATTGGAGTCAGATTAATATAAAATTGGAGTCAGATAAAATGAATAACGGAATTAAATGTGTGAATTAACAATAATTGATTTACTTCAGCGCTCAGAAAAGACAGAACAACGCAGAGACCTTCAAGGGCAATTTATTGAAGTTCCACTCCGGAACGGATATGAAATTATCCATAAAGATATCCCTTCTCTATTTTACACTATTGTATAAAATTTTAATGTTAAAACAATATTAGTATATGTAGAAATTAATATTAGCCAAACTAAGATTACTAAATGATGTACAGTTATTGTTAATAAAGTTTTACCATTTTGAGATATTTTGAATCGCATTGGCAAGAGTAACGAGATGACCTCTACCGCGCCCTGTATTTTTTAGTTGCCTAGTAACGATTCAAACAACCAAGCTTTTGTTGACGCAAAAGCTTGTTTCAAATGATGGACAGGCCTAAACAATTAGACGAAGAAGTTTTGCAAGATCTCTACGCATGGATAGATAAAATACCACTCTCTAGACCAAAACGGAATATAACAAGAGATTTCAGCGATGGAGGTATTTAGTTCCTTTAATAAATAAATCTAAAAATAAATAACAAGGCAAGGCAATTAACTATTATCTTACGATTGTTGACAATTTAAGCAGTGTTATTCTGCATTTCACCAATGAGTTGGAAAAAAACCCAACCCCCCCCCCCCCCCAAAAAAAAAAAAAAAAAAATAAAATAAAACAGGCCGTATGGTTTTCCTATCTCACGTAGTAATAGTCAATACTAATAATAATGCCGGTATTATGACAGGCTACTGTTAGCTAATAGGCAATATATCTTATAATTTTACTCTTTACTCTTTTTATTGAGGAAGGTCTGTCAATAAGTATTTTAACCATTGTCATATGCAGTTATGGCTGCAGAGGTAGTGAGGCATTTCTTTCCTAAGTTGGTGGAGCTGCACAACTACACACCCGCACATTCCACGCAACAGAAGCTGAGTAACTGGAGCACTCTGAACAGGCAAGTGTATTTATTTGTTCTTCACGCAGACAGTAAAGCAAACAAACACGCACTGCTTATCTGACCCCTGCATGTCGTTTGACACATTCCCCAGAGGATTGCAGGAATGTGACATTACACCTCAGCAATAACACTGGACATGAGATCTGAACGTTAACACTAACTGTGTCTCAATATAATTAATGACTACATAGTAAGCATTTCTGGGCATCATATATCGAGACAATCATGTGCGAGAAATCTACTTATGCTTGACAAGTGAACATACTCTTTTAGTTGCAATATAAAAACTTAATAAAATTGAAGAGTAAAGGGATAGTTTACTGAAAAATAATTAAAAAATGTATCTCATCATTTATTCACACTAATGCCATCCCAGATGTGTATGACTTTCTTTCTTCTGCTGAACACAAATGAAGACATTTCAGCTCTATAGGTTCATACAATGTAAGTGAATGGGAACGAAAATGTTGCTGTTCTAAAAAGCACATAAAGGCAGCATAACAGTAATCCATAAGACTCGAGTGGTTAAAACCATGTCTTCAGAAGTTATATGATAGGTGTGAGTGAGAAACAGATCTCACTTTTTTCTTTTTTCTTTAAAATTCTCCTCCCTGCCCAGTAGGTGGCAATATGCACGACTAATGCGAATCGCCAAAAACAAAAGAAGAAGAATGTGAAAGTGGAGATTGATAAAAAAAATAAATTAAAAAAAAGGACTTAAAATGGATCTGTTTCTCACCCACACCTATCATATCGCTTCTGAAGATATGAATTTACACTTGAATCGTATGGATTACTTTATGCTCCCTTTTTGTGCTTTTGGAGCTTCAAAATGTTGGTACCCATTCACTTGCATTGTGAGAACCAACAGAGCTGAGATATTCTTCTAAAATCTTTGTTTGTGTTCAGCAGAAGAAAGAAAGTCATACACATCTGGGATGGAAAGAGGGTAAGTAAATGATGAGAGAATTAAAAAAAAAAAGTTATGTTTTAATAAAAATAAAAAATTCTTCTTAATGTTTTAGTTAATGGTATTTAAATTAAATAAATAACTTTGTTGGTCCAGACTTGAAAAGCTAACGAGTAAATTTTCTCATTTCAGAAAAGTTTTTTCCAAGCTGAACTTCCATATACCTGAGGATACAATGAAGAAGATAGTGGTCAGCACTGCAGGCTACATTGAACTAGTCCTTTGCTCTCTGAGAGAGAAGATTGAGGAAAAGACAGCAGGAAAAGTATTAAATGGCACACAGGTTAGTGCACGCTTGCATTTATGTAGTACATTTGCAACTATGTGTTCTGTTTCTTTTCTTGTTCTTCACTTTTCATCCAAGCAGATACAGAATGTATTGAATGGTTTGACATACAGAATGAGAATGTAGTATTGGGATGTAATGTTTATTCACAGTCTTGGTCTTTAAGTTCTTTTGGAATGGTTAAATTAGTGGTGATTTAATCCAGTCTTATCCTTGTTTTTAGGACTTGGAATATTACAGCACTGCAAATGGACAGCCGAGATTAACAGGTATTAACCATATCACATAGGACTGTGGCCTTCACAGGACATGACACATCACATGATATGATGTTAAGCAAGTGTTCTCTCACCACAACATTTTTTGTTTTTGTTTTATGGGGGACTATTGTGTTTGTTGTCACCTTATATGGATTGGGTTGATTTTTTTTTCTTCTTCTTTTTTTTATTTTTATTTTTTTATTAAGAATGAGCATCTATCAGTTTCATTGCTTACTTAGCCCATCCGTTATATCGGAACATTTGTAAGTACATCAGCATAAGCTTTTTAGGAAGCTAAGCATTCAGTGATCATAGATGATCTGATTGTCGCATTTCTTAGAATAATCAGCCCTTGGGTCAGCAGGATGTAAACCAAACTTTGAAATTAGCAACTGAAGTGTCAGCAAGTGCCAATAGGATTATTTATGTCTTTAAAGGTGCAAAGAGGAGCAGTTTTCTTAAAAGAGGGAGGGTCAAGACATTTATATTGAGGTGATCAAGAGTTTCTGCTTTCCATCATGAGCTTGAACTCCCTTTAATTGCTTAACTTTATCTTGTCTCGATCAGTTTTATTGCAGATACACTATATTGCCAAAAGTATTCGCTCACCCATCCAAATAATTGAATTCAGGAGTTCCAATCACTTCCATGGCCACAGGTGTATAAAATGAAGCACCTAGGCATGCAGACTGCTTCTACAAACATTTGTGAAAGAATGGGCTGCTCTCAGGAGCTCAGTGAATTCCAGTGTGGTACTGTGATAGGATGCCACCTGTGCAACAAGTCCAGTCATGAAATTTCCTCGCTACTAAATATTCCACAGTCAAATGTCAGTGGTATTATAACAAAGTGGAAGCGATTGGGAATGACAGCAACTCGTAAGGCCATGTAAAATGACAGAGCGGGGTCAGCGGATGCTGAGGCGCATAGTGCGCAGAGGTCGCCAACTTTCTGCAGAGTCAATCACTACAGACCTCCAAAGTTCATGTGGCCTTCAGATTAGCTCAAGAACAGTGCATAGAGAGCTTCATGGAATGGGTTTCCATGGCCGAGCAGCTGCATCCAAGCCATACATCACCAAGTGCAATGCAAAGTGTCAGATGCAGTGGTGTAAAGCACGCCGCCACTGGACTCTAGAGCAGTGGAGACGCATTCTCTGGAGTGACGAATCACGCTTCTCCATCTGGCAATCTGATGGACGAGTCTGGGTTTGGCGGTTGCCAGAAGAATGGTACTTGTCTGACTGCATTGTGCCAACTGTGAAGTTTGGTGGAGGGGGGATTATGATGTGGGGTTGTTTTTCAGGAGCTGGGCTTGGCCCCTTAGTTCCAGTGAAAGGAACTCTGAATGCTTCAGCATACCAAGAGATTTTGGACAATTCCATGCTCCCAACTTTGTGGGAACAGTTTGGGGATGGCCCCTTCCTGTTCCAACACGACTGCGCACCAGTGCACAAAGCAAGGTCCATAAAGACATGGATGAGCGAGTTTGGTGTGGAAGAACTTGACTGGCCTGCACAGAGTCCTGACCTCAACCCGATAGAGCGCCTTTGGGATGAATTAGAGCGAAGACTGCGAGCCAGGCCTTCTCATCCAACATCAGTGTCTGACCTCACAAATGCGCTTCTGGAAGAATGGTCAAAAATTCCCATAAACACACTCCTAAACCTTGTGGAAAGCCTTCCCAGAAGAGTTGAAGCTGTTATAGTGCAAAGGGTGGGCCGACGTCATATTAAACCCTATGGATTAAGAATGGGATGTCACTTAAGTTCATATGCGTCTAAAGGCAGATGAGCGAATACTTTTGGCAATATAGTGTATATTATTATTATATGGGATTTATAGATTTTATATAAATGAAAAAAATACTGTTCTATTTATCGCTATAGAATTCTAAAGAAATGAATCTATTTCTATCCATAGATATTAAATAGATATTTGAACCAGTTCAGAAATATTTTTGTCACAGACAAGTATTGGAATCACTGATGACAAAACTGACATCTGTGGAAATAGACGAAATGCCCTGCATTGTCAGCACTCTCTTACCATTACATAGAGGGGGGCTAGATACGTCAACCCTCTGTTTTCCACACCTCATCATCATGGGGTCTTGGTTGTGACATCGTCTGGTCTGTTCAGGTTCAACTCCCTCTTTTCATGAAGGTACAGGCTCTGCATATCAGCTCTATTCTCCAGATAGCCCTTAACCACTTCCAACAGGCTCAACACATTTGGTTAAAAGCCCTTTAGTCCATTGCAAACTGAAGCCAATTGTACACTATTAAGTCTAATATGGGACCAGAAAGGCTAGATTGTTTCTGATATATCATATTATTGATGAGTATTTCTGTTGGGAAACATGGGTCCTGTTTTTCTTTTTTTCAGTAGGTGCTGTTCCATTTTAGCTTGTTATTCTTAGCTTACGGGATGTTTATGAGGTGAGGCTCTGCTGGTGTTGATGATTCAAAGCTTAGAGCCAAATAAACTTCTTCTGTTCTCTAGTTAACAGTGGACTGCAGTCTGGTGCCCCGTCACTGTGCCATTTTGACCTTATTGTGTTTAATGGGTTCAAATGGAGTCTGATTAGTTTAGCCTTCCTGGCTAAGCTATTCTTATGAGCTTTAAATCTTCAAGTATGGGGGAGTACTACTCAGCTAAAGGGAGAGAGGACATTGATGCAGGGTATTGTGAGGGTAAAGTCTCAATGCCTAAATTTAGCCTGGAGGGATTCTGAAGCATTTCTCTGTGCCAAGACGCAGTGCTTACAGCAGTGAGTTTTAGACTGTTGTAAATAAGCCATGTCATACATCATTCAATGTTTGCCTGTCTGCTTAAGTCCATTGTTGGTTTCAAAGCCAAACGTTTTAAATTCATTACTCAATATACCTGTTGTATCTCTAAAGTCAGGGCTTTAAAAACCTATTCTAAATTACTGGTCTAGCATAACTTGTTTGCACAGATTGGAGAAATCCTTTCTCTGTTTTCTCAAATTTCTACAGAGAATCATCAGATGAATTTTGAGACCAATCACACCAATCCAGCCACTGTGAAGATGGCAGAAAAAGTCAGGTATGCAAGCTTTGCTATGCAGTGACTCCAGAATCTTTGATCCCTTAAGAAATATAAAGCCCGTTACTTAGGTCTAGTGATGTACTGTGATGTGATTCAAAATTAAAATATATTTTGAAATTTGCAAGTAGGCCTGTGGGAAAAATCAGTATTTACAATGGAGAAATCTTGCTTAGTGCTTTTGCAGCCTTGGGATCAAATGTGGATCCAGCCTTCCGTTTGATTTTGGAGGAGAAGGAACAGGCCATTTTGGCTTTACAGGAGACTGTTGAGGTGGGTTACTCAATTTAAGATAAAGTATTTAAAACTTGAACCAAACCATTGTCATGAACTAAAGGTGCTACGTGTCATTTTTTCAATGTTAACATACATTACGCACTTCACATTTAATGTGCATTTGAGCACATTAGAACAAATTCATTTAGAACCTTTTTTTTTTCATGAGATGTTTAACAAAATCATAAGTTAATTGAACATTCTGAATATTCTGACTTGCAGCTACCTGTAACTGAATATTAAATAATGTCTCAGTGACAAACACTGTGAAGTTTTAGGATCAAGTTACTTTAAAGAGCCCATATTATGCTAATTTACAGGTTCAAAATTTTATTTTGGTGGTCTACTAGAATAGGTTTACATGCTTTAATGTTAAAAAAAAAATGTTTTTCTCATACTGTACGTTTCTTTTCCCTGCTCTTCATACTCTGGCCGAAACGCTCTGATTTATCTCCTGTCTCTTTAAAGCCCCCCTTTCAGAAAAGGCCAGTCTGCTCTGATTCGTCAGCTGGCCTAGTCTGTTGTGATTGGTCAACCGCGTAGAGCGTGTGTCGGAAATGTAACGCCCCTTACCATAACCGAGTTTCAGCTCCTGAGGCTTCCTGAGCAGCTGTAAACACTGCTGTTACTATGGTAACAGTGGCGTCGGTTTTGCTGTACCATATCTAGCCTGAGTCCGATAATGAATGAAATAATAAAAGTTTGAAAGAACAAGCTGATCGACCCGAACAACCTTCGCAAGCACGACTTGAGCAGGACATTTCACAGTGGTAAGTTTTAATTTAGTAGCTTTCTTACAAGTACACTGTTGACTATTGTGAACCTAACAAAGCTTTAAGTAAAAGACATGTAGTGCATCTAAGTTAGTCATCTTTTGCTGGAATGGGTGTAGCTGAACTTTTTTCACCCGAGATTTGAACGGAGTACAGAGGCTTACTCCCGGCTGGTGAGCAAGTTAGCCGTGGACTACTGTGTATAGCGGCCTTAACATTACAGCTTGTAATTATATAATTATATAAGACTCTTGAGATCGACCATTTTGTTACACAGTTTTAGGTAAAAGCCAGCCCACAGCTGAATAGTAAACCCTTACCAAAACAATAACATTACATAGCAGGTTAGCCGAGCACTACCGTGGATTGCAGATGTAAAATTACCGTTTGTAGTAAGAACGACAAACAATCTGCATAATTCTGCACCTGCAGCTGATTAGCAAAACTATTTCAACACAGTAACATTAGCTAGCAAGTTAACAGAGGCCTACAGCTGTGCACTGGGTCTACACCGTAGCTACAACACAAAACTCCACATTTGAACTCTCGGTAGTAGATAAATCCACAAATAATCAAGCATACTTACAGGATTTGATTCTGAAGCATCAGATTGTACCAACAAAGTGGGAACTGCACCATCTTTCAGGGGTAACCGACTTGAAAATCCGGCATTGGTTGTGGTTGTACTGCTGAGAAATAGTGGTAAAAATACATTTTAACCACTGATTCTTCAATTTGTCTGCCTTTGGAAGTCCAAACAAAGAGGTTTTGCTTTCGCAGTGAAGAAAACAGCGTCTTCTTGACATGGCAACAACACTAACCTAACACATTCTGGCGGGCGGGCCAAAGTAGCCCTTAGGCGGGCATTATACAAATGTGTTACATAGTGACGTAGATACTTTATGGAAGAAATGGCTGGACTACAAACAGCCTGTTTCTTGTAGTTCTTGAGCAGTGTTGTCTGTGGGGGAGAATAACTCCCTCTTGCGTGGACTTTGTGCTTTGTAACTTTGCAGACCTTTTACATGCACAAAGAGCTATGTTACACACTAAAGGAAAGG
Source organism: Myxocyprinus asiaticus (assembly GCF_019703515.2). Lineage (NCBI taxonomy): Eukaryota > Metazoa > Chordata > Actinopteri > Cypriniformes > Catostomidae > Myxocyprinus > Myxocyprinus asiaticus. The sequence goes on from NC_059366.1 coordinate 25,003,548, forward strand.
TAAAATCCCAAAAAGCATAATAGGGCTTCTTTAAGCACCTTTAGCATATATGCCAGCTGGCAAGAGATGCAGATGTCACAAAAGGAAATAGGTCTTTCCTGTGCTGTCCTCCCAGCAATTGGTCAAGGGCTACAAGTCACATTTTCTCTGAGAAACTGTTTCCTCTCACTGTTGCAGATGTAGCAGAAATTGTCAACATCAAGATTGGTCAATGAGTCACTGTGAGTTCAGCTGCTATGATTTTTTAAATATAAATTCTGTCATAATTGACTAACCCTCATGTCATTCTAAACTCATATGACTTCCTTTATTCTGTGGACACGAAAGGATACAATTTAAAGAATGTTGCGAATGCTGATTTACAAACAATACAGTTGGAAAGTGCTTTACTTTAAATCATTAAAAGTACCCAAAAGTGTCATAAAACTCTGAGTCATCTTCCAAGTCTTCTGAAGGTATATGATCACTGTAATTTGAAATGTAAGTTGTTATTCACTCTCAAATCAAATAATTGATCAACTCATGTTTACAGAGCCCAAATCAAATATAGTGACACATCAATAATATCAAACCTCATTTGTTCATGTTTCATGAATTTTGGGCACTAGACACTCAAGCATTTTGAGCTCTGATTTGGGCTTTGTATAAATTTGATCTGATTTGTGAATAATGACTTAAATTTTGGTCTGTTCATCATACAAAGTTTGCCTTCAGAGGAGTTGGATTATGACGTGTCACTTTTGGATACATTTTTAAGTTTTAAAGTGAGTCATTATTCACTGATATTGTATGGAAATCAGCGATTGTGACATTCTTTAAAATACATCCTTTTGTGTTCCGCAGAAGAAAGTCCTGTGGGTTTGGAACAATATGAGGTTGAATAAATAATGACAGAATTTTCATTTATGGTTGAACTTTCATTTAAAAGGTTTATTCACCCAATAATTAAAATGATCTCATCATTTACTCACCCTCATGACATCTGTGTATGACTTTCTTTCTTCTGCTGAACACAAATGAAGATTTATTGAAGAATATTTCAGCTCTGTAGGTCAATGCAAGTGAATGGTGGCCAGACCTTTGAAGATCAATAAGGCAGATAAAAGCAGCATTAAAGTAATCCATAAGACTCCAGTGGTTAAATAAATTTATATCACGGGTCTGTTGAATGCTTGATTCTTACTTATTGACGGACATTCTAAGGTGTGCAATTATTTTCCAGTAAACACACGGCTATGAAGTAGTTCCAGGTCTTGACTGCATAACGGTTCCATATCACTTCACCAAATTATTTCAGTTATTTCAAAGAGCCGTAGAGGCTACCACAGCAAAATAACCAACTGAAACAAAGACATTGATTAAGATAATCGGATATGAATGACAAACAATGTCTGTAATATCCTAAATGTATTTTAATTTCAGTTGAAAAGCGCCTTTGCACTCACTCTCTCTCTCTTTTGCTCTCGTGTCACACCAGCACTCACACATGCTAAAACTGACACACATATTGTACATACGCACATACACAGACACTCACAAACACACACCTAGAGATTCGAGTCATGACTTAAGCAATAAAACAAAACTTTGATAAATACAACAGTTTCTGTTTAATCCGAAATAACTTTTAATATCTGAGGAAAGCAACCTCACGCTCCCCTTCTCTCTTGCTCTCACTCCGCTTTGCTTTGTGGCTGCATTACCACCTCAGGTGTTCATTATTTTCAATAATTCAGCAGTCCGTTGTGAATTATTCCTTACATCATCTAAAGTGATCTAATCGGTTTTGTGTGAGAACAGACCAAAATGTAACTCTTGACAGCAATCTCCTTCGAGATCATTATTTCAAGCTCTATTACACTTCCTATAGTGCCATCTAGCGCTCTGCCCATGCGTCAAGCACTAGGAAGTGTAATCACGCTTAAAACCATGATTGTACCTAGAGATTACAATGGCAAGATGTACAGTGAAAAAGGAGTTATAATTTGGTTTGTTCTCACCCAAAACAGACTGGATCACTTGATAAGATATTGATCGAACTTCAATGGATTACTTTAATGTTGCCATTATCTACTTTTTGAAGCTTCAAAGATCTGGCCACTGTTCACTTGCATTGATCTTCTAAAAATCTTTGCTTGTTTTCTACAGAAGAAAGAAAGTCATTCACATCTGGGTTGACATCATGTTTGGGTGAACTATTCCTTTAATGTTGTAACAACAGGTTCAAATACCTGCATTTTATTTATTTTTTATTTTTTATGTTTCAATAATAAAAAAACATTCAGTAACTGGTCTACTTTAATGAAATTGATTCAACTTTTGCCAGTCACTGCCTGGAAGGAAGTGTTTTATCACAAAGCAGCCACAGAGAGATTGTGACATCAGTAACCATTTGCTCATTTGCACATTTGCACATTTAGAAAACCTTTGGTTTGAAAACACCAACATAGTGCACAATTGATCACAAGCCTATACAAGCCAAATCTCCTATATATTTCACTTTCCTCTAGATTTTACAGATTAAGGTAAACAGATTGGAGCACCTTGTGCATCTTAAGGACCTACGCATTGAGGACCTGACAAAGCACTTAGAGCGATACAAGACACGCAACAACATCTCATAATTATACTGTATTAGAGTCCACCCTCAGGCATTTTATTTCAGGAATTTAATTGAAAACATATTATACAAACTTACTATTTACTGTAGAAATGAACTGTAACATGAATGAACTGTAAAATTAATTTTATTTTATTTTTTTCATGTGAAATAATCTAATTTACCTGACCTGTTGTGATTGTTAGCACTCAGAATAAGGAGCATTGATGGCAATTTCATATTTGGCTTGTAAAAAAAAATTAGTGGACTAGCATACTGAATCAGCAGAGGCCATCAAACTACTGTAATCTATGCTTTACATTTCCACAGTACCAGCAATACCAGTTTACTAGCATCACTTGTGCCTGTTTTGACTTATTTTTAGGATTTCAGTTGTATTTTCAGTAAATGCTTGGTTCTTTTCTCTCTCTCTCTCTCTCTCTCTCTCTTTCTCTCTAATTTTTTGTTTTTATTATAAGATACCCCCATGTACTGCTGATAGTGTTGAGATTTACTAGTAACTGAAATTGCGTTTGTTATATGTGGAATTATGGAAATTATATTTTTGTTGATTTGCTTTGAAATTTTCTTTCGTGTGTTTGCCAAAATATACATAGCAACTACTAGTGTAAAAATATACTAAGAACTTAAGGATTTTCCATTGTATCCAGTAAATTCTGCTTTTTTTGATAACATATTGAAAAGTAAAAAAAACAGCAACTTGTTAATACTTTATTTTGGGATCTTGCTGAACATGTTATTATATGTCATGTCATTAGACTTAATACAGTGTGGAACAGAAGCTTTTCCAGTGTTGTGGTCTGACATGTTTGTGGCTTATTCTCAATAGCATCCAGACATTAGACTGAATGCAAAGGGTTTGTTTTAAAATTGATTTCATTCTGACCTTCAGCATGACTGATCATCTGACTGATCATCAGTTGCTGCAGTCTATACATATGCTCATAAAACTCTCTACATATGCTCATAACCCCCTGCGACACTTCTGAACCTTTATCATTAATTCATAATTTATTTTTTTAAGAATGGTCAGAGAATGACTTTAATTAATATATTCATCAACATTCAATAACACATGCTGAACTCATGAAAATTATTCCATTAATTACAAAACCCTCATGTTGTTCCAAATCAATATGATGTACTTTTCTCAGTGGAACACAGTGATAGGCAGAATATTAGCTTTAGTCACCATTCACTTTTTTTCTCTCTATTTAAAAAAAATATAAAAATAAAAAATGTGAAAATGAATGATGACTGAGGCTTACCTAATCTTCTAAACCTCTACTTTTGTGTTCAATGGAGGGAAAGAAATTCGTACAGGTTTGGAACAACAAGAGGGTGAGTAAAAGATGACAGAATTTTCATTTTTGGATGAACTACCCATTTAGCATCCAGAAATTCCCAAAGAGGGACATAGTGAGTAGACAAGAATACTGAATGTAGTTATTCAAGCTCTTGTTGTTGCTCACTCTTCTGCATTCATCCACAACACACACACACACACACACATGCATGATGTAAAGATACTTTCCGCTACATCTCAAGGCCTTCTCTCTCCACTCCAGTGTGTCAGTCAGAACATAACCAGATGCTTTTCTACCTGGAACTCCTGAGGAAGGACCTTAATCCAGTCTCCACTATAATTATCTGTAGGATGAATGACACATTGAAATCCAGAGTGCACAGGACCAGATTTGCATGGAAGAAGTCACAGATCCCCTTAATCATATAGTTCCTCCCCACAGTTCAGCAAATGGGTGATAGTGTAGCAACATGTCACCATCTCTTTAGGGAACCAGCTCCCACTTTTCACCCCAGACCATTCTTTATCATAATCAGAGAGCAGATGACCTATAATTTTGAGTTTTTCTTAAACAATGCAGATTTGGCTCATCCTCTCTCAGCTATCTTGGCCAAAGGAAACTTTTTGGAACTTTACCGTATATGCGATCACTTTGTGCCTCTCTCATGAGTCATGTGTTTATACTAACATCAACCCAATGTGAAATCTCAGACTAAATGTAAACAGTTCTACTGCAAAGTTGAGAGGAAAATGCCCTCTCTCTCGTCTCTCTCTCTCTCTCTCTCTCTCTCTCTCTCTCTCTTGAGATTATTATGAATTATGAAAGATTTCTCACAATTGACTGAATATTGCTGGATATATCCTGAAAAAGATGTTTCATAGGGGATTAAAATTAAGAAGTTGATAATCTGAGCATTCAACGTCTATCCATAAAGTTCTCATGACTCCCAGATGACTCAGGCTGAGCTCTCAAGCCTTGGTGAGACTGCTGGAACATGCAGAATTGGAGGTTGGATCCTTGGGTGGTACACCAGCAGAAAAGCTCTCTTGAGTCACACTAAATTACAATCACAAGCACACATGAGCCCTTCAGCATATAGATTCCATAGAGAGCATACTGTGAGAATGTCTGGAATGGGACTTGTTCTCATGAAGAGAGAGAATGAATGTGGTACTTCCTCTGGCCTCTAACAAGGTCTCATATTTAAGCACTCTAAAGTGAAAATAAAGGAACATTTACAAAAGCAATGGATATAAAGGAGAAAAATGTAATAGAGGTAAAAGGAACTGACTAAAGTACTGCAGGTAATCTTCTTCGGAGGGTTTTTCCAGGATATGAAGAAATGTCTTGAAATAAAATAACTTACTCCTCCACTGTGACGTGCACAGAACGGAGGCAGCAGGGGCGCAAGCCTCTGCCTCTTTCATTCACAAATCTAAAGGTGCCCTTTTGGTCGTCAAGCAAAATGGGAGACATTTTAATAATTCAATTAAAATTGTTAAATAAAACAAAATAAAAATCTTGTAATAATCCCACAATAACAGTAATTATGTGATATTATGAGATCTCTTTGTAAATCGCGGGCGTATTAAAGAAAATTAAGCGGAGTTGCCTTTCAGAGTGCGCAGATTGGGGGCAGATTCCAGTCGCAAGTGATCCTCCCTATGCCCTGTACTCACTCTGAAGTGCAGAGCCCATGAAGTGGGTACTCTGAAGGAAACATGGCATTACTGTATGAATGTACCCTTCGCTAACAGACTTGTGGAAGGGCTCTCCGAGAAAAGATTCATTTTCTTACTTTTGTTTTGAACGAACTTTCAAGTGGCATCCCCTCCCACAGCAGTGCCCTTCAAGGAAGCAAAAAATGCAGTTTTGAATTCGCCCCGGAGCATCAAAGTGCTGTTACCTCAGACGAGTAACAGGTCAGATAAAAAGTCCACTCCATGAATTGTGCTGTAAGTTCATCAAAAGAATAATACATGATTGCTACCACATTTCTGACATCGCGCACCTGCAGTGTAGACAGATTTATTAATTAGAATGGGATTATAAACAGTTGCTTCGCTTTCAGTGATAGACATTCAATTTGTGTTTTAAAGAATATTGACATAAACTGAAGAAGCTGTCTGGTTCAGCCAAAGCCAGTTTGGTTTTGTTGAAACTAATAAGTCATTAGACTTATCACTTTCAGAAAAATACCATTAGGCTTCCACAGTACCACCTATAAGTATATTATGTAGTCTGTGTAGGGCACCAACTCCTTAGGGGGCCACCATCATACCCTAGGGGGGTACCAGAAACTCCACCGGCTGCCCTTCCTTGCATGTTATATGTTATTCGAGGACTCTCTAGCATTCGTGGAACACAGTCGATCAACTCGCGCTCACACTTTTTCACCGCACTTGCACTTTCTCATCGCGCCTTCGCACCGGGCACCAAGTTTTCAGGGTAATGCCATGGTACTGAATGATTGATCATGTTTATGTTTTATGATACTGTAATGGTACTCCAAGGTTCTTTAAAAAATACCATGGTTTTACAATGACACATGTCAAAAATATTGGGTTATCACAGACCATGTCTGAAAATAAAAAAGTGTAATACCATGGTGCTTTTTGTGAGAAATATAACAGAATAGGCTATTATTTGTGATAAAATAATAATGTACAGTATATATATATATATATATATATATATATATATATATATATATATATACAAGAAAATGGTTAAATACTCAATGTTTTTTATAGTAGTATTTATAATTACTACTCATTAAAAAAATGCCCTTTTTATCCTTCCACCCCGTCCCTGCTAAGGTCTATGCATGACACTGCTCCTCCATTACCTTTTTGAGTCCTGTGTGCTTGCTTAGTGCTTACACTTCAGACGAATCAGTTTCCTAATATTTTGTTGGTCATTACAATGTTTACTTAAGCACAAGAATCATTTTTTCAGATTTTGCATACTAATCTCAGATATTCTCAGATAACATACACCCAAAAAACACCTCTTTGGCTGAACCTGATTCAATCCTTGGCAGTGGTTCCATGCATTTGGAAATGATTGAGAAATGAGTCATCTTAAATTAAAATTGCCATATAATTTCAACTTAAATACTTAAAGTAGAAGGAACCTAACTGAATCAAGTAAACCCAACAAAATGTAACATCAAAATGGAACTTTCTTAGTGATATGCTAGCTAATTACAGAAAATGATAAATACATGCTGCTGGGAAGCACTACTGAGTTGCTGAATGGTAAAACAATATGTAGAATACTCATGAATATTGGTCCCGAATCTAGGCTCAAGTTCCACTATTCACCATTATGGTAACCCCCAAAACTACAACAACAAAATTCTTCTAAATCTCACCATAACAAAACATTAAACGCTAACATGTCTCATTATAAACCAGCCTAGACAAACATGGGGATTGCATGCTGGTTAAGCCTGTCTTATCAGTGGGGATATCAGCAATTTGTGCTGGGCATAAAACATGAGATATATATATTATTATTATTAGGCCTACTTCTAATCAAGGGTTTCTTCAAACAAGTACTTAGTATTCTATCAGGTTCTTTCTGGAGTAAGAGTACTTGATTAGATCATTCTTACACTGGTTTGAAGGTTTCAAGTTTTATTAGTCACATACATAACCATACACAGTATGACATGTAGTGAAATTCTTGATATGACTTTTCTCCCCCCAATTTACGATATATATATATATAGAGAGAGAGAGAGATAGATAGATAGATAGATAGATAAGGAGTACAAAATTTTTTATTACAATTAAAATTGTGTGGTGTTGAATAGTAAAACTAGTCCTGGTGTTGTCCTTGATTCAGGACACGGGTGGCCTGGGGAAAGAAGCTCCTTCTCATTCTCTCTGTTTTGGCCATCAGGGAGCGGAAGCGTTTCCCTGACCGCAAAAAAAAGAGAAGAGTCCATTATTAGGATGGCTGAGGTCTTTCATGATCTTCCTGGCTTTGGTCCAGCATCGTTTGTTGTAGACGGACTGCAGGTTGGGGAGTTTGATGTGGGTGATGCGCTCAGCTGATCGCACCGCTCTTTGTAGAGCCAGTCTATCTTGTTTTGTGCATTTTCCAAACTAGGCTGTGATGTTGCCTGTCAGGATGCTCTCAATGGTGCAGTTGTAAAAGTTTTTTAAGCACCATAGAGGGCAGTTTAAATTCCTTTAAGCGCCTAAGGTGGTAAAGACGCTGACGGGCCTTCTTCACCATGGTGTTAATGTGGCAGGTCCATGACAGATCGTGTGAGATATGTATGCCAAGATATCGGAAACTGTCCTCTCTCGACACTGTGGCCCCGTTGATCATAATGGGGTGGTAGTTCCTCGCCTGCTTTGTGCTGAAGTCCACTATCAGCTCTTTTGTCTTGCTGACATTCAAAAGGAGACTGTTCTCCTGGCACCAGTCCTCCTGGCCTTAGATCTCCTGCAGATAGGTCCTCTCGTCATTATCAGAGATCAGGCCCACCACAACATTGTCGTCAGCAAGGTGTGACAGAAACAAATCAGTACATGAATCAATAGCAATGACTAACAGTAGGCACATGATCCATATTGCTGAGATGTTTGGGGATGAGCTGCAGAGATCTTTAACCCAAGTTCAAGGGGGTTACTTCCTGCGGCTATGCCCAAGTGTTCTACATGAAAATGTATCAATATTTGGAAGGTGGAGTATATCATGTCAAGTAAAAAGTGTAAAATGACTTGACAATAGTGTTGTTTTTGTTGAGACGATAATTTGTTTTTGCACACAGTGAAAACAAACAAAAAGTAACTGTAGTAAATTCATAAAAATGTGATGGTACAGTTCTAATGAAGGAATAAATAATATTTGTTTGACAGAATTGTAAGGGATAGACTTGATTACTGTCCTAGAGCATCTGTTTCTGTTCAGACCAAGATATGACTGTGCTGTCTGAAAGTTTCTTTTATGTTCTTTAAATGACTCTTGGAAGATTAATCATGGAGATGTTTGTAGCACAATGAAAACCACATGCTAATCAAACTGACTGAAAAGCATACAAGAAAAAGAATGGCTTTATACCAGGTGCTAATTGGCATGTTTATTGGGTTTTCCACCCACAGATCACATCTTTTTTGATAAAACAATGGAGGATAGGAAAGAGCACCATAAACCTAGTGGGGTCTGATTATGGAAGAGGTTTGTTTTGATTTGCATGGATGTTAGTTTTGTTTCTTTGACTGCAGGGAGAATGCTCACATAAGTAAAGTTCACTCTGTTTAACTTTTTGTCTATGTATTCTGCCAACATAAAGTGACTTCCAGATCCATCAGTAAATATATATTCCTCTAAATGAGATTCATCCTGGCCAATGTACAGAGACAAATAGATTACTGTTCTTTAGGCATGGGCTCATTGACAGTTCCAGGATTCAGAATGGCTTAATTTAAATCTAATAAAGGCCTTAAATATTGTGTCAGTCTTAAAACAAACCATTTCAGGCAAGCATGGGAACAATCTTAAAGTCAAAAACAGAGCAAGTGATAACCTTAGAACTGAGACAGGTGTTATCAGAGAAAGATGTTAACCTGGTGACACACTCAGGGGTACAAAGAGACCTCAAAGCATTGCTTTCAAATCTTTCCTACCAAAAAACAGACCTGCACTGAGTCAGTATGAGTAAATGGTGTGCAAGCCAGGAGACAGCTGCTCCTTCCTATGGCAAGATAAGAGAACCAAACACATACATTCATATAAAGAGTGTAATATGAGGTCATGCTGTGTACAAAAAACGTATTAAACTTGACTTAAAATCACTCACTCACTCACTGTGGTGACTTTTCGCAGTATATAAAATAGTGCAATCAACATATTTTGCAAAGGGGACAGGCAGAACAAATTCACTTGACATGCAATATCTGATTTGGGCATGTAAAACTCTCATGTATTATTGGCCTAATCAGAGCAGGCTGAGAAAAGCCAGGCTTATCATATATCATGACCATTGTTCCTTCCTGGTATGCTGTTCACACCTACATCACTACCTACATCCTGAATTTGTTGTTTAAATAATGGTTTAAGATGCCATAGTTAAAACACAGAAGACACTCTGCAACTTTATGCTACAATGGCTGCTCCGAGAACTCCTAAAACCCCTAGAAGAGTGATGTGTATTTCACCAACAAGAGGACCTGTTGAAATGAGAGAGGAACTGACTTTTGCGCCAAGGAAAAAATAAAATGTTAGTTTGACAAAGTTTCTTCATGAAGATGTGGATTTTGTGAAACGTGATTTCTCATTGTCTGGTAATCGTGTAGGAAGATATGTGTTTGACAAGGTGATGCGGACTGTGAAACTCTATGCTGTGGATATTGGAGCTGATTTTACATCACAGGAACCCTGCCTGATTTTCCCTGCCAAAGACTGGTTTATGTTTTACAATTACGTTTGGAGAGATTTGAATGACTATGGCGATGAGCCACTGTACATCGGAGAGTGGGACGGCATGACTCCTTATATTTTTTGCTGCAACGACAAGACAAAGCTCTGTGAAAGTGCATGGCCTATTCCTGAATCTGAGCATCACATGTACTATGACATGAAATTTTTGTTTCAGCGGAAAGATGTTCGTATGCTTGATGACATTTTTACCTGTATTGACAAGATGTTTAGATGGTGTGACATGTATGATCGCTACAGTTCTGTAAAGATGATATTGTTTCACCCTGAGCAGGGCGTCAACAACCCCAAAGACCGCCTCTTAAATCCGCCCCCATATTACAGCCATTAAAAATGCCAGCAGTTCGTTACATTCACTGCATACATTCACCATGTCTCAAGAATCTATGACTGTCTACTGCTACACTAACACTCCTGAGACTACACCGTCGATGCCTGATGACAATGCAACACCGCTGGAGCCCCGCCCACAAACTTGTAACAACAACTGGTTGGATACATTTTGCAAGGATCTGAGGTATCACAACCTGACTTTCCTTACAACGCCATACGGCAACGCTGGAGCAATAGCTGGAGCTGCGGCCTATGCTGGGATTGATGACATAGACAGTTGTATCCGCTCTGACGGCTTCAAAATGATAAAAGTGACTGTCATGGTCCTTCTGGAACATCTCATCAACAAAAATCTGAAAGAACTCTGTTTGGGCTGCGAGGTGGACCATCCGAGTCAGATTAGACATTCCTGGTTGTTTGAACCTGACGCCTTTGACGCGTACTTTGAGGAACTGTTTCGTAATCTGGTTAAACCTGGACTTAAACACATCATAGCTCAAGCAATGAGCCGGGGGTGGTTTGAGGATTCACCCCCAGAGGATTCGTTGGGGTGGACACTATTATGCATGAACTGCGTAACGAAGTTTACATTGTGGAAAAGCTTCGTGGAGTCAGAGAGAAAGTTGTGGATGTCAGCAGCGAACAAATTGTCTATGACACCGTGGACAACTGGAAAGGCTCCGCACAAGTTGCCTGTGTGTGATACTGTAATGGGGAACACATGCTGTCCGACAGGACGGGCAAAGTGTCTACTTAAATGTTGTATTAGATGTGAGATGACTAACTTAATGTACAAAATCATTAATGACTGTGTTGATGTATCTGTTGCTGTAAACGAGTGTGGTGTTGATCCCAAATGTTTAACAATCCTCAAGAAGCAAATGTCTGTTGTAAGAGGCATATCAAATGAGTGGACAGATATGATGCGTATGTGTATTCATGCGGGCGAATCCAATTTGTGCAACTATCAGAAAAATACTAGACCTGGTGACTGAATGTGGCAGTTGTATTAGAACTGCTGACATAATCTCTATGTGTACATATGTGACTGATTTATGTGTAATCACAGTGTCAAGAAATAACTAGACTGATGTTTGTGAAATTATTGAAACACTAGTTGATTACATTCTTGAGAAAAACATTGTGATGTGTATAACATTTCTACAGTACCTCGATGCTGTATGATGCCAATGTTCTCTTTTACTGAAATAAAAACCCAAAACACTTGAGTTATTCTTTTGTGGATACTGAAGTGACAATATGTCCGAAGAAATGAAAAATATTTATTACACACCTTCTAACCCGGGTTCTTTAGGAGGTAAAAAACGTTTAAAAGATGGTGTTTTAAAAGAAACGGGTGTTCGTTTAACCGATAAACAAGTTTCGGCCTGGCTCGCCAATGAGGATGCTTACACACTACACAGAACTGCCCCTCTAAAATACAAAAGGAATCGGGTTTTTGTCTATGGTATTGATATGCAGTTCCAGGCCGATCTAGTTGATATGTCTGCAGACGCCAAGGAAAATGACAACAATCATTTTCTGTTGACGTGCATAGATCTGTTTAGTAAATATGCATGGACGCGTGTGTTAAAAAACAAGAGCAGCGCCGAGGTGACTAAAGCTTTTGAATCTATACTGAAAGAGGGACGTGTGCCACACAAATTACAGACAGACAAAGGAAAGGAGTTTTTTAACAAGCATTTTCAAAGCATGACAAAAAAGTACAACACATTTTGCACCCGCCACAGAATTAAAAGCCTGTGTCGTTGAGCGGTTTAATAGAACCTTAAAAGGTAGGATGTGGAGGTATTTAACAGCTACAAACTCCAAACGCTACATCGATACTTCAAGACATCACGGATGGATACAACGTCAGCTATCACAGAAGCATCAAGATGAGACCGGTTGATGTGAACAAAGAAAATGAATCTGTGGTGTTTCATAATCTATATGGGTCTAGTGGGGGTTGCGGTGTCACCCCAAAATTTAAATATAAAGTTGGTGATATTGTTAGAATTTCTAAAGTAAGAGGCCCATTCACAAAAGGGTATGAGGAAAACTATATGCAGGAGTTTTTCACTATAACAGGGTGCATCCCACACGACTCACCTGTCTACAGATTGTGTGATTATGACGGCGATGTCATCGATGGCGTTTTTTATGAGGAGGAATTACAAAAAATATTTGTGAACAAAAACAAGACATTTAAAGTGGAAAAAATTTTAGACAAGAAAAAACAAGCCCGGAAAACGTTAATGTTGGTTCGCTGGCTCAGATGGCCTGCAAAATTCGCATCATGGATCAACCAGAAAGAATTGGTTGATGTACAGAAGCCATAAAAACAAAAGACCTACATAGGTAGCACACATTCATGTAAAAACCAACCATGACTGAGGGTGGATTTTATGTCACACTGCCCTGCAACGCCTCGTTATCTGTTTATCCGGAAAACCCCATATCTAGTTATACAACCAGGTTAGCAAGAACTATAAACCTAAAAGGAGAATGGTAAGTTGGATTGATCGAATTTGAATATCCTGTGTCATGGTACACATTTAATGAGGAAGATGCTGCGTTCATTCTCAACTACAACGGCAACAGATAGTGAGGAACACATCACCGACTATCCTGTTGAAGGCAAAGAGATAGAGATTTTCATCAGCAGCGATCAAAAGATATCAAATGTACCTTACAGGTTAAAGACTGGATATTATGATGACATCGTTTGTTTGATCAGGGAGATCAACGCAACTGCCATCGCGGGTGAGTCTTGGTTATGACCATGTTAAAAACAAAGTGTTTCTGAAAGCCCCTCTGAAGACGTCACTGACATTTTATGGAAAGTTGGCTCATATTTTAGGTTTAAAACCAGGGGTTGTTATAGAAACTGGTAACCAAACTCATGAAAATCATAGTGTTGGGTACAAGCCTGTGACGTATGCGCCCTATCAAGCAGACAAAAATGGTGGGTTCTACACCATGTATATCTACACGGATATTATAGAATATCAATCAGTGGTGATCATCATGTTCCGCTACTAAGGTGTGTATATATAGACGGTGAGAATAACAAGATTGTTAGTGTTTGATACGACAGACCGCATTACGTATCAGTTAATAAATTGTCCATCACTGAGATAACCATACAAGTGAAAGACGATCAAGATCAAGACGTACGTTTCAGTTACGGGAAGGTGTGTGCTAAGCTACACTTTAGACCTGTGAAACAATTTGTTTAAAAATGGCATATTTCAACAATCACATTCAACAATGCCGACCCCATGCGTTATGTGGCCTATTACCAGAATCAGGCCGGCAATGTACTCCCCGGCTATGCCGGGGGCGGGGTTATGTATGGAGCTGGTGTGGGGGGAATGTTTAGAGGACTCTTTAGAATAGCTATACCATTGCTAAAACGAGGATTTAGCATAGCCAAGCCACATCTTAAATCAGCTGCAAAAAACATACTAAGTGACGTTGTTAGCAACACATTATCACGGTCTTTTAATAACAACAGTACTCAAGACGGATCCGGGCTAATGGTGTTGGCTCGCAAAAGAGCATCTAGGCCACCAGGGGTGCGGAGGAGTGGCCAAACGCAGAAGAAAACAAAACATACACCTAAGAAAGCGTCAGTCGTAAAATGCAAGCGCAAGGAGACAACAAAACATGCTACATCAAAAAGACTAAAGAGCTCTGTTAAAACAATATTTTAGATCATGGCTTTACTACACATGTCAGAAGAGTGTTTAAAAACCGATCTGGATCTGTTCACAGTGCCGTTGACTCAAACTGCTATTGAAAAAAATACTTATATAGACGTACCACCATTATCAGCAATCAGCGGACTCATCACCTTTGGAGTTTTTTTATCGTGGGGACTGGAGAGGATTATGTAGACCTAAACAACACATTGATGTTTTTGCGTCTCAAAATCACTAATGCTGACGGCACAGATATTGCAGATGGAGCTCCAGTGGGTCTTATTAACTATGCAGGGGCAACAATATTTTCACAAGTGTATGTGTCGCTTGGAGACCGTCTTATATCACATAGTTCTAGCACACATCCTTATCGATGCATAATAGAATGTCTTACCAATTGTGGTAAAGATGCCCTTGAAACACTTTTCTCTGCAGGGCTCTTTTACAAAGACACGGTTGGTCATATGGATGTGGCAGACCCCGCTGGGGGTAATCGCGGTCTGACAAAGAGAGCGGCCTTTACCAACACCAGTTATGTGGTTGAGCTACTCGCACCCGTTCACAGTGATATTTTCTTTCAAGAAAAACTGATGCTTAATGGGTGGACATTAAAATTTGCATGACGAGAGGTAAAGATGAATTCTGTTTGATGAGGAGCAACGCTGTAGCCTATAAACTAAACATCCTGTCAGCCTCGCTATTTGTGAAAAAAGTGTCTGTATCACCAGCTGTGAGATTGTGGCATGCACGAGCACTGCTCTCAACAACTGCCAAGTACCCCATCGACAGAGTGTGCCTGAAAAACTTCTCAATTCCGGCAGGCTCACGTGTCTGCAATCAAGAAAACTTATTCTTAGGAACTCTACCAAAATCTGTTGTTCTAGCGATGACTGATAATGATGCGTTTACAGGATCCTATAATAAATACCCATTTGCATTTAAAAACTATGACCTAGAATTTTTGGCCATTTATCTGGACGGACAACAGCACCCAGCGAAGCCTCTGCAGCCTGAATATGAAAGTGGTTCTGCAGTGCGGGAATTTTACCAGTTAGCGTTGGCTTCTGCAGATCATCTAAAAATCAGGCTCTATCTATTGATAGGGAGGACTTTCTGCATGGCTATACCCTCTACGCATTCAATTTCACACCAGATGAGGAGTGCAGTCAGCACATATCGCTTATCAAGTCTGGAAATATTAGACTAGAAGCTCGGTTTAGACAACCGCTACCCCGAACGATCAACATAATTGTTTATGCCATATTCGACAGCATCATCGAAGTGCCAAATCGCCGACAGATCCTGGTTGATTACGACTATCATGGATAAGATCTCATGCAACATCCATTTTCTTGGTGTACTCCCGTGTGACTATCTACCAAAAGACCCTTTAAGAAAATTACCATCAATGGTTATAATCAACACACATCCTTCAGGACTCCCAGGTGAACACTGGTTAGCCATATACATAAATGAGGATGGTGTGGGGTGTTTTTTCGACAGCTTTGGTAATAAACCAGATTACCCCCCTTTTCCGATGATTATCAAAATCTTTCTAAACCGCAATTCTAGTGTGGTACATCATTCATCAGTGCAAGTCCAAGATTTTTCATCAGAGACTTGTGGTCAGCATTGTGTGTTCTTTCTCTACAACATGGCAAAGGGGTATGATTATGCTTATGTGTTGAAGTTGTATACCAATGATTTTATTACAAAATGACAAAAAGGTGTCAGCTTTTGTGAAAAAACTAAAACTAAAACAATCTCATTGTAATGAAAATGTTTTCAAGTGTGTTCAATGTGTTCAGACAGGTGAAATATTTATGTCTTATGCTTAATATTTCCAATAAAACAACTAAAGAACAGAAATTTCTTCTTTTGACTCTTTATTATACATACAACACATTCAACAATACAGATAATAACAAGATCAAAACATGAGAACACAGAACATACAAAACTCTGAGATTAAAAACTTAGCCACTGACTCTGGTCAAGAGTGGGTGAAATGAATACATGTCCATCTGAATAATTTGATTGTGTTGATGGTGAACTCGTGTGTACTCTCTGTTTTTTACTCTTCTTAGATGAGCTGGGTATAGTCAATTTGGTTTTGAAAGCGTTAATTGCATGTCTGACATAATGATTTGGTACCGTTGAGTGTGGTATGTTTAAAGTAGCAAAAGCCTCCAGAAACTCGCTCCATCCAACAGGTCTCCGTGCATCAGCAATCTTTTGTGGAGCCGTGACACCTGTAACTAAATCGAGCATGTGTGAACCAGGGATTGTTCTGCCTTTAAACACAAACTCGCCTGACTCAGCCCAAGAAGTGACATCTTTAGTTTTAGACATTTTATCTCAAATGTAACAAACGTTTTTTACACTCCTCTGTGGAACATTCTTCAAAATGTCGTCCACAACATTATCTAAAACACCCTGGACACTTACACCGACCGTCACGGGTGGGTCTTCTTTTTCTACGTGGTCAGGCTGTGGAAGGGTTAATGTTAATGTGTTGGTTTCCCTATCCCCTTGTCTAGCAAGTGTTAAAAATCGCTGTAAAGTATTTAGTACAGTCTTGCCTTTTCATAATTGTCCAAATCAGATCTGTGCAAAATACTTCTTATAGTCATGTCCAAATCATTCTCCACAACCTGTTGAATAGACTCGCGGGGGGGTACCAGTCTTTAGTTTATCCAATTAATGCTGTGGAACTAAAAACATCTTCTCTGCATACCCCATCCCCAAAGTTATCTAAAAGCAACCAAGCTGGAGATAAAAGCAATTGTGACGCTTAAGAGAGGCAGAAAAAATCCACCCTGTTGTTTTATCAGCCGTCTCTTTCTTTTAACCCCAATCTTCTTATCTGCAACAAATTTGATCTCGCTTTTCCTCCTCCTTAGCTTCTGGTATTGTTGTGACGTGAGTGGTATATTGCCGTAGAGCACATTAAGAGCTGCTTCACACAATGTCACAATGAGCTTGTCTGTGGCAGATTGTAAAATAACCCGTCTCTATTTGGGTGTTGCTTTTAATAATAAATTTGTGTTCCCAGGATACATTTGCCTTCCTAATACATTGACCTGATTGGTATCTCTGGGGTTTTTAAACAACATCAAATAATTTGTGTTTAAGCTGATGGTCCTGCTGGATTTACCCTGGCAAAATAAATTCTGTACAATATAAATAGCACTAAGATTTCTGTGGTGAACATACTGTGTGAACACCTTTTCCACCTCATTGCTTCCACTGGCCTCTTTCATCAGGTCATCAAGGATCAGTAAATTAGTTTTGTTGATGGGGAACAAATCATCATCATTCAGAGTCTGTGGTAGTCCTTCAACAAATTTAATTTTGTACATTTTCAACAATTTGTCATACAATGGTTGCCAACAATCATAAATATACACAATATTTTCAGTTTTTTTTAACTGTACAGCATTTTGCAACAACATTTTTACAAAATATGACTTTCCCGAGCTTGAAGGGCCACTTATCACACATGAAAATGGATGCTGTAATCTGAAATCAAAACCATCTGTCTCTCACACACCCCATGTCCAAAAAGACTGTCAGAATCCATATGGGAGCGAGGTGAAGTCAGGGAGCAGCACGTTTGTTGTACAACACCTTAAACTTTTTAACGACTGACATGTTGTGTAGTGTGAAGTGTTTTTTATTTCTCACAATAGAGTCGGTGTATGCCAGTATATGCCGACTATTATCTTCCCCCACAACATAGTGATAAACAAGTCCAATCAGAGTGTCTAACCTAATGGCTTTTGAGTTTACAGCATTGAGAGTGATACCCTTGGCTTTCATGCAGACCTTACCCTTAGCAGTGCGGTAGCCGTATGTTTTCGGGCCCCCTGAACAAAGCTCTACAACATGATCCCCATCCCCAACATCATCAGTCAGATTACCGAGGTAAGGCCCCAATGGAGGCTCCCAGATGCCGTCTCTAGAAGTAAAGGTGGCGCTGTCTGTGTCACTGTACAACAGCCTATCCCCCAATTTATCCATTAGTTCATACAGTTCTAGACACGCATGTGCAGTTGTAAACGCACCAAGAAAGACATTAATGTCATGGGTCTGACCACCTTTCCCATCCGCGTAACACCACTGAATTAGTGCAACAGTGTCTGACACGAACGAGAAGTGTTTAATGTCATAACCATCACCAAAAATGTGCTGGGCAAACTGTTTAGGGTCTGAAAGTAGTTCTGTACGGCACATTTTCGTGCATAGAGAATTGTCTCCAAAGTGAGTTCAGCAGAAGTTTATTAATAGACTGGCGTGCAGGGTTAAGACTTATCTTGTTAAGATTCAGTTTAATCTCCTCTTTCTCAAAGTAATCATCGATGTAAGATTCTTTGTCTGCATCTGTCACAACGTGCGTGGGGAATCCACTGGCCTCTTGTCTGTACTGTAAAAATGTTTGAACATAATCACAAAACAAGGTTTCTGATCATTGAGGGAAATGCCATACCTCGTCCACCTTCGTTACATCATAACCCTTCTGCACAGCCTTTAACAGTTCGATACTGACCCAGCAGCCTGAAATAGCCCTTTCCTCATCAGTGTGTCTAAACAGGGTGGTCTGATTCTGCTGATCCAGACATGTACGGCAGATCGGAAACATAAGCTTGCCACCAGTCCTATAGGGAAGGATGGGGTGAAGCAGTTTTCGTGGGGGCAGTACTGTGGCTTTGACAAATCCATAATAATTTTCAAGAGGTTCAAAATCCTTGAAAATTATTTGGGGGTGTCCTATGGGGTAGCATTTCTTGGCCTGGCAAAAGGGGTACAAACTTGTAAAGTTGACATATCGTATTTTTTCACAATTGTCAGCTTTATGATATAGCTTGTAAGCATTAGTACGACTGCCAAATAGAGCTTTGCGTGGTTTCAATCTTTCAGGATGTGTGTAAGTGGCCATAAAT
The DNA here is from genome assembly GCF_019703515.2 of Myxocyprinus asiaticus. Classification (NCBI taxonomy): domain Eukaryota; kingdom Metazoa; phylum Chordata; class Actinopteri; order Cypriniformes; family Catostomidae; genus Myxocyprinus; species Myxocyprinus asiaticus. The sequence continues at coordinate 25,022,914 of NC_059366.1, forward strand.
GCCATCACATCAACATCAGTCTGTTTGGCAGTGTTCCAAGCACACTCCCACATCACTTCTACCTCCAACCCATATGTATGCTCTAAAATTTCAACCTTATCATCAAACTGGCTTCTGAGTGTGCCATAGGGCAGTTTTGATACCGGGTGTAAATGGTTAGGTATATAACGACATTCATGCCCGTGAAACATACAGCCGTTGAATTCGAGAGCCTTTTTTACACCGTCCTTTTCATAATGACCATCGAGATGGTATTTTCCAATCACCATCTCGCCGTGGTTTAATGCATGCTGAATGTCTACGCCGCGTGTTGATTTAACATATTCAAGCCATTCAATGGAAATGTTTGAGTATGTCTTGTTCTGACTGGTGTACGCGTTGTTATGGGTCAGAGCTAGAATGTCTTTTGGTAGGAAGTGGGTTTTATATACTGCCATACAACATGCTGCTAAAGTGGTGCATCTAAACGGATCAAGTTTGGTACAATTTGGTGAATTCATCGTGGTACTTCATGCAAGCCTCCCTGAGCAAAACGACATCATTCTTGCCATACATAGCAAGTTCTTTTTTTAAATCAAACACTTTACCTGATATTGTAACATACCACTCATCAAACAGAGACCTCTCTTTGTCAGACATTGTCTCATAGCCGTAGAAATGCCTGTCCGGGTATGGTCCTATGTAATTCTCATTTTCTGATCTGTTGAAATTGTGCAGAAAATAACCTTTCTCTGCGCAGGTTAGATTTAACGCAGCAAACGTCATGGACAAACGCATAGGGATGAATGAATAACTGTCAATAAAGCGCTGCTTGAATGTGTTGTCATACATTAAAATTATCCGACATCCTTGCGTCGTGATTTTAAGTGTGAGCCCTGCTTTTGTGAAATATTCCAACGGTATAAAGTTATCAAAACCAGAAGTATTGTGGGCAATCCATGCGAAATTCTGCTAACGTGGATGTCTAAACCTTTTAAGAAGTCATTCTATACAGTCTGGATCAGCGGCTGTGAACTCCTCCCCTTTAAATGTAATGGCGCAAACAAAGTTTGCAACGTGTTTACCATTTACGTATTGCATCTCAAAATCATAGAATATGTACTTGTCGCTAGGTGCCTCGAGCTTTATTGGTTGTATAAAGCATTGATGTACACTGTCATTAATCAATTCCTCTCCACAGTGGATACACCGATCAGCTGCACACTTGTGTGGTTTGGGGTTGGTGGCACTGACATGATAACGTCTATTACATTTTTGGCAGTATTTTGTAACAGCACACTGTGCAAACTGTTGACCTAATGGTGGTTGCTTATCCGCGTCATAACAATAGTCAGATTTACAGTACTGCAAACAGTCGCTGCATTGCTTTGTTTTGATGGGGTATTTATAACAATCAGGACCATTGCAGATATCGCAAACGTATTTGCAACGATGATCTCTACGGTTAGTAAAACCCTGGTAGCAGTAGTCACACACATATGGAGTACCTATGAACGCATTCAACTTCTTAATCATAAAATTGTGGCCATTGTGCAGGTACAAGAACACTGTCTTGTGATGATGAGTGTCATTGGACATATGCTTCTCCAACACACCAGTGCATGACCTATGGAAGACCACTATTTTAATGTGTAACATCCGTTCAAACCATGTGATATCATTAAACGCTATCTTATGCTGTTCTGAATATCCCACCATCTTCTGCATCGCCGCTGCTATAGGTTCTAGATCTGTGTGTGGTTTTTGAGGGTTTAGAAAATGTGCCAAGCAGATTGCAAAACAAAGATTATTTGATGTGTTGATGGGGCAGAACAGATTCATCCTGTTTCTGGTGATCACTTCGTTATGGGCAAGATCACGTATCTTTCGATACACACCCCCTTGTTTTCTCCTTGCTATAGTCATATTTAGATCCAAACTATCATCAACCCGCACTTCAGAGTTACTTTGCATTATCTTTTCAATCTGATTTGTGAAGACATCCACATTGTAATCATTTTTAACATCAGTGGTTAGACTAGGACCTCTCAATGTTATGTTAATTAACCCGTCATCCCCAGCCAACAGTCTGGAAAATGACACTATTTCGGACAAAATATCATGCAAAAATATAGCGTAGGCTGCTAAGTCTGTGGCAGATATCACACGCAGATTTATAAGCCGACGTATCTCCAAACTATTGAATCTGAGTCTCGGGACCACAGTATAACCACCAATGTCACCACCCTCTCTTAAAAGCATGTCAATATCAGTGGGTATTAATCCCATATTTGGTGCTGTAGGATCAAATGAATGATACGGATGGTTATCTGTACCCTCGCCCACCTGGTGAGAATTGAAAACACTGTCTAATGCTGAATTTGGATCTGGTTGATCGTCTGACGTTGATCTCACAATGTTTAATAATTCTAGCAATGTACCAGTTATAGACTCAGATCTGTTCATCTCCTCCATTGTCTGAATTAAATAGAGAAATGTTTCTGTGTTGCTGCACAGTTCAAGGGGGATCTCATTGTCATCACATCGTCTAAACCTAGCTGCTGGCCCCTGATCACAACCATCTGACTCCCGACAACGTTTTGCCATTTTTAAATCAGATCTTTTTTTATTTAAACCACACTTAGGGGTGTACACTTAAAATAACTAAGGATACAACTAAGGAAATAAAACTAGACCCATACAGTAAAAACAAAAACAGTACCGGAAACATCAACTATTACAACCAAACTAAAATGACATACAGTGGGAATAAATGTTGAAAAATAGATGGTATAAAAAATACACAGTTAAAAATAACGTTTTTACAACTCACCCGAGTTTCTTTTTAAGCATGAGTACGACCTGCTTTAATAAGTCCGTTGTCAGGTTTTGATCGCGGGCTGCTCGTTGGCTCGCCCCACCATGCAAACGCTGCATCGCTATCACTTGTTTAATCCAGATACCTTGTTGTTGTAGTGTGGCCGTCACAGACTGTTTATAATAATCCTGCTTCTTCTCAAAGGTATCCAAGCGCTCCTCAAAGGCGTTAAAACGCCCCTCAATGGTCTTGAAACCGTCCTGTATCAGTCCAATTATGTGTTGATTGTCTATAACGGGATGTGATCCCTGTCTGTTAGCCTCCTGATTTGAAGGCAGAGCCTCAGGGTCGGAATCTGCCGCAGACACCACGCGTTCATTGGATTGATCATCCCGTTGTATTTCTTTAGGTACCTGGGAAAATGCACAGGCGTCCCACGATTCTATCAGTTCATCACCCCAGCTCCAAACATCATTTACATCGGGTACCGCATGGTCATCCTTTTATATTTAATAACTTTAATAACTTTTATGTTTAATAACTAAAAATAAAATACAATTCATTTATTAGCTGGAAATAAGTGCAGATTTCATGTTCCAACAGTGCACACGTGGCTTATTTTCTGAAGTTCACATTGCATGTGACAGAATACGGAAAGAAAACGTGGCACCAATCCTGAGCTGAGTATGGCTGTGTAAGTGACATATCCTGTGTAAGTCATCTGGGAGTCATTACAATCTCTTTAGTGAACCTTGTCTTAACAAAACTTTTTTTTTTTTTTAACAAAGACAGTTCTGTTCAGTTGGTGTTTTCGTCATTAGAATAATTACAATGCAAATTTGTAGGTAAATTATGGAATTACATGAAATGAGACTTACGGACTATATGTACAATCAGCAATAATGTTGATCTGATGTCAACAACAAAGAGGACACATAAAAAATAATGTATTCAGTCATGAAGGTTTGTTGGTCTCTCTACCTACAACACAGGCCATTACTCTTGGTGGAGCCACTTCCTAGACATCTTTGATGTGTAGGACAGGAAGGAAATCTAGGGCATCCTGGATACAGAGCACCTTCGCACTTTCACAAGCACACATTAATTCAAACATATTCTCAATTTAGAGGTGCACTCCTTTATTTATTTTTTTTCTTTTCTAATTGCTCAACTTTTAAACAGAAAGAAGTGAATGATATTTTTGAAAAAATATGTTTAAAATGCTGTACACTCATATGAGATGAAAACTGTAGTCATATCAATCTAGAAGAAAATGCTGCTTTATTCTAATTGTGGTTGGTGCACATTCATGAGTGCCTCCATGTTGAGATCATATTGTCTTGAGATCACATATGGCTGAATATTACCAGAGACTATTTATCCTGAGACAAATCACTTCTATTAAAATGAATTGGAGAAATTGGAACACCCAATATAACAGATGTAGAAAAGGAAGTCCCGCCTTACAGGCAAAAGAGCCAATTACCTTTTATATACAGACATCAACTGTCATACAACTCTAGAACGTAAAGGCGCATTAGCTGGATGAGCCTGAAAAAAACAGTGTTTTTTTAGTGTGAAGCTGAGCTAAATGTAGCCAGTGGTTGTAAAGAAACAACACAAGATACAAAAATATCTTTTTGGGGTTTGATTCTGATGGTTGTTTTATCAAAAAGGGAAAAAAAAGAAAACCATCTGTCACTGTGGCCGTATTGTATTAAAACATGTTTTGTTTTTTTTAAAAAGTGTAACATTGAGCAGGCTGAAGACAGGACAGGCACAGGTGCAGACAAAGACAATGATGTGACAAACCCAAGTGCAGTTTATTTACAAGTGAATATATTCCAGAACGTGAATCCAAAACAAACATGAACCATGGCTTGACTTGACTAAGACTTGAGAAAGACTTGACTGCAACATTACAACAAACAATACCTGACAAAGGACAATGGCAAACATGAGGGTTTAAATATACAGACATGGGATAACACGATGACAAGATAACCAATGACAACACTGAACTGATAGCAAGACAAACAATGACAGGACAAACTAATAAACAAGATAACAAGACTCATAAACATGAATCAATGAAAAGACAAGACTAATGAACATGATAACAAGACAATGACTATAAACTAATAAGAACAAAACACATGAGGGTCACATGACAAGACCAGGAAATCACATGACAAATTACATGACAGGAACAAGGAAGCACTGAATTAAACTTCAAAATAAAAGACATGATAAAGCGTGGACATCAATCAAATCATGAACAAAAACACACATTGTCGTTACATATGCCCCCTTCAAAGGGTGGCTTGCAATGCCCAACAATAATAAATAAAAAAACAGAACAGAATTCAAAATGGAGCTGGTGGACCTGAACCTTTGGGCAGGGGCAGACATGGGCTGTGAGGCAGGTACGCCAGGGGACCAGATGGGGCTAGAGACCACAGGGGAACAGATGGTGCTGCAGACCACGGGGGACCAGAGGGCGCTGCAGACCAGGGCGGTCCTGGCGGTGACCAGGGCGGAGCTGGTGGAGGACCCGGAAACCAGGGCGAACCAGGCGACCAAGGCGGAGCTGGCTGAGGACCTGGAGACCAGGGCGGAGCAGACGGAGGATCTGGAGACCAGGGAGGTCCAAGCGAGGCAGCTGGAGACCACAGTGGATCTGGCGGTAAATAAAGCATGAACATCAATCAAAACATGAACAAAAACACAGATAACCATTACATAAGGAAAATACAAAAACTGAAATATGGTTATGAAATACAGTACAACGAAATACTAGAGGCTAATGTCAAAAGAAAATACAAACAGGGCATTAGTCTACCCATATGCTTCTGCATACATCACCTTAATACATGCTATCATTCACAGCATTTTATACATTTAAGTTCTTGCTTAAATCACTAAAAGCATTTTATGCATTTAACATGCTTAAACACTCACAGTATTTTACTTATTTTTAACCAGATTTTAAGGACATGTATAACAGTTTAAAACAATAGAATTCTCATTACACATGTTTTCACATATAATACGTATTACACTTATTCACTTAACTGGAAAACACTCAGGGCTATAAATCATTAAATTAGATATGATTAATTCTAAATTTACATACCCAGTTCCTTGCATGTGCACCAAAACGTGGTCAAACTCCTCACATGCAATCCATATGCATCCTTCAAAAATGATCCATAACAAACACTCAGTTTTAACATACGACTCTTCTGAACACATACCTGTATTTAAAGCAATTTATAAGCATTTTGTGTAAAATTTGACATTTACCCAAGGAATTATCAACCAATGAACAAAACCGGGAGCTTTGTTGCCCAACGTATGTTCTCACATTTCTAACACAAGAGAGTGCTGGAAAGCAGGTGTCGCAAAACTACGGTGTCGCAAAACTCAGTTTCTTAAATGGGTCACAGTTTGCACTTGACCTAGCACCGCATCTACTGGAAGATGCGGGTTGACTCCAAACAGCAAGCAATGCAGTGAGTGTCTACTGGTTGCATGTGGTGTTACACTAAAAGCATTTGCCAGTTGTTCTGTCAAATGCTTTTTCTTTTCAGGGGGAAGTATACGTAATAGATCATGGAGCGTTCGGTTAAACCGCTTGCACTTAGCGTTACCCTGAGGCTGATAGGGTGTGGTGCAGGTTTTCTTCACACCATACATTTTACACAGCTCAGCAATCACGTTGCTTTCAAAATTTCTGTCCTGATCAGAATGCAGTCGTTCAGGCATACCATATTTCATGAACCATACTTTCAGAAGGATCTTGGCAGTGGTATCAGCCCTATGATCCTTGGTTGGAAATGTCTGTGTGAACTTTGTGAAAACATCATTCACAATTAACAGGAGGCAGGTTCAAGCACAGTAAAATCTACTGCCACTACTTCAAGAAGCCTTGAAGCCAGAAATGGCTTCATAGGAGGATGTTTCCTTGGCTGTGGCATCTTGGTTAAGATGCACCTTTGACACTTTTTGATCCACCGCTCCACATCATTATACATGCCAACCCAGAAGCATAGTTGCCTCAACAGGTTTAGCGTGCGCTCAATGCCCTGATGTTCCATACTGTCATGAACACTATCAAGGACCTGTTCTTTTAGACATGAGGGTAAGAGCAGCTGTTGACATTCACCACAATGTTGATCATTCACAATGTGATAAAGCAAGCCATCCAGTTCTCTATCACACTTCCACTGCTTTATCAGTGACAGTACAAAATTTGATAGACCAGATCTCTCATGAATGGTGGGCTTTTGTTTACGTTCCCAAAGAGTTCTAAAAGAATTGAGAGTGGGATCTTTAATTTGAAAATCCTTCAGTTCAGCTGTTGTATTACCCGGCAAAGAAGGCATACTTCCTTGACTGTTACTGCCGTCCGCTTCTCCACACTCTAAAGCGTGAATCTGTCTAACCCTACAGCACTTTTCACCAGTCATCACTAAAGTCAGGCTCTAAGGCTGTTCCTTTGTTTATTATATTGCAGATGGCTCTACAGTCGTCATATTCTGCATCCTTCTGCTATTCAGGAGTACCACCAATGTGTAGCTTGTTGAGAAACTGTTTGGAGCTGTCCTCCAATAACTGACTGTCTTTTGTGTTTACACTGATCTCTTCAATATCTGCAAAAATTCTCTGAAATCTCACCTCACACGTCTCATTGGACTTCACACTCTCGACATGAGGCAGAGTTCCAAGTCTGGTTCTGGCCTGTAACCAGATATCTTCAGGGGAGAGGTTCACAACCTGTACAGGAAACAACAGTTTCTCTGAAGACACAAGAGAAGGAACAACACTCAGGCCACCTGGTAATTGTGTGTTCACTAGTTCTAACAGGAAGTCACATGAACCATCATTTAACATACTCATTGCACCCTTGACCATTACCATTGTAATTGATGAAGCAGGTATATGTACCATGTCTTTTCCAGCTACTCGGACTACGCTTCACTTCTCGAGACTGCTGGCTCTCTGCATCTGCTGAAATGCCTCCCTCTAATTAGACTGCAACTCTCCACCTAGGGTAGTATCAATCTCTGCATGAACCAGTTGACTACATCTGCTAATGATGTCCATGCCAATGAGGGCTGGTACAGCAGAAGAGTTTTGTGAGCCACTGACTACTAGAAAACCACACTCTGGTAGGGTAATACCCATGGTTTCAAACTCCAACTCAAGATATCCTAGGTAAGGTATGTCTAAACAGCTGTAATCTTCAGCCAACCTGCTGTGGACAGCATATCTTCATCCTCACCAGACAGGTGTTCACTGAAGAAACTCTCAGAAATAGTACTGACTTGGCTTTCTGTATCAAGTAAACAAGAGGTCATTACTCCACTAATCATAATTAGCCACAGGACATTTTCCCACAGCATGCTTGAGTAGTCGGTCACGACAAGTATTGATATTGTCTGATCCTATGGACTGCCCTCGCACTGCCTGGCTCACAGCACACGAGGGTGCAAGTTTTCCTGCTGCAGTGATGATTTAGCATTCTCTGTGACAGTTTGTTTGTTTTTCTTCACACACCACTTAGCTATGTGTCCTACAGTGCTGTGAAAAAGTATTTGCTGATTTCTTCTGTTTTTGTGTATATCTCATACTAAATTGTTTCAAACATTCAAACAAAATCTAACATAAAACAAAGGCAATCTGAGTAAACACAAAATACAGTTTTTAAATGATAATGTTATTTATTGAAGCAAAAAAAGTTATCCAATACCAACTGGGCCTGTGTAAAAAAGTATTTGCCCATTAGTTACTAAATCCCCAAATCTATGAAACTGCATTCATAATGGGGTTCAGCTGGACTAGACACACCCAGGCCTGATTACTGCCAGCCCTGTCCAATCAAATCAACACCTAAATAGAACTTTTTCAGTTGGCTAAAAGGTCTCACCCAGTTGCACACTATGCCAAGGTCGAAAGAAATTCCAGAAATGATGAGAAAAAAGGTGACTGAAATACATCAGTCTGGGAAGGGTTACAAAGATATTTCAAAGGCTCTGGGATGGGGCCCTTAATCTGGGAAGATTTCTCCAAAGAGAAAACTTGGCACAGTAGTGAACCTTCCCAAAAGTGGCCAACCATCCAAAATTCCTCCAAGAGCACAGCAATGACTCATCCAGGAAGTCACAAATAAGCCAAGGACAACATCCAAGGAACTGCCTCTCTTGCATCAATAAAGATCACAGTTCATAACTCCACTATCAGAAAGATACTGGCCAAAAATGCCATCCATGGAAGAGTGGTGAGGCGAAAACCACTGCTTACCCAGAAGAACATAAAGACTCGTCTGAATTTTACCAAAACACACCTTGATGATCCTCAAACCTTTTGGAAGAATATTCTGTGGACTGATGAGTCAAAGGTGGAACTGTTTGGAAGACGGGTCCTGTTACATTTGACGTAAATCAAACAGAGAATTCCACAAAAAGAACATCATACCTACGGTCAAGTATGGTGGTTGTAGTGTAATGGTGTGGGGATGCTTTGCTGCTTCAGGGCCAGTGCGATTTGCAATAATTGAGGGAAACATGAATTCTGCTCTCTACAAAAAATCCTAAAGGAGAACGTCCGGTCATCAGTCCGTGAGTTGAAGCTCAAGCACAACTGGATTATGCAGCAAGGTAATGATCCAAAGCATAGGAGTAAGTCAGTTTTGGAGTGGCCTAGTAAAAGTCCTGACTTGAACCCGATTGAGATGCTGTGGCAGGACCTTAAATGGGCAGTTCATGCTCGAAAACCCTCCAATGTGGCTGAACTAAAGCAGTTCTGTAAAGAAGAGTCGGCCAAAATTCCACCACAGCATTGTGAAAGACTGATCTCCAGTTATCGGAAGCGTTTGGTTGCTGCTGAGGGTGGCACAACCGGCTATTAAGTTTAAGGGGGCAGTTAGTTTTTCACATGGGTGATATACACTAATTAGCTGCAACATTAAAACCACGTGCTTAATATTGCGTAGGTCTCCCTCGTGCCACCAAAACAGCACCAACCCGCATCTCAGAATCTTCTCACCACAGTTGTACAGAGCGGTTATCTGAGTTAACGTAGACTTTGTCAGTTCGAACTAGTCTGGCCATTCTCTGCTGACCTCTCTCATCAACAAGACATTTCCGTCGACAGAGCTGCCGCTCACTGGATGTTTTGGTGGCACGAGGGGGACCTACACAATATTAATAGGTGGTTTTAATGTTGTGGCTGATTGGTGTAGGTGTTGGATAACTTTTTTTGCTTCAATAAAAATATATATATTTGAAAACTTTTTTGTGTTTACTCAGTTTGCCTTTGTTTAATGTGATATCTCATTTGAAGATTTAAAACAATTTAGTATGAAAAATACACAAAAATAGAAAAAATACTTTTTCACAGCACTGTATGTATATATATATATATATATATATATATATATATATATATATATATATCACACACACACACACACACACACACACACATATACACTGATGTCCAAAAGTTTGGAATAATGTACAGATTTTGATCTTATGGAAAGAAATTGGTAATTTTATTCACCAAAGTGGCATTCAACTGATCACAATGTATAGTCAGGACATTAATAACATGAAAAATTACTGTTACAATTTGAAAACAATGTTCAGAACTTCTTAAACTACTTCAAAGAGTTCTCATTAAAAAAAATCCTCCACATGCAGCAATGACAGCTTTGGCATTCTAGCTGTCAGTTTGTCCAGATACTCAGGTGACACTTCACCCCACGCTTCCTGTAGCACTTGCCACAGATCTGGTTGTCTTGTCGGGCACTTCTCACGCACCTTACAGTCTAGCTGATCCCACAAAAGCTCAATGGGGTTAAGATCCATAACACTCTTTTCCAGTTATCTGTTGTCAAATGTCTGTTTCTTCCCATAAGGCCTGCACCCCTGAGTCTTCTCTTTACTGTTGTACATAAAACTGGTGTTGAGTGGGTAGAATTCAATGAAGCTGTCAGCTGAGGACATGTGAGGCATCTATTTCTCAAACTAGAGACTCTGATGTTCTTATCCTCTTGTTTAGTTGTACATCTGGGCCTTCCACACCTCTTTCTGTCCTTGTTAGAGCCAGTTGTCCTTTGTCTTTGAAGACTGTAGTGTACACCTTTGTATGAAATCTTGTTTTTTGTTTTGTTTTGTTTTTTGCCAATTTTAAGCATTGTATAGCCTTCTTTCCTCAAAACAATGATTGACTGATGAGTTTCTAGAGAAAGCTGTTTGTTTTTTGCCATTTTTGACCTAATATTGACCTTAAGACATGCCAGTCTATTGCATAAAGTGGTAATTCAAAAACAAACACAAAGACAATGTTAAGCTTCATTTAATGAACCAAATAGCTTGCAGCAGTGTTTGATATAATAGCAAGTGATTTTCTAGTACCAAATTAGCAATTTAGCATGATTACTCAATGATAAGATGTTGGAGTGATGGTTGCTGGAAATGGGGTCTGTCTAGATTTGATCAAAAATGACTTTTTTCAATTAGTGATGGTGCTGTTTTTTACATCAGTAATGTCCGCACTATACTTTGTGATCAGTTGAATGCCACTTTGGTGAATTAAAGTACCAATTTCCTTCCAAAACAGCAAAATCAGAACATTATTCCAAACTTTTGGCCCCTGTTTTTCTCAGAAAAGCACACTGCATATTTTACTTCTTGAAATCATTACAAAATCTAAAACTGACAACACACTTCCTAGTACATGATGTTCAGTCATCTTCCTTGATGTGCAAGACTTGAAAAGTGATTATGATCACATCATTGCAAAAGAAAATATAAGCAGGACCATATATGGAAAGAAGCTCACTTTGTATTAGTTTGCACACACACACACACACACAGTTTTAGAAGCAACAAATGATTTTCATGGTATCAAAATAGGTTTTATTTTACAGAAATGAACATTGTTAAAACTTTATAAATTTTGCATATAAATGTTTTAAAATAAGGAGATTAAATTATGCTGACATAAAAAAGTGACAGTCACAGAGTGGGTTTATTACAAGGCAGTCAAGTTCTATTCTCTCATTTAATCAACCATAAGTATCACAGGGATCATACAAACAGAAAGTTCTGTGTTCGATTTTGAGATTTTCTTCTAAGCTTCTGAAACAATTAAACTTATACCCTGAAAGAAAACAGTGGAAGAAAAAAGGGAGAGGCACAGAAATCAGTGGTCATGGTTTGAAAATTCAGACATACTGTATTAAATGAATGGTTGTCTCTTTGTTCCTCTTTTGGTACACATTCCCAAACAAAGAGCACACAATTGTCCAACTGATTGAGCTGACTGTTAGGTTGTTGAAGGTTTATTGTAGGGTACCAAAAAAGCAGGTCATTCAAGTTAGAGGTCTCTTTCCTTAGAGACAGCACTAAGAGACACACTCCATTCAAAAACTTGTTAGGATGGTTTAATTTAATGCATTGTATTACTGGCATATAAAAGCAACTTACACAGATGTTGACACCTTTTGTGGCAAGCTTAACAATACAAACCATGTCTTTGTACATAGGGCTCATTTAACTCTTTGTTGTCCAGTCTTTTGATTCCTGAAGATCACTTGCCTCCCCTAGTGGTGACACAATAAAACTCTTTAGGCTACAGGACAAACAAAAAAAAAGCTACCAAATGACATCAATATGTTGTCAGAATACTTTTAAATGTGTGATCATTTTCCATTCACCCATCATAATGATGCATTTCTTTTTTAGTGCCTAATAAAACAGCAGCCCTTATTTTAAATTCCCTTTAAAATAAAAGTCCTTCCAGTAACGACAAAACAATCAAGCTCAACTAAAGTCATACATGCATTTAGGAGCAAACCATGTATTTTCCATCAGATCTAACGTCCATCTCATATCTTTTAAAATGCTTGAGTTCTTGTTCTAAAACTTTAAGAAAACCAAACTATACTATTAAACTTTGACAGCCCCCCTACCCATTCTCAGTGCATGAAACCTCCTATGAATCAACAATTCAAATCAACGTCCACAGGTCACCCACAAACTAAAACACTACAAAATACTATACCAAACCCACTATTTCTGACATTATATTAAACTAAATTCACTCAGGAAAATCCAGGAGTGGGTTAGGGTTAGAAAGAAATATTCATTTAGAAAGATTATTGATCACAAATCAAGCAACGATCAAGGGAAATTGCAATGAGTGCAGGTGATTTTTAAAACAAGATCATTTTTACTTATGTAAAAGCCACTGATCTCTGCAGCTGCGGCTGAACTAATTGAAGTTTTACCTATGACTTTAGTGACCTTGCAAATGAGGACTTGCATCTGCAACTCTTTTAACAACATATGAAAGAAAAGAGATGACAAACTTAGGCTACTAAGGTAAACCTCTAAATGTTCGTATACATTACATGAATGCAACAGCCTGCATCAAACAAATATTTTGCATGGATTTGGAAAAGGTAAGCAAAAGACAAGAGCAAAGAAAAAAAAGAAAAGAAAGTATGCTTATGTGAATCAGGGACATTAGAGGGGATAAAGATTTGGATCGCAATAATTCAATCTGGAAATATTTAGTAGCACAGGTTGAGACAGTTCTAGAAAACTTTCACCATAAGAAATTTTTTTCAGTCCACAAATGACTCCTGGTAAACCACTGCCTCTATTTCTCAGTTGACTGACTCACACACACAGTTAGCCAAGCACCCAACCCTACTGTAGTACAAGAGTGAAAAGTATCCATGCCCCACAAAGAGAGAGGAGGAGGAGAAAGAGGGCAGGGGGAGAGTGGGAGGGCAGCCATTCGGCCCCTCAGTGGTCTTCTGAAGGTTTGGACTTGGACGCTTTCTTAAGACTCTCTTTTATACTCAAGGACTCCAGCTGCTCCATTGAGTCTGCTGCACCCTGGCCCACGGATGGATGAGAGGCGCCGTTTTCTACAAACATGTTGGGGATGTCCTGACCAAAGTATATCTTGCTGTTTGCTGCAATAGCCTGATATTTCATCAGCTCCAGATACTCCGGTGTGAGCTTTAGCTGTTGAGGAGGGAAAAGGTGATCTGGTAAATGACGTGTCGTGAACACATCCTGTGCAAATAGCCCATATTGAGAGACCATATGAGTGTGCCTCCATGTGTCTATAGTGAACTTTAGCCCCACAATCACATCAGCTACAGCCTCCTACAATCACTTTCTAAATTATACTGCCGTGCACAGGCAAAAGGCAGTAAATACACATTTTGTCAAATTTGAGTTATGACCGAAATCGGGTCTCTTTAAGGTGGATTTATACTTCTGCATTGAACCTACGCTGTAGGCCACGCACAGCTATGGTGGTTTACGCATAGATTACGCCATAGCCTGCCGTGCACCTCTTCAAAAATGTTACAATGCGTTGACACAGACCAGAACAAATGTGATCGGTCCGCTTTGTAACCAGAGACCCTCCCCCAGGATGACAAAAAATATATATCTGAGGTAGCGTAGCATTTTCTCCAAGATGATTTTAAGATCTTTACATCATATCACATTGTATTTGGACAAGGAACTTCGATCTGGACACGATTTTGATTCGCATTTGAACATCGGCTGTTTTATGTTTCGTGAAGTTACAAGTGAAAACGTGACAAAAGGACACATCTGCTACAACTTATGAACTCTGTAAAGTTTTATTCTCTCTGGGATTTTAATCGATATACTGAATGTTTGGTATGTGAGTGACAATATTTGTTGTATTGTACTACAGAACTTTTTGATCTCTATGATGTTTTGGCCGTATGTTTAAAAGCATGGTTTACAGTAAATAATAATATTTTATATGTTATGAAATCGGAACACTTCTAATTTGTCAGTGATTTAAAAAGAACCTGTTCCAAGTTGTTTATATTGCCTATATGCAATGTAAAGTCAAGCTTTTAAGCTTTAAAATGACACCAATTTTGTGTTGGTCAAGCGAGTATTTATACATTTATTTGAATAAATTCAATTTTTTTTCTCCACACGGAGCATCTAAAGTATGCCAAAATATTCTTAATTTATTATTATTTAAGCAACTCAAAAGCAAGCATATAGTATATGTCTGATTTATTTTCTCTCTGCATGGCAGACATGTAATAAAATGTACCTAAATCTCAACATATTCATCATACTTTGATGAACTCATTTTAAATGCTACAATAATTTAATAAATACTTTTGAACCCCTGGAGTTCGCGAGTTTGAATCCCAGGGCATGCTGAGTGACTCCAGCCAGGTCTCCTAAGCAACCAAATTGGCCCGGTTGCTAGGGAGGGTAGAGTCACATGGGGTAACCTCCTTGTGGTCGCTATAATGTGGTTCGCTCTCGGTGGGGTGCGTGGTGAGTTGTGCGTGGATGCCGCGGAGAATAGCGTGAAGCCTCCACATGCGCTATGTCTCCGCAGTAATGCGCTCAACAAGCCATGTGATAAGATGCGCGGGTTGACGGTCTCAGACCCCGAGGCAACTGAGATTCGTCCTCTGACACCCGGATTGAGGCGAGTCACCACGCGACCACGAGGACTTAAAACTGCATTGGGAATTGGGCATTCTAAATTGGGGAGAAAATAAAAATAAATAAATACTTTAGAATCAACATATTGCATTGCTTTTGTTTATTTATGAAATGTATAATTACTTCAGAAATGAAGGCATTTTCTCTCAATATAAAATAACTTGGCTGTAGGGGTGTGACAATTCGCTCTGACAACGATTCGATTACGATTCTCTACCTAACGATTACAATCATGATGCATCGTGAAATCTGAAGCCAGTAATTACAGATGAAATGTCATGTGCAGGCAGATACGATCCAGGTTTTAATCGAGCAGGGTCATAGAATGAAAAACTATCTATAAGTAGCATGTAAAAGGCGGTAACACAGAATATGTGGTAACCGTGAGTTCCCTATTAATTTTGGGATAGGGAAAGAGGCGCCAGGCAGCTAAACGGAGACCCCTCTGCTTGTCAAGTCCGTTTACGAGAATTCAGTAGCACTGTCATGCAGGACTGTTTGCGGCACACACTGCAAAAGATAAAAATGTTTGATCTTTTTGCGGCTGCCGCATGTCATTGACCAATCACAGGTGACTGTAATCAACTGGTTAGTTCACTTCAGTGAGTGTTTTCGTTCACAGCCAATGTCTGCCCACCAGTCACATTTATTTAAGCCAAGTTCTATTCGTGGTTAAACTGTTTTATGGAGAAATTACACATTTTATGGAGATACAAAAGCAATATTAACAGAATATATCGTAATCGGGGTAGAACGCAACAACTTATGTTGGTCAAATGGATGCAAAAAGTTTTGAATAATGACACAGAAAGCCGAACTCTGCAGTATAAAGCCATCTACCTATCTATTCATCTATCCATTTTATCCTATGTAGGTTCACAGGGTGAACTCGGGTGCATACAAATTTCAAAGTGTGCTTTCTTTCCCTTTAATCTCGCGTGCTCTGCTCCGTGTCTGCGCGAGAAGGTTTGTGTAATATGAGACGGACACGTTAAATATTAATATATAATGATAATCGATTCTTAAACTTCTTAATCGATGCATCAAAATGTATTTGATAGATTGATGCACTGCGATGCAGATACATTTTTCCACCCTTACTTCGCTGTGCACTTGCAGAACGACGCAGAACTACAAATGCAAACCACTGCATTGGAAGTATAGAGTATAAATCGGCTTTTAGACTATAATCTGTCCTGTGTCTGGTGGGTTTGGCTCAACTATGCTCAGATTCAGAGAAACACACAGTGTGAAAATTGCAGTAACTACAAAATCCACACTAAAAGCAAGTTACTTTGAAGACATTTTTCACAGTTTCAGTGTTGGCATAGTAACCACACAAAAAATGTTCATAGTTTTAATAGGAAAAGAAAGAAAGTAAAAATATTTTCTAAAAACTGAAATAGGGGTACATGACAGGAACTGGAATGAGCAAAGGACTAAAAATATACACTGAACACCACAAATAAAAAAATAAAAACTCATTATGACATAGTGCTTTTTACCCCGTTGGCTTCAGCAAACTTTGCAGCAGTGTAATATTCGGCATCTGCTCTTGCCCTCTCCCTTGCCAGGAAAGCAGCATCTGCAAATATCAGATAAATGTCTATGATGAGAAAACACTGTGTGTGGCACATGCTATGGCAAATGTTTTGTAGGCAAATCTGACCTTCTATTTCTGAAATCTTTTTCTCTGTTTCCTTCTCCATTACTTTTTGTTGGAAGTGGATCTCTGCCACCTGAGCCATTTTCTGAGCCTCTGAAATAAGAGCAAAAGATTAATGAGCACAGACACTCCAATCTTATATCCATGACACTTTACATAATTAGCATTAAGAGTGACTGGGAGTTTAGACTTCCACCTATGATAGCTTTCTTTCTCTCAGTTTCAGCCTCTTTCTCCACCACTTTCTGCGTCTGAGCGGTGATGAGTAGTCTGGTTTTCTCTGCTTCCCTGCAGAGGATGAAAAAGTGCGTTGTTTTTTTAAGAAGACATTTCTCAAAAATAGACACATTGAAGGCAAGTATCACAATTTCTCATGATGGTAAGTAAATTCAGTGTCAGTGCATCATTTTGAAAACTGTAAAAGTTTGGGAAAGAATGGGTTAGTTCACCAAAACAAAAAAGGAAAGATGAAATTCTGTCATCATTTACTCACCCTCTTATTGTTCCAAACCCTTCTTTTGTATTCCACAAAAGTAAGGAAGTGTGGTTTGGAACAACATGAGGGTAATACTTACAGGTGCTCAGTGCTCAATACTGAGCACTTGGCTCTGTGAAACATATACAAACTATGGGAAAAGGTGAGCACTTCAATGAGTCAAGAGCACACAACTCAGTCACACTGAATCTCATCCAAGCAGAATATACAGTGAATACACCAACTCACATCAGCTCGTAGTTTCTTCTGATCGCCTCAGGAATTTTAGGTTTGGTGACTCGCACAGCCTGCAAAATACCACAGAAACATGTCATTCCTATTCAAGCCAAAACTGAAACCACCAAGACATGGATAAAAAAAACCTTACCTGAATAGTGAGACCAGGGGCCATGGCATTCAAGTCTTTCTGCAAAGCAGTCTTTAAGTTCTCATCAATTATGTCTGTCAAACAAAAACAACACTAACGCTAAGACTCTTTCAAATTTTCCATGCAGTGAGAATGCACCAAAGGAAAAACAAATTACACTGCAGAAACTGCAGTGCACATGTAAACAACTCGTGGCTCAAAGTATACTTGGCAGAATAACCTGTTTGACATATCGGTGACTTACCGAACAGCTCTATGTAGACTTCCTGTAGTGTGTGCACACTGCAGAACTGGTTTAACTCATGGTGAATTTTGTTGAAGATTAGCGTCTTGTCATAATCTGCAGTGAAGTTCTTTACTATGTCCACCACTGAGAAGGAAGTGCGGACATGAGCACCACAGAAGACATGGAATGAATCATTTCCCCCCCCCAAAAAAATCAAGGCTTGGTTAAGGCCCTTACCTGCTGATGGAACCAGCATGTTGACCACTTCAATTCTGTCAAAATAGATCATGACACCCCCACTGTGGAAGACAGAATACAGCATAATGTGTTTCTACAAGCTATCTTGACCATAAGCAAATGTGCTTGCGCTAATCAATTAAATGTCAGCCCTTGATGTTTAAATAAGAACAATGGTTATCATTTATCAATTTTTATGTAGTTTTACAGAACATACATAATGGAATACCAACTAAAGAAATGTTTACCTGGTTCCACAAGGCACATTTTTTATTTCATCCGTTTGCAGAGTTGTCTGTAAATTTGAAGCATGATAAAAAAAATTTTTGTTTAAATCAGCAGAAGAGAACAGCCACATTTTCAACAACCATCCCACCCATGATCATCATTAACAGCTGTAATAAAGCCATTAGTCATTTGTTATTAGGGCTCTTGTGATTTAATAAAGGACATTGGTACCTGCACTGATCTGTATGAAGTGATGAAAGGCAGCATAATATGGTAACCTGGGCCATTAGGATTGGTCAGCAAAGCCCCTCCCCTGAAAATACATGGCAATTAAATTCAAACTAAAAAATTAACTGAACACAGACGTTTCGTATGTTGAAAGGATTAGTTCACCCAAAAATGAAAATTCTCTCATTATTTACTCACCCTCATGCCATCCCAGATGTGTATGACTTTCTTCTGCAGAACACAAACAAATATTTTTAGAAGAATATCTCAGCTCTGTTGGTCCATTTAATGTGAACGGTGGCCAGACCTTTGAAGCTAAAAAAAACAACAACAACAACAAAAAAAAACAAAAAAACACAAAGGCAGCACAAAATTAATCCATACTAATCCAGCGGTTTAATCAATAGCCCCATTCACACATGCAACCACGTAAATTACAGGAAAATCGTTGGGTTGCCTTTACTGATAAATGTACCACATGTGCTGTTCACACATACCATCCATTTGGAAATTTATATGTAATGATACAACTTCTCATTAAGGGAAATTGCCAGAGCAAAATGTACCAGTATTTTCAAAAAGGTTGTGTGCACACACGACCTCTAACCTGAAAAATGCATTAAATTTTCTGGAAAAGGCTGTATGTGTGGAAGGGGCTATTGTCTTCAGAAACTATATAATAAGTGTGGATAAGAAACAGATCAATATTTAAGTATTTTTTTACTATCAAACACCACTTTGACCAGCCCTCCTATGCACTTTAAAAAGAGGTCTTTTTTGTTTTTTGCCGATTTGCATTCTTTGTACATATCGCCACCTTTTGGGCTGTTGTGCAAATATTATTTTTATATTCTTTTCCTTAAACCCTCCCTTTTTTTCTTTCTCCTCCCTGCCCAGTAGGTGGCAATATGCACGAAGAAAGTGAATTGCCAAAAAAACAGGAGAACTCGGTCCTCACATGAATGCCCATAGGAGGGCTGGTCAAAGTGGAGATTTAGAGGAAAAAAATGATTATTATTCATTATTGATCTGTTTCTCACCCATGCCTTCTGAAGATATGGATTAAACCACTGGAGTATGGATTACTTTTATGCTGCCTTTATGTGCTTTTTGGAGCTTAAAACTTAGATTACCATTCACTTGCATTGTATGGACCTACAGAGCTGAGAAATTCTTCTAAAATATTTGTCTGTGTTCTGCTGGAGAAAGAAAGTCATGCATATTAGGGATGGCATAAAAGTGAGTAAAATCATGAGAGAATTTTCATTGTTGGGTGTACTATCCCTTTAATCTCAAGAACTATGGAAAAGCTGCACTATATTATTTGTGGGTACATCATTTATTTCTTAATCAAATGTTTCCGATATAATAGGGGGATTACCGAGATAAAGCGAGTGGTATTCAGCGTTTTCTAGAAGACTGATATGATTTAAGTTTTCAATATATTTTAGAGCCTTTAAAGCTGAAGTGTGTAATGTCTGGGCCACGCTGCCCGTCTGCTATTGATCAAACAGACAGTCCGGCCCAAAACTCATGCCACTGGTTGAGCCAATGTTGCTGCGTGGGCCGCTCAAAACATACAGAACAATTTTTATAGTGTCAAACACAGAGTAAACAGTTTTTGAGGAAATCTAACTATGAATGGCTTTCTGCATAAGCTGGGATAGGAGAAAGTTTTTAATATCTAAAAAGTTACACATTTCAGATTCAACCCAGCTTAAGCAAATGCGTAAGATTATAGGCATCTAATGAATCAACGTACAAAACACAAAACTGGAGGACATTTCACACCTCAGTGCAAAGTACCTGAATGCAACTTCCTCAAACTCACCTGTAATAAACTGCTAAATGTCCTTCCTCGATCTTGTGTATGGAAGAATGAAGTAGAATGGCCATCACACCAGCCATTGCTGCAAATACTGCCCCAGCATGCGCCATTATTTTTCACCCAGCACTCACCTGCTGAGAGACAAGTTTACAAAGAGAAAAACTGAGCTGATCCTTAGAATAAACACACAAGGTGTGTGGAAAAAAAGATCAGTTAAAACAAAGGGTAAGGCCCTGTTCTGCATAAGCCCTACTCCCCTCAGCCCACACAGAGTAAACCAAGATAACAGGTTGCCAAAGTCCATGAGACCCTCCCACAGCCCTCAACACACGGAAGTACAGTCCAATGCAAATATACAAACTACGTTACACCATCCCAGACTGATGATGGCCACATTGTGCGCGCGTAGTAAAAACTGTATGACACCCACCCCCTTCTGGGGAAGGAATATTATCATTAGACTGTAATTACAGTGCCTGGTTGTGTTTCACAACCTAGTGAGCTGCCTACCTAGACAGCATTTATAGGCAACATAGGCTCGTGAAACACTTTGTTCAGACAAAAATAAAATAAAAAACGCTGTCTAGACAGGCAACTCACTGTTTTCAAACACATGCTTTGTATATATTGTATATTTTCTACTATAAACGGCACAAACCGATATTAATCAGTCTATTATGTTGTGTTCACAAACTAGCACCCCTAAAACAACCATTACCGCGCACTTATGCTGTTCTAGTCGTTGTAGAAGCCACCAGCCCAGTTAAACATCACTGAATTCAAGCTAACCAACGCCGCGCTCTCCATGCAGGACTAGCCACGGCCGGCTAAATAAGCTAATTATTTAAAATGTAAGCAAACCTTGTGGCAAAACGACCTTCTGTCAAGACAAACGGGATATACGAGAGGCTAATACAAGCAGTAGGATGAATTTACCAATCATTCGTTTAGTTAACGAATCACTTTCGCAGGACATTCCTTTATTACTCACGCCACCGTACCCAACATCGCAGACTGGAGGTTCCCAATAAAACGCTTTGTGAATCGGAAACTGGTTTCCCTTTCAAAAATCTCCCCTTACAAACATAAATTCAAAATAAAAGTCACGATTTTGACTAACGTTAAATGACCAGGGTAACATGTTTTACCAAGGGTTTTCAAACTTTTTGATGTCAAGGACCATCAGTTATGATTATGCCCTTGCGAGGGACCCCCGTGTGAGAAAAACAGTAAACATGATATTATAAGGACATGTTTGCAAAATCTGGATTTATAGTGCCATTGTGCTACAGCAAAAGTATTTATTCAAACTTTATGTCGAAAATAAATCTTTTTAGTAATTTAACATTTTCTTTCTATTATAATAATGTAATATGCTATAACCAACATGAAGAGAAACTTTTCAGTTACAGCAAAAGTATTTATTCAAACTTTATGTCGAAAATAAATCTTTTTAGTAATTTAACATTTTCTTTCTATTATAATAATGTAATATGCTATAACCAACATGAAGAGAAACTTTTCAGTTCAAATGTATTTCTATAGTACTTTTCACAATATATATTGTTTTATAGCAGTTTCAAAGAAAATAGTGAAGTACAAACACTTATTTCTCCCAAATAAGTATTTTTTTCTTCTTCATAATATATGAAATTACATGCAGATTCTTTTTTTATTTTTATGGTTCAAAACTATGGCTTTCAATAGAATAAAATAATCATGATCATGGTTTCAAAGAGAAACTGTAAGTAATTTACAATTTTAATCCTTTTTTTTTTTTTTTTAAACTCATATGTTTTTCACGGACCTCCTAGCACCCTCTTGTGGCCCCCTGTGAGAAAACAGTGTAATTTAATTCTGGGACACAACAAGTGTATATGTGGATAAAAATTAGAAACTACATTATTATATTAAAATAATGTTTTTTTCCTCCTGACTGTAACGATATTTAAAAATGCTATCATTCAATTGCCTAATAATAATAATAATAATAATAATAATAATAATAATCGTAGCTTATTTTTGCTTTCCTTCTTTTTTTTATTTTTTTATTTTTTTTTGGCCATGATTAAACATTAAGTGCATGGGTTTCACCAAACATTATTACATACTCAGGTCTTTAGAGACCCGACACGTATATCTATCACTAATAGATCTACAAAATGCCCAGATAGTGTAAAAATGTCAACGCATTTTCAAGACAATTAAAAAATAATAGAATAGAATATATTCTGATATATTTTTCATATATAAAAAAGATCAAGACAAATCTAGAACAGGATTCATTACTTTCACACTGAAATTTCAAACACATCTTGAGCTACACATAAAACATAAACTACACATACGTATTTTTTCAGCCACTTGTTAAGTCTAAATAGACTCATAACTTATATAATTTCAGCAGTACACCCAAATGGCAATAGCCAAATCATAACTGTTTAAGTGTTACACTTGTTGTAGTTTACATCCACGTTGCTTCTTCATCAAATAGCAATGTCAAATGCAAATGAAGTGAATCAGAATCAGCTTTATTGCCAAGTATGCTTACACATACAAGGAACTTGTCTTGGTGACAGGAGCTTCCGGTGTACAACAATACAATACAGCAACAAGACAGAGACAATAATAAAAAATAATTAAAACAATAAATAAAATAAAAATAGAATAGAATAAAAATAACTGCGAATCACTGAAACACAGAAAAATAGACTGATTATCATTTGAATTAATATAGTACTAGTTTAATATAGTAGATAGTAAACTTATACAGATATAAAATAATCATAAAAATATGATTTATGGAAGTGCAAAAATTAAATTAGTACAGCAACAATATTACATACCTAGGGTCTCTAAAGACCTTATACACTTTAGGTACTTAAGCAATTATAAATAATAATAATAATAATAATAGTAGCTATATATATATATATATATATATATATATATATATATATATATATATATATATATATATATATAGTGTGTGTGTGTGTGTGTGTGTGTGTGTGTGTGTGTGTGTGTGTGTGTGTTACACTATTTAGATGTGAAACATTGAGGAATAATAAAGAGAAATGATTGATGTAAAGGGGGCTGAATGAGGTCCTGACTGGGTTAAAAAGCATTATTCACTATTAAGTGATATATACTATAACTATATTCTATAAGTATATTTCCTATAACAATAATATAGCATTTATTAATATACTAGTCGTGTCTGCCGTTAGCCAGTGATGCTAACATGACTGAAATAACATCCCCACCCACGTTCAAAATATGAAAAGTCAGCGTTTGTCATTGTTCTGTTGGTCTTACAAGGCCATAAAATGTACAGATGACACATACAGTTTCTATTATGCATTATATGTGTAGCAACAAAATAAAATAAAACAAACCTGAACTCCGCGTGCTACAGGTTGCTATGGAAACAGACGCACACTCAGAGGGAAAGCGGACGGACTGAAATGGATGTGTTGGGAAACTTGGAAGTTCGGTGAGTTTAGAAATAATTTGTTTATCAAAACAAGGCCAATTTGTCACATCGTTTACATGACAAGTTTGTAATCTCTAAGCTTAACGTGTCTGGAAAACAAAAACAATGTTTCTGCATCCGTTTAATAGCTAGCTACTTAGCATTCAGTGAAGAACACTGCGAATATTTACTGTAAATATGCTGACGTGCACTATCAGTTTTACAAAGGAGAAAAAATAACCAAAACATTACATTACAAAACATATATCTGATCAAATATCGCATTATGAGTGCAAACATGACAATATATACAAAAGTAGATTATGCTTTTTTTTATTTATTGTTATGTATCAGGTGGGTGCAAGGATTCACCAATGGCACTTTAAAATTTGTGGACAAGAAAACAGCTTGTTACACCTGTGGAAATTTCATTGTTTTCCTCAATGTGGAAACTAAGACGAGGAAGATTTTTCAAAGTCCTGGTTCTGGCATTGGGACATATACAGCCAGTGGGCATAGCAGGTCCCTTGCTTTCTCTGACCTGAAACTGAATCCTTCCATCTTTGTCTACAACTATCCAGAACTTGAGCTAATGTGTGAACTGAAAGGTCAGTCATTTGCCTGCAACAAGAGCTGTTGTTATTGCTTTATTTTTTATTAGATATAAAATTAAATGTATAGAAATTAATATCCACTGTAAAAATTCACTATATAAAATTCTTATTGTTAGTTTTGCTTTGTTTTGCAGGTACAACTAAACTGGGTTACACAGCTTTGGCACTGTGTGATACTGGTCCTTATATAGCCTGTGCCTCCTCTATACCTGATCATGCCATCACATTGTGGTAAAATGTTAAACATTTCACCCAGTCCCAATCAGTCACTTAACTCATTTTTTGTATTTTTTATAAATATACTAAATTATTATTAAAAAAATGTTTAATATAAAAGGTTGTTAAACTGAGTTCTTCTTTAAGAACTTATCTTAAAGAATCCCAATACATTTAGGAGTGGTGGTGAGCCAATAACAGAAAAAAAATAAATAAATAAATAATAATAATAATAATATCCTAGCACCATTTGTACTTGAGTAGCTCCAGTTTACGGAAATGGACTATTGAAGTTTGCTGAAGGAGAAATGGTCTGCTAAATTTCAATTCAATTTTGTTTCATAGTGTATATACTGTATATGGACACATTATTTGTCTATTCGATTTATGCCATAATAATGTTAAATATTTAATCACTCCTAATTTTGTCTTGGTTACGTTAGTCTGAGATTTGCCACAAAAATATTTTACATTTAGCATTGCATTTTCAGTTTTGTTATGTGGTTTTGAGCATTATTCTTCTCAATTGTTTCAGGAACTGGGAGAGTGGCGTTACACTTTGTAGCCATCCATTGATGGGAGAGGACATCACAGCTCTGGTTTTTAACCCTATTAACTGGTGTCAAATTTGTGCTGTAAACTCGAGGTTCCTCACCATCTGGAATGTTGAGCGATGTGACAGCTATCATTTGATGAAGCCTAGGTAGAGGACGTGTCTCCAGCAGATGTCACTGATGTCATTGATACATTTAACGTGTCTTCTATCAAATAATAATTCATGAATTGTACATGGGTTTCATATGCCAGTGAGACTGATTCACAGACATGTAATTGTATATTGTACCAGTGATCCTTTCTTTATGCTCATTTGGCAGTGTTGTTGATCTCCCCGCCACTGATGGTTCAGTGATTGAGCATGAAGTAAACCCCTCTCATATACTCAGTGGGAAGCTGACATATTTAGGTCCTCAGATGCCCACATCAGCAATCGCTGGACTGAGTGGTGACAGAGCTGACAACTTTGTGGTAATGGTTGTGTCTTCAGTAGAGTGATCTTAAATCAATTATAGTTCAATATAATCACTGAATCAATTAAAAGTAATTTGAAGCAATAATATTACCACCCTATATGGGAAAGATCATCATAATCAAAAGGTTGAGGTCTCCTTTTATATTTGTGATAGTCATAACATAATAGTTTGTGTGTGTGTCTCAACAGCCTTTGAAACAAATAAAACCAAGACTGTGTCCAAGTGCCATCTGCTGGTCAGCTTTCTCTGACTTGTATGTTGGTACCAAGGAAGGCTTCTTACTTTGTGTGAATACTGACACTTTGCGCATCTCGGTCCTATTCAAACCACAAACCTCATGTAAGGGGACTCTCAGCTTATACTCATCACATGTGAAATTTTAATACGGTTAGTATGTATGTTATATTAATTTCTTTCTTTATCGTCCTCATAAACTTTTGTTTTAATTTTACATCACAGATGACAGTGACACTTCCCTACATGAGAGCAGTTTCCAGAGCTTGGTACTGCAGGACAACAACCTCTTTGCTGCAGGAATTGTAAGAAATTTTCTCCATCATGGCCCTGAGCAAAACAAATCTCTTTTCAAGTGTGACATAAATTCACCCTACTTCAAGTGCATTTGGAAATCTATTACAGGATGGCATTTTACGAAACATACAAGTTAAAGGAAGTAATGTGGAGGTAATGCAATCTTGGACTTTGGACGAGGCAGTCTCGGCTATATGCTTTTCCCCTGACTGTGAGACACTGCTACTAACTTCTAGCACAGTAAGCGCTATTACAATTACAAATGTTTAACATAAATACATTTTTTTAATGATTCATGCCAAATTAACATTTATTAAAGAACAATTATATTATAATACAATTATATAGTATACTACATTATTTAAAGGGATAGTTCACCCAAAAAATCATAATTGTCATAATTTACTCACCCTCATGCCATCCCAGATGTGTATGACTTTCTTTCATCAGCAGAACACAAACAAAGATTTTTAGAAGAATATTTCAGCTATGTTGGTCCAATGCAAGTGAATGTTGATCAGACGTTTGTAGCTCCAAAAATCGCATAAAGAAAACATAGAAGTAATCCATATGACTCCAGCAGTTAAATCCATATCTTCAGAAGCGAAATAATAATAATAGGTGTGGGTGAGAGACAGAACAATATTTAAGTCATTTGTTTACTCTAAATCTCCATTTTCACTTTCACTTTTACATCTGAAAGTCACATGTGGTGCCTGTTTAGTTTCTATTTCACATCTGAAGTGGAGATTTAGAGTAAAAAAAGGACTTAAATATTAATCTGTTTCTCACCCACACATATCATTGCTTCTGAAGATATGGATTTAACCACTGGAGTCATATGGATTACTCTTATGTTTCCTTTATGTGATTTTTGGAGCTACACATCTGGGATGGCATGAGGGTGAGTAAATGATGGGAGAATTTACATTTTTGGGTGAACTATCCCTTTAACAGTTATTTAGTCAAAAATGTAATAATAAATACTCTATTTTAGAATTATTTAAAGAAAAATTATGTATAAAAATCTATTATTAAAAGAGTACTCTATTTAAGAGTTTGGAATGTTTACGAATTTTGATTTTGTTTTCCAGGGGCGTCTCTACAGATTCAAATCACTACTGAAGGATAAAGTTGTTAAACTCTTGGATGTCCTCATTGGAGATTTTGTAGCTGTTGCTCCATTATACACTGATAGAAACATTTGTGTGGTAAAAGAAAATGGCAGTGACAATGGGTTAATAACATATAAACAATACTGTACATATTATAATACTAAATTGTAGTCTTATGACATGGGATTTTATTAAAAACAGTGGACCACTGTATCTGCATTGTCACTATTGTATTGTCACTACTGATTTTGTTTTATGATATCTCAAATAGCATTTTTGTGTGTCTAGATGCAATTTGTCTTTCTTTTAACTGCAGTCAGTCAGAGAGGCAGGAGAGATACAGCTGTGGGCCCTGGATAGTGGACTTTGCATGGGCTCCATCCCTCTGCAAACAAATGTTAGTGCTATAATTAGAGGTTTTATTTTGTGTGCTCAGCAATTT
Organism: Myxocyprinus asiaticus; assembly: GCF_019703515.2. Lineage (NCBI taxonomy): Eukaryota > Metazoa > Chordata > Actinopteri > Cypriniformes > Catostomidae > Myxocyprinus > Myxocyprinus asiaticus. Next base: position 25,050,953 of record NC_059366.1, read on the forward strand.
CTTCCCCAATTAATCAGGTGAATCAGTATGCTGCTGTATAAATCTATATTATTTGGTCTGAATTAATTTCAGTTGACCAGTGTGGCATGCTGCCTCATAGCGCAGTATGTTGTTGTAGGGACAGTCACTGGAGAAATCTTGTTTGTGGAGATGACCACAAAGCAGAAGCCCAGACTAGTACACAGAGTTCATCTCTACCATGTTCCTGTAGAGCATTTGGTGTGAGTTTTTCATAGTACCAATATTATTTGATACCATATTGTTATTGATTTGAGGAATGTAAACCCAGTCTTGAGCATACTATTTCTTTTGGATAGGTTTGATCAAGGTGGAAACTTCTTAATAACTGGAGCATCAGACTCGCGAATGTTTGTGCTGGATGCAAGGCCATCAAAAGGATTTGAAATGATTGGATGGATTGGTAACTTCTTAAGATGACATATTTCACTATTGTTTGCCTCATGTTTGAAGTAATTTCTAAGAAATCCTTTTACTTTTTCCAGAGGCTCCAGGTGCTATTGTAAGCCTTTCCACTCAGTACCACAAAGAAATCAATCAGGTTAAAGTGCTGGTACTGTGTTGCAGACAGGCAGAAGAGAAGACAGAGAGAAAAACCATTGGAGGAAATGTGCTTCTGCTTCTGACATTGTTTGTACAGCAACTCACAGGTACTATGGAAATCGAGAAACACTCCGTAATTGAGTCTGGCAAATGAAAAGCTTTTGTGAAAAATTACGAGGACAAATGATAGACATAGCAAACATAATGTATATAGAGGCCCCAAGAAAGTTTAGACACTTATACCGCACGATTAATGAATGTCTTTGCAACTGTAAAAATTCAAACTAAGTGGCATTTATTTTAAAGAAAGATAGCACAAGCACACTTTAGAAGCAAAAAAAGGAATTACATTTTTTTATTATTAAAAAACAATATATATACTATTCACAAATAAGAAAAAAAAGTATTTTGACACTCTCTGCTTGTCAAACTTAATTAAGTTCATCCTAAAATTTTTATTTTGTCAACATTATTTCCCAAAAATGTCAGTTTAACTAAAAATTCTGTTATTATGTACTCACATTGTTCCAAATCTGTTTGACTTTCTTCTGTGGAACACAGGTGAATGTTATCCTCAGTCACCATTTACTTTTCTTGCATCTTTTCCCATGTATTTAAAGTGAATGTTGACTGAGGCTATCATTCTGTGTCACACCACCTTTTGTCACACAGGTTTGGAACAACACGAGGGCGAGTAAATGATGACAGAATTTTGATGAACTATTACTTAAATGTGATGAACTATGCATGTGGAACTTGAGAGTGATTTAATTCTTGGCAAACTTGGCAGAACAACCAAGAAAAGTTTGTTCTGAGAACATGACTAGCCTCATTTGTTTGTAGCTATCATTCATTTGATAATTTGTTATTCTAATGGAATGAAATTTTAAGATTTTTTTACATTTTAAGATTAAGTTTCCAAATACTTTTTGGGGTCCCCATATGCCTCAACTTCTCAAAATTATGTGCCACTCCCAGACTCAAAAGTTTGTGTGGACATTCGTGGCTGTCTGGATAAAGATGTCCTTCACAGCTGCCTGTATGAGCTCCCTCACAGTCTCTGTTCATCTGTTCTGGCCACAAACAAGATATTTGGTTACTGCCAGCAGAGAAAAGTCTTGCAGAGATTTAATATCACTGAGGTGCTGTATAAAGAAGCAACATGTACAGTCTGATGACAGTTTTATTTTGTTTTAATGGCACGGATCCTAACTGGTTCTCATGTGATATACAGAGTGGAGAAAAGTCCTCTAATGCACAGAGAGCAGTCCAGCTGATCCCAGAAGAGGAAGCATGCGGCCATTATCTAAGCCCTGCATTTCTACAGCTCTCTCCTCATCAAAACTGGCTGGCAACAGTTGGCAGGGATGGACTGCTGCGTATCTGTGAGATATCTACAATGGTATTGTCTTATCTTAACAAGTTCTTCAATGTTTATTAGCAAAAAGCTAGGAGAAACATGATTCTAGGGTATATCTGATGGCTATGCCAATGTCCCTACCTTTTATGTGCAGGACAGGTATGTACAGCTGCAATGCCACTCAAGTTGGCAGGGTGGAGTTGGCTCTGTTTGTTTCACACCAGACAGTCAGACCCTCATCACCACAGGCCTGAGGGATGGCTCTCTTGTCTGCAGCAGACTCAGGTGAGCTCAGGGGCCCTCTATGTATGTGTTTCAACAAATGCTCCACCAGACATTAAAGAGGAGTTTAGTACCTCATAAAAACATCAAACTGACTTACATTATTGTAGAACCTTGATCTTTAACAATATTTTCTATCTTGGTAATTTCATGATGCCCTTGGAGCTTTTGAAATTGAACCTGACACATCCTTGTGTTTACAAATGTAACAGGTTAAAGCTTTCTGGGGCTTGCAAGGCAAATGCAGCTACCCAGTATGGTCAGTCGATTGCTGATTCTTTTGAATCCGTAGTGTCTTCTGAAAACACAGTCCTCACCAAAATGACTGACTGGGATCTACAGACACATTCCCCAACTAGATGTTCCTCATTTCATACAGGGGAGGTAAATAACATAATCAGTTTTCTATTGTTTAAATACAATTTAGAAAAAGTATTGTATTGATTGTTTAGGTATGGTTTCTTGGTTAAGGAGTTATTTGAGTTACTCTAGAATTGTTCTCTTCTTTGATATAATGGCATGATGTAATGCTAAACTGCTACAAAATATGAAATGCATTTATTATAAATTCTTCCTGCAGGTCAAGATAATGATAAGTGATGAAGCAGAACAAGAGGAAAACTACTCCGCATCCCCAACTAGTTCTACATGGCTTGATAGGAAACTTGATGCTGTCAGTGTTCTTCTTTCATTTATATGTTTAAGTTATAATGTCCCATTGTATTAACATAAAAACCCTTGAGTATTACTTTTTGTAATTATTCTACCAGAATTGCCAGAGGCAAATTCTTTTCAGAAGGTTATAACACTTTTGTGTTTCTTACACAGTAGGTGGCTGAATACAGACATAGTTTCTTACACAGTAGATTCTAATACTGTATCTTATGAGCCTAAAATGGTTTACCACAGGGTGTTAAAACTTATCCCTACAAATTATATAAATGTATACATATTAAGAACAAAGATTATGTGGAATCGGTATTTTGTTTAGTACAGAATGTTGACAGGGAAAGGTGTTTTTTATCAAATCTAACAGTGTGCATTATATTTTAATGATTTCTTAAAATACTTAATTATACTGGTTTACACAGACCTCAAAGCATCTTATCAGAGTAATGAATTAATTGAAAGATAACTAACCCTGAAATCAAGACCCAATGATTTCCCAGCAGACTCCCAACAAATTTTATATCTCAACAGGTTCTCCAAAAAGAGACCCAGCAGTATGCAGAGACAAAGAAAACTCTTAGAGGAAACATAAAGGTTCTGCGTGACACAGTAAGTAAAATAAGCAACTTTTAATATTAGATACAAGAAAAATGTTCTAATGCTTTTATATACTTTTTGTCTTTTTGTCTATGGTTTTTGTTTTATTTTATTGTTCCCACACACACTTGAATTTGAAAGGTTTGTCCTAAATGTTTTTTGATCACTGCAGATCCAGGCTATGATGCAGGAGAATGAGAGTCTGGCTGACATGGAGAAACTTGAGCAACAGGAGTTTAACCTGGATGTGGAAGAGCAAGAGAGGCAGCAAGTTGAGGGAGAACAAGAAGTTACAAGGGTAAACAGGACTGTTAAGTACAGATGCGTAGGAGTAGATTAATTAGGTTTGACATATCCTTTGTACAAACATGTTTTTCAGTTTATAAAGAATTGTTTTTCCCTATTTTTAAACAATAAAATGTGTATTAAAGAATCAGTTTAAAACTTTTTTTGTAATAACTCATCATGCTTATTGTGTCATGCTTTAATTTTGTATATGATTTTAGATAATTTATTATTATGTTATTTAAGGTGAGGAAGGAGATAGAAATGGAGAATCTGGCTAAGTGCTATCTGAGGGAGGTCCTGAAGAAAGAATGCTGGGATTCCATGACAGTCAAAGGGAAAGCCATAAAGGTCTCTAGATGAAAAATATCTTAGATTGTATGTGGGAAAAAACTCACATTTTGTAACAAAACCATCTGTCATTGATATCACCTGGCTGAACTGTAATTACTAGAAATACTATACAGGTTGCCAAGCGTCAGTCTCTTTGTGTGTTATTGTTTGCCCCAGGCCTTTCATTCAGAATATGAGGTGAAGAACTACCCCATGAAGGAACGCACTGAAAAGGAACTTGAAGAGCTTTGTAGGATTGAGACCATGAGACAGATTGAACAGGCAGATTTACAAGTAAATGCAGTGGCATGTAGTGTCAAAAGATGCTCAACATAACTAACCTTTGCACTGGATGCACAGTGTCTGTTTCTGTTGAGGTCAGATTCACAAAATGTGATGCAAATAATACAAATACTCTTTTTGATCTATCTAACACTAGCTCCAAAAAGTGATTCTTGAGAGCACAGTCTCTGGAGAGGAGGAAGAGGAGGAGGCAGAGGACAGTAAGACTGAGAGTCCTGCTCTAACAGGCAGTCTGAGTGCTCTTTATGGAGGGGTCAACCCTCATCTCTACAGCCAGTTCAATTTACACATCAGAGAGCAGAAAATCAACCAAATCACCTTGCTAAAGGTGATGACTTCTCTTGTTGTCTCAAAAAACTACTTGGGACAAAAATATATTTTATGTGTGTGTTTTCATCCCCATTTTGGGACAAAAACTGCATAAACAGTAAAAAGATAAAATGGGCCTGCACCTTTAAAAAAAAAAAAAAAAATGATTAAGTATTAATTTGCTATATTGTTATATGAAGGATGTTATCTACAAGGTGAAGACCGCATTCAACAAAGAATTTGAGGCTTTATACAAGCAGAAGGATCAGGAAATCAACCGTGTTAGAGAGAAGAACAAGCGTATCTCTGAGATTATGGCAGAGCTGGACCTAAGTGAGACCCTGTGGGAGCCCAGCCTCACTGATAATGAGTGTCCTGAGAGAGTTCTTATTGTGACTGACTCAGAGGTAATACAGGAAGTCTATACATTCAGATTAAGGGCAATAACATGATTTGCATGCTGTAGTACTCTTTTTATGCTTTTTGGGAATTAACTGAGCCATTTCAAATTGCAGAGATAACAGTGTTTGGCCGGAATTGGATGTCATTTTAAACTCTATAACACATTACAACTTCTTAATCACCTACACACTAACCCACATTTAAAGGAATAGTTCACCCAAAAATGAAAATTCTCTCCTCATTTACTCACCCTCATGCCATCCCAGATGTGTATAACATTATTTCTTTAGCAGAACACAAACATAGATTGTTGGAAGATTATTTCAGTTCTGTAGGTCCATACGATACAAGTGGATGGTGATCAGCACTATTAAGCTCCAAAAAACACTAACAGTCGTAGTAAAAGTAATCCATAACTTATTAATGTCTTCTAAAGCAATACTATCGCACTGGGTGAGAAACAGATCAATATTTAAGTCCTCTTCACTATAATTGTTTACTTTCAGTCAGCCTTTAATGCATGCCCTGATTCCCATGACTGAATCAGTTCCATGAGGCGAATCACTGCCTCTGTAAGTGTGCTGGCATGTTCATGCGAGAACTGATGCGATACAACCAGAAATGCAGCTCGATTTGTTTACAAGAGAACGCTGTTCACAAGCTTCAGTGGTTTTGCTTTCATTTGAACATATCAGCGTGCTTACTTCACACGTGAGGCAGCTGATTCCCCTCATGGATGCGCATTGGAGAGCGAGAAAAAGTACAAAATGTATTAACTAAAATTTCAGCTTCACAGAAAGATTCCCAAACCAAACAGTTATTCCATACCTGACAATGACTATATTCCGTAACTTACAATAGTTTCTCACCCAAAGCGATCATATCACTTTAGAAGACGTTAATGTAACCACTGGAGTCGAATGGATTACGTTTACTACGATTGTCTGTGCTTTTTGGAGCTTTAAAGTGCTGATCACCATTCACTTGCATTGTATGGACCTAGAGCTGAAACACTCTTCTGAAAATATGAATTTGTGTCCAGCAGAAGAAAGAAAGTCATACACATCTGGGATGGCATGAGGGTGAGTAACTGATGAGAGAATTTTCCTTTTTGGGTGAACTATACCTTAAACAACATTTGAACCATTTCCTAAGAATTTATATCTAGCTCTACTCTTTATAGAGTGAGTTAAATCTTTAAAGCTTTCATACATGGTAAGATTTATATTGAAAATCAGAATAGTCCAAGGTTTTCAGCTTGTAATTCTTTCTGTATATATGGCAAACTCTTATATTAATTATTTAGATTTTTAGTGCAGACAATGAGTTTGACTTTCATGTGTGTGTTTATAGATCAAGATAAAGAAATACCTCACCCCTGAGCAGAAACAAAAAGAAGAAAAGCTACGAGAGGAAGAAGAACGGCAAAGGCTTGCGGCTACGGTATAACATTACTGTATCTCACAGTACAGTAATTATTTAACTTTAACAGTTAAACTAATATTTCCCTTCATAAAATAATAATGCAGCATAACGCAACCATTTGAAGTTAAATAAGCTATTAAATCATGTCATCCTAATTATACATTTTAATTTATTAATATAGAAATTTAATATAGCGTTTAAAGGAATAATGCACTCAAAAATGAAAATTATGCCATAATTTCTTGAACAATGTTAATTATTATTATTGTAGTTTAAAATGTAATATGAAAAATGTACTTATATTTATAGACATAGTATGTGTAATAGTCTGTAACATGGATTTGTTATAGATTTGGTTTTAGATGATCACATCTGTTTTTCTGCATATCCACTGCAGTCTGACAACATGAGAGATGAAGCGCTTAATGTGATGATGGGTGGAGTACTGGAGCTCAAAAAAGAGGATGTCCTGAAGATGGTGCGGTGGCAGGACTAATCATACTGGAATGTTTAAAATGTAGTAAACATGTTTAACAAAAAGAAAGATAACCAAAAAAGGAAAATAACAATAGATACTGTATGTTCAACTTACAGGAGGTACATCAACCTGAGTTCTTGTCTATACCTGAGGTGCAGTGGACAGAAGAAGAGAGAAAAAGCTTTAAAGAGTATGAGAAAAAAGTGAAGGAGCTCAGTGAGGTGCAAGAGAAACACAGAAAGGTGTGTATTTGATCCTGTTAGCTTTAAAACCTTGAAGTGATAGTTCACCCAAAAATGAAAAGTCATCATTAACTTCATCATTAACTCTCATGTTGTTCCAACCCTGTATTACTCTCTTTATTCTGTAAAACTAAACACAAGATGTTAGACAGAATGTTTGAGTAGCACAAGGTGTGCTATATTCCAAGTCCTTTGAGGCCATATGGTAGCTTTTTGTTAAAAACAGACAAAATCACAAAATTTCATTTGGTGTCAAGTATATACAAACTTGCTGTGTTGTGATTGGTCACATGACACTCGAGAAACAATGCTGTGTCTTCATGCACTACTTTAAAATACTGTACTGTATGTGCATTTTCAGATTTTCAGTGATTGAATTAAAGGCTACTTATAATCTTTTAATGGCGCTGTTTTTTTTGTTGTTTTTTTTTTTGTTTTTTTACCTTTTTGGAGCCAGTAAAAATAACCATCCAATTTCACTGCATGGAAAAGAGCTGCTTGAACATTCTGTCTAACATCTTTTCAAGCAAGAAAGAAAATATGTCATTAAAATAACACAAAGGTGAATATAGGACAAAAATTTTCATTTCTGGGTGAACAATAGCTTTTTATATTTACTCCCTTACATTTCATATCATTCTAAAACTATAGACCATTTTCCCCTTAAAAATGTCACTCTTGCGGTAGACAATGGAAGCAGAAATGAAGAAACTGCTGGTATCTATTAAAGAGGCTACCCAGACCTTTGATGAAAGACTCTCAAAGCTGTTTGAAAGGAAGGTGAAAACAGAGATGGTCATATACCAAGTAAGATGATACATGATTAAGTTTTTGTATGTTACCTTTACAGGGGCCTAGTTTGTAAAATCAAATTACTTGCCAACAGTTATGCAATTGTAACTTCATCTACTACTTTTAGATTTGACCACTAATTAATTAATGTTTTATTCTTATATCTATCAGGAGGAGTTTAAGATTGCAAATCTGGTTCACTCCATTCAAACCGAAGAGGAGATTCTCAGCAGAGAGAAACAGTTGAGCATTAAACTTGAAAAGGCACGAATTGTAAAGGTGATCTTTATTTGTATACAGAGATTATGTCTTCTATCTGTTCTTCAGCTTTGTTGGTATATGGTGTTATTGTAAACAGAAAACAGCATCAGAAATTGACATTCATGGCTTTATTTTATTATAATGTCCTGGTGGTGAGCCAAAATATCATGCAAGAACAAACTTTTGTGGCATGCTTATACATTACTGTGGAAGACTGTTTAACACAAAATGTTCAAGTGTATGAGTCACCTCTCTTTCCTGACAGAATGTAATTGGGGAAGAATTGAAAAAACACAAGGAGATTGTTGATGAGTTCAGAGATGAGTACGATAACACAGTCGCTGAGGACAAAGTAAGGTCATGAACATTATCTAACATCTATATCATTGCATAATGTTCTCACCAAGGTCTTTAAAAATAATTTTCCCTTTTCGAAGCTTCTTGACAAAGGATTTCGCAAAGAGTTTTATGATGTTCCTGGGCACATTGTTGACCAGCTCTATAAGCTTTACAAACGCAGACCGAGGTAGTATTTCAGAGGAGAGAAATCAAGAGTTGATGACACTTTAATCATGCATTTCCAGTATGTTAAAAACATGGGTTTGTCCAGTTTTAAACAGAGTAATAATGGTTGCATGGGTGCTGTTTGACAGGGTCCAGAGGATAAAAACACAGACAGAAAATAACCTTTTTAAAGAAGGTGGTGTGTTAGGAACAGCAGCATCAGAGGGGCTCTCTCTAATGATGAAGGCAATGGAAGAATTGGATTCTCCAGAGAACATGCCACAAGGATTAGATCTAGCTGTGTGGGAAAGGTTTTGCTTGGCCAGGCGGGCCAAAGTGGAAAGTGAACAACAGGTGAGAATGGGCTGGATGCAATGGAGCTAGATGTCACACAAATCAAAGCTTTTTGAACGTGTTCTTTATAAATTCATAATCTTAAACTGCATGGTATGGTTTTTAATTCAACTTTAGGTCAAACTAAAGGCACTAAACCTGGCAGAGATGCAGGCTTTTCTGCAGAGGAGAATAGATGAGGACGAGAAAGCTCATCTTGATATAAAAAATCTTATTGATGATCTTAATGGGTGAGAAGAGAAGTCAAAATCAGTTTAAAACACCAAGGGTTTAACAAAGTACATAGCAAATGCTTAAAAATGGGAATAAGAAGTCAGTAAAGACCTTTAACAACATAACTTTATACCAAATGTTTTCCTAGCCTCTGCGAAGGGAAGATGAGATTCCGATTGGACAGTATGATACAGATTGTTCTACAGCAAGGTCAGGTGGAAGTGGAAGCTAGAGACTTCATTGCTGACTACACTGATGCACTGCTGATCCATCGCAATGTAGTTGAGGAACTGAACAGCGCCATCAGGGTACTGAGCACCAAGAGCTCAAATCAATTTAAATATTGCTGCTATTTCTTCTTCTTTGCATAAACAGAAACTAAGCACAAAACAAAATGAAAGATCAGTAATCAAATCAGTAATCTTGAAGAAATAAAGAAATGTGTAAAAACATGGATAACTAGAGCAACTGGTGGATATATGTGATAGAACAATTTGAGAATCAAAACTTTATATATATATATAAAAAAAGAAATATAAAAAAGATGAATTGAGAATGCAATGTTTGAAATATACAAAATGCAATTAGAATCACTCACATTATGGAAGGTATTCAATTGTCATTTAAAAAAAATAGTATTGTAATTTCAATTTGGATAGCTTTATCAAATTGTTAATTTAGTTGTTGCTTTGTCTGTTTAGCAGTGTTCACATTTCTTAATCTATTCATTAATTGATTATTGATTTTCCAATTGATTTATCTGTCAGGCTTTAGGAGATCAGAAGATCACCAGCATGGTGGAGTGTAAAGACTTCCGCAAAGGAATCATACAGCAGGAGTGGGAGCACAAGAAAATGAGAATGCAGCTGGAGGATCTCAGCAACAAAGCCAGAGATATCCAGACACTGCGTGTCTCGCAGGAGATTCAAGAGGTATGGATTTAAAGGGATAGTTCACCCATAAATGTAAATTCTCTGATCATTTACTCGCCTCATATCTTCCCAGATGTGTATGACTTTCTTTCTTCAGCAGAACACAAATGAAGATTTTTAGAAGAATATCTCAGCTCTGTAGATCCTTACAATATGAGTGAATGGTGGTCAGATATTGTTTGCTCCAAAAATCAAATAAAGGAGACATAAAAGTAATCCATATGACTCCTGTGGTTAAATCCATGTCTTCAGAAGCAATATAATAGGTATGGTTGAGGAACAGAACAATAGTTAAGTCCTTTTTTTACTCTAAATCTCCACTTTCTCTTTAACATCTGAATGTCACATGTGGTGCCTGTTTAGTTTCACTTTCACATCTGAAAGTGAATGTGGAAGTGGAGATTTAGAGTAATAATAATTTATAATTATATTTATTTATCACACACATACAGTGAAATTCTTTTTTTCACATATCCCAGCTAAGCTGGGGTCAGAGTGCAGGGTCAGCCATGATACAGCACCCCTGGAGCAGATAGGGTCAAGGGCCTTGCTCAAGGGCCCAACAGTGGCATCTTGGCAGTGCTGGGGCTTGAACCCCTGACCTTCTAATCAGTAACCTAGAGCCTTAACCGCTGAGCCACCACTGCCCAAAACAAAAGGGATAGTTCACACAAAAATGAAAATTATCTTATTATTTACTCATCCTCATGATATCCAACGTGTGTATGATTTTCTTTCTTCACCAGAACACATTTGAAAAAAAAAAAAAAAGTTTTTACCAACTCAAAGCTCAGTAGGTCCTTAAAATGCAAGTGGATGGTGATTCGACTTTTAAAGCTACAAAAATCACAGATAGTCAGCATAAACGTCATCGACATGCCTCCAGTGTTTAAATTAATGTCTTCTAAAGCGATATGATCCCTTTTGGTGCGAAAAAGATACATTTTAAAGTACTTTTTAACTATTATCCAACGCTTCCGGTAAGCTTCACGAGAGGGTGGAGTCGAAGCGATCTCTCATGTGATGCATTCGCATTGTAATGTTATGGACATAAACTCACATTCCCCTCTTGGTTGAGACATCCAGGATAAGCACACAAACACACCATTGTAAGTAAAGAAACAGATAAATATCGAAACCAAAACCAACCAAGCTACTGTACAGCATCGCTCTTCCGTGTGTCTCACGTGCCAACGTGATTACGTCACATGCGCGTACCACTGCTGAATGGAAGCGATGATTTAGAGTTAAAAAATTACTTGCATATTGATCTTTTTCGCACCAAAATTGATCGTGTCGCCTTAGAAGACACTAATTTAACAGCTGGACTCCTATGGATGACATTGATACTGACTATCTGTGATTTTTGGAGCTTCAAAAGTCGAATTACCATCCACTTGCATTTTAAGTACATACTGAGTTAAGACATTTTCACATTTTCTTCAAATGTGTTCTGGTGAAGAAAGAAAGTCATACACTCCTGGGATTTCATGAGGGTGAGTAAATAATTATAGAATTTTCATTTTTGGGTGAAATCTCCCTTTAAATATTGTTGTTTCTCACCCACACCTATCATATCATTTCTGAAAATATAGATTTAACAACTGGAGTCTTTTATGTTTGCGTTATGTGATATTTGGAGCTACAAAGGTCTGATCACCATTCACTTGAATTGTAAGTTAAAATAATATTTATTGATATTATCTTTATTCAATTAATGTCTTTTACTGTGTGAGACTGTATGACTGAAAAAGCAGGTTGGTGTAAGTTTAATAGATACCATGAGTAACAGGTCTGTGTTTAATAGTGCAAAAGTTTTCAAATGAAACTTGAATAATTTCATTACATATAATTTTGAACAAATTGTAAAAATATTTGATACATTTCTTTGCTTTTTTTTCTCATGCCAGTACCTGAATGAAACGCATAGTCACAACAGGATATCAAAACAGCTCACAGCATTGGAGAAGACCAGTGAATTGCAGCAAATGGTACATTTGCTCATTACCTTTCAAGCAACTTGCAAAGATAACAAGGGCTTTGCCAAATGCATAATTTTTTAGGTATTCCCATCTTGTAAATTCAGACTGGATGACAGACGTAAGTTTGATTCTTTTTCACCATTTGCCCAGACTCATCAAAAGAAAATTGAAACTTTTAAGAAACAGATAAAGCACCTGGACAGACAGGACGCACAAATGCAGGAAAAGAGCACAGCCCTGGACTTGCGTGTAGCTGACATGGAGATAACTGTTGCAGAGAGGAGAAATATTTACGAGGCTGTTGGTAACTGACTTTATATTTTGCCCCATTAAAGAGTTGTCCTGAGTAAAAACTTTACATAATACTACTGAATACTTTTTTCATAACAGATTATTTTGTACACAAGTTTAGATCCCAGTGGGCCTTATTCATGAAATATAAGCAGGACTAATTTGTGTAAATTGTTCATAATCCATTCTTAATAATCCCATTAAATTAAATGCAAGCATTTATGTAAGAATATTTACACAGAAATTCGTTTTGCTTGCGTTTCATGAATAAGGCCGAATGACTTTGACTCACAATGACTGTTCATGTATATTTAGTTACTGTGATTGAAATAAGTTGAGCTAAAATATCTCACTATATCACAATATTACATGTTATCCAGCAATGGGAGATAACCAGGAGAGAGAGGCAGAAAAGCACTACCAAGATATCATCCTGAGAAAGAAGCTGTTGAACATAGCCAGAACCCAATCTCAAGAAATAATCATACTAAGAGCTGAAGTGGAGAAATTGCGAATGAAGAACTTCCCAGCCCTTTCTCAATTACATTATAACTAATACAGGATACATAACAGCTTTTGAAAGTTGAAACAAAATTACTTAAATAAACGTGACATAACACGAGACAATGTGAAATAACTTACAATATAGTTTAATAGATCTACCAAAATTCACACTGCACTCATCACTTACATTTATGGTATAATCTGAATAATTTATCCATTCAAATGTTTTGTAATAACCTGCTCTAAAAATGTTTTAAGCAAAACTGCTGATGGGTTATGACCACTTTAAACAAAGACAATAAAACGTGTGTAATACATTTCAAGTGTCTGTAAAGTCTTCCTCTGTCCTATCAAAGTGCAATATATTGTCATCTAAACCAAAGCTATCCATAAGCTGGGACAGACTGATTTTTTTGCCTTCTGTAGACAGTTCACTCTGTAATTCATACAGCACAGACTGGGCACAGGATCTCCATTTCTCTATTAGCCTCTGCAGCTGGGTCAGGTCATTCTACAAGAAAAGGCAAAAAAAAAAAAAAAAGAACAAATCAAGAAAGAAAAATCTGTAAGAACATATTTTTTTTGTTTAGAAGTGACAGTAGGTACTACATTTTGAAATAGATGTTACCTTTGTTCTATACATTTTGACCATCTTTAATCTTCGCAAGGTTTCGGATTTCTCTTTCACTTCTTTTTTTAGTTCTTCACATAGCTGAATTAAGTCTTCAACATGTTCAGCTGTGTGATTTGAACAGTCTCTCTTCTCCCTCATTTCATTCTGATTGACATCAGTTTCATTCATTCTGCTGTCAGTCACATTCTGGTCAGTGTCTTCTGCTCGTGAAGTCTGTGGCTGGTTGTCATCTTCAATTTTAAGGCGTTTAACAACACTTTGGGGTGATCTGAATGAGTGCCGTGATCTTTTCAACCTCTCCCTCAGTGAAGCACTCATGGGCTTAGGGTAAATGAAACAGAAAGATAAGGACAGCCTTCGGGATACACAAGCAGTAATCTTAATGACTTAAAGCATTCAATCAAAATGTAGAATTAAATTGTCACTTTAAATGTTTTATTTTAAACGATAAAAAAAGTCACAGGAATTCTGCTGGGTGTATCAGTAGTATGTTGGTAAGTTCTGAAACATTTATTATTGTCACGTGACAGACTTAGTTACAAAATGTCGTGTATCTTCTTTTTGGAAATGTTAGCATCCTTTAAAAAGCAGATATTAGTAATAACATGAAGCCAGGAAGCTGTACCTTGACTGTACTGGACCTTCTAGAAGAAGACAGGGCTGTATTCGGTGTAGTTTCATCAACAGTCGTCAGTTTTATCGGTGTAGTTTCCATGATTCACACCAAGAGATTTGACGTGAAATCGATGTCTAAGGAGAAAAACAGCTACTTAGTAGTGAGACGACGGAATTCTTTTCCCCCTTTCTGCTGGTAATCCATATTGTTAAAATACAACTGAAATACAGCTTTCAAAGAATCAGTAGTTTTCCCTCCTGCAAGGCGACAGAGACAATTTAGCAGTGAGGGGTCACTTCTATTTAAATGAATGGGAGAAATTGTAACGCCCAACCAAAAAGCTCTCGTGCCCAACAGTCAACGGATGTAGAAAGGAAGTCCCGCCTTACAGTTAAAAGAGCCAATCACCTTTTAGATACAGAATCACCTGTCAATCAACTCACTAAGGTGCATGCGTATTAGCTATACAAGCCGGGAAAATTGCGTTTTAGCGTAATATGAGGTAAAGAAGCACAATTTATGATTCCAATATGATAAAATTTTATTTCTGATTTGAAATATGTTCTTTGATCTAATCTTGGCCAAACATTTTTGAGATTTCTGTGTCCCCCCCATTCAAGTAAAATAGGAGCTGCACTGGCATGACTGGAAATAGCCTCCTGAGAGTTTTCCAAAGATGGCCCACAGTGGACTTGCTAGAACGACTTTGAAGGTGTTCAGTAGGTACTGTTGTTTGAAAATGGGTGCGAGTTCCACTTTGTCGTCACTTCCTGCTCGACTTGTCGTCATTTTCCTAAGCGTCTTGGGAAATTATACTTTCAAAATAAACGACCCAACTGTTTATTTAACTCATTTATGGTCCATTTTTGTGTGTTTTTCTACAGTTTCGTTATTTTGCTGTGGCGGAGAACAGTTTAATGGACTTCACAGCTCGCAGTTCGGACCTATTTAAAGGGAAAGTTCACCCAAATTGGAAAATTCACTTATAATTTACTCACCTTCATGCCATTCCAGATGTGTGACTTTCTATTTTCTGCTTAACACAAACTAAAAATTTTTTAGAAGAATATCTCAGCTCTGTAGGTCCTGAATGGTGATCAGAACTTTGAAGCTCCAAAAAGGACATAAAGGCAGCATGAATGTAAGCCATACGCCTTCAGTGGTTAAATATATGTCTTCTAAAATAATATGATTGATGTGGGTGAGAAATAGATCAATATTTAAGTCCTCTTTTCCCTCTAAACTCTCCTCCCTGCCCAGGAGGTGGCGATATGCACAAATAATGTTAGTCACCAAAAACACAAGAAGAATGTGAAAGTAGAGATTTGTTGTAAAAAAAATAGGACTTTAATATTGATCTGTTTCTTAACCACACCTATTATATTGCTTCTGAAGACACGGATTTAACCACTGGAGTCATATGGATTACTTTTATGCTGCCTTAATGTACTTTTTAGACCTTCAAATTTCTGGCCAACATTTGCTTCCACTGTATGGACCAACTGAGCTGAGATATTCTTCTAAATATCTTTTTTTGTGTTCAGGAGAAGAAAGAAATTCATACACACCTGGGATGACCTGGGTAGCTCAGCGGGTATTGACGCTGACAACCACCCCTGGAGTCACAAGTTTGAATCCAGGGCATGCTGAGTGACTCCAGCCAGGTCTCCTAAGCAACCAAATTGGCCTGGTTGCTAGGGAGGGTAGAGTCACATGGGGTAAACTCCTCGTGGTCGCGATTAGGGGTTCTCGCTCTAAGTAAGTTGTAAGCACGTGGTAAGTTGTGAGTGGATCGCGGAGAGTAGCATGAGTCTCCACATGCTGTGAGTCTCTGCAGTGTCATGCATAATATGCACGTGATAAGATGCGCGGATTGATGGTCTCAGAAGCGGAGGCAACTGAGACTCGTCCTCCACTACCCGGTTTGTGGTGAGTACCCATGCCACCATGAGGACCTACTAAGTAGTGGGAATTGGGCATTCCAAATTGGGAGAAAAGGGGATAAAATAAAACAAATAAAATTAGTTTTTTTTACAAAAGTCTTGAGAGTAATTCAATTGCCAATGATAAGGAACAACGTTCACATTTACAGCAAGAAATGAACTGGAAAAGGTAACAAACTCTTTTTCAGTTTCCTTTCACTCTGTAAATGAATTTACAAGTGAAACAGCTAATGTAATTTGAATTAATGAATGAATAAATGTGAATAAAATATTAGGGAACATTCAGTAATTAACACCATTTATTCCTGCTGAATAAAAGAGCTAAAACCAGCCTCAGCCTGTTAGCTGATCATAGCTGGACGAACAGGCTGGTCAGTTTGCTGGGTTTAGAGGGGCCATGGCATGGCACTTTTTATCTGGTCAGGCTGAGAGACTAGTTTAAATAAGTTAAGACCACCTTAAACCATCCTTAGACCAGCTAACCAGTTTAGGCTGGTTTTAGCTCTTTTTTTTTTTTTTTCAGAAGGAGGATAGTTAATGTTAATAAATTAACCTACAATGTTGTGTACACATATTTATTTGCAAATATATGGCCTTGCTGTATCACCCAATTGATGACTGGTGAACAATTGTAATCAATAGC
This sequence comes from Myxocyprinus asiaticus, assembly GCF_019703515.2. Classification (NCBI taxonomy): domain Eukaryota; kingdom Metazoa; phylum Chordata; class Actinopteri; order Cypriniformes; family Catostomidae; genus Myxocyprinus; species Myxocyprinus asiaticus. The sequence continues at coordinate 25,067,868 of NC_059366.1, forward strand.
CTATATCAATCATAAAACATGAATGCCCGTATAAAGAAGAGACACATGGTGGGTTTTGAACTAAATTGTCTTCATGTCTCATACAGTTTAAAGGAAAGAAGAGGTTTCCAGATGAGAAAATTCAGAGACGTAACTGTTGATACAGTTTAACTGAACCCATGTAAAAAGTCGTGAAGAAGATAGAGATGAATAAATCACGATGAATTACGACGAATATTTAAAGTCAGGTGATAACATAGAAGTTGTGGATGTAAAGACCCATAATGAAAAACACTGGCTTCGAAGTACTTTGGCTATAATTTCTATAATTTCAGACCGTGTATGTTTGTGGTTCAGTTCATTCATGTTTTTTTCTTCTTCAAAAATTCCATGACAGTTCTGCCTCTATTACTGGACATGTTTCTCTCTTGTTATGGCTTGTATCTGAGATTAAAACTAGCTGTGGATTTAAAATGCTTTCTCACAGTAGTTTTTCTAATGATATGTATGTTGTCTAATACACCAAAAAGAAAAAAGAAAGCTGCATTAGGGGTAGTGTCAAAGCTTGTATGAGTCATGTGCATTTTGTACCAGCAGGGTGTGGTCAGAGGGAAGAATGTATCAATAGAAAAAACGGCATATGAATCTCAAGAGAGACAGCGCCCTTTTGTTCCTTTGGGAAAGGCTTGTGCACACCTGGATGCCATTTAGAACATCTTTATTGTTTTATGATTCAACTGTATTTAGAGAGAGTGATTCATAATAAGTAATATAAATTACAGTAGAATGTATCATAGCATCAAATCAAATCAGTGTTTGTAAAAAAAAACACCCTTTGATTGTATAGGAGGATTGCCATAATATAAAGATGACATGCATGAATGCCTGTATTCAGAGCGATGGATTGTACTGTATGAATGGGGATTACTTAAGGTGTTACTGGTAATAAAGACTAAAAATATCCTAATCTGACCCCAGTTCATTCAAAAATTCTGTCTACAATCTTCCAATTTCCACACATTCAGTAAAAATAAATGTTATTTAGTCATGTTTCACAATCTCATTAAAGGCTTACGCTTGCTCTGAAAAAAACACTTAATTTTTTGAAGTTAATAAAAAGCCAGTATTTTCAACTAATAGTACAGAATAATCTGAGAGGTATATAAGGATGTAGAGCAGTTGTTCTCAGCTGGTTTTCCTTCTAAATCAGATTACAGTAACAAATCATTCAAGAGTAAACAATACTGTTTTTAAAACCAAACATGAAGTGTTTTAAAATAGAATTGCATAGGCTCAACAATATGCAAAATTATTAACATAAGCATAAATAGGAAAAATGTCAATTTTGTAAGTGTACAAAGGACAGCAGAAGTGTGATTTACCAGACTCACACATGGAACAAATACTGGGCCAAATTGAAATCTTGTAGTTTTAGCCATATTGTGTATTTTTCTCCACCCTTTTAAAAGTTGATCATATAAAACTGTGCATGAATTTATGGTCAGTTGCATTTTATTATTTGCATTTAACATTGTTTTTCCTCCTGTCTGTGACTATATCAGAATAGACATGCATCCCATTTTTGTGTCGCAACCCACCAGTTGAGAAATCCCAGTGTCTGTAGTGTGTTTTAATGAGAGACAGAGCATGACATAATTGAAACCTGCCAAAAGTTGGGGCTGGACCACAATCCTCATTACCTAATTTCTGAGAAAATCATTTACAGACTCTCTAATAGACTCTCAAAGGAAACAAGGACCAAAATAATTACAAAAACAGGTACATTTTCAGCTAAATTTCGCAAAGTTTGATTTGACATAAAACCATTGATATCAAGGTATAAATATTGTTTTCTCTTTCCCTTTTAAAGATGATCATTGCTATTCTAACTGTGCACATTTATATGGTTCAATTATATGGGTCTTAGTTGCCTAATTTCTGGGAAAATCATTTTACAGACTTACCCATAGACTTTCAAATGAAACAAGGACCAAAATGATTTATATTTTAGAAGAAAACAAAAACACAGCAAATTTTTTTCCTGTCATGTTTACACTGCTATGCCAACAGTGGTAGATTAATCCTAAATTTTGGGATTTTATGTGTGTTGCTTTTTCTAGGTGAAGTTACTGATGCACCGCTAACACATCTAGCCACACCTGTCTTCACCTGAACATGTCCTAAAGCTGTAGTCTGCAGGATCATAAAATTTAAAATTGTGATTCCCGAGGGTATTGTATTTTTCAAAAGTCTGTCTGCGTACCTGCCAATAGGGGAGTGGCTCAGTTTAAAATCCAATCCAGGAGTCCTGTGGAGGCTTGTCCGTCTAAGCAGAAAGAAAATATAAAGAGCACAGCTTGTCAGGTGTCGATATTCACGCTGTACAGGTGAAGCTCACAGGTAACTCTCAAGTGGACACAGTTAATTCTCAGAGTCTCCAGGATCAGAGGTAAAGCATTTTGGATGATTTCACACTCACAAAATATTTTTCTCTTCTTTTTTCAATCCCATAAGAGAGAGAAGATAAACGAATTGCAGATGCTCTGTTTCAGTTAGACCATGTAATGCATCTCAAGAAGTTATTCCTTCTTATTTATAGGTGTCATTCACCTGTTGCTCTCCTGAAATATTTGTTTAAAATCTGATATGAAATTCTTTGCAGGGTTGCACCTGACTTTGAATTAGTGTTGATAATATTATGTTTCCTTACAATGTCAGATTTTGAGATAACATGCATGCATGGGTCCCTTTCATTAATTAGAAGATTTTATTGTAATATATAAAGAAATTGGACTAAAACTAGGGTGTCACTCACACAAATTGAGTCCAGGGCTGAAAAGGATTTGGCATGGACAGTCACCAATAAAGGCACTGTTTGTGTATGGGATGCCATCCATTGAGTTGAGCTTTTTTATTTAATGTGGTTTGAGGGAAAACAGTAGCTGACCTTGCATTTGAAATTCGAAGATGAGATGAAGAGGAGGGTGTGATAGCAGTGATGAATTGCTTCACTCTTTCCAGTGTAAATATGAGACTCTACAGTATACTTATCCAGTCTTTTGTTGGAGCGAATAATTGCCCCTTTGGCATTATTTTTCATAAGTGTTATATGTGCATCAATTATGATTCGATTTTGGATATGATCTGGAATAGTCTTCCGTTCTATGACATGCTTGCCTTGAAATATGAGTCTGTCAGTGCAGAGAAAAATCCTTTTGTTTATCAGTGTGCACAGACGGTTTACATTTCTTGTTAAAACCTGTTACTGTGAGGGACATGCAGACATACAGTAAAACACTTATCCATATACTCTCCAGATTCTGGTGAATTATCATCATGTAAACACAAATGATCCTTTCACACAGGAATATGTAATGAAATGTCATTTATTTCATAAGTTAATACTTAAGGTAGTGTGTACAGCAGCTATTACGTAGCTAATACTTTTACAGTATTACAATAGCTAATAACCTCTTCTCAATGCAGTACTGTGCCAAAATTCAACTGTAACACACACAAACATTTTAAAAGCTTTAGTAATATGGTACATGAGTCAGAATTTTGAATTTTTTTTCATGAGCTTAAAAACCTTTTGATTTAAAGAAGTATGCTTAAATGCTTGAAAGTTGTTTTTGGTGACATTTTAATTTCTTTACAAAACAAAATGTTAATTTATTAAATATATATATATATATATATATTTTTTTAAATGGATGAGTTGGATTGGAAAGTGAAGGAAAAGCAGCTACAAAGTGCCTAGCATAAATTGGGACGGCTTCAAAACTGTTTTAAAACCATCCCAGTTAGATACTGCATGAAGTTGGTAAAGAAAACGAAAGTGCGCAGATTTAAAATCAAGACCATTTAAGATTGGCTACTTTAAAGATGTTAAAACATAGGATAGTAAAATTTTTGTTCAAAACTCCTATTTATGCATTTCAGGTTTATGATGACATCGTTTTGCTATTATTATATAGGGTGGAAATAGTAATAATAGGTAAAGAATGCACTGAAAAAAAGTGGTAACCTGCAATTGTTACAGTACATCAAGGATCTATTTCTATTTGAGCTAACCCATAACAATAGTTTTTGTTGGTGTAGCCTAATTTGTCAGGTGAATTTAGCAAGATTAACATTTTTAAATGGAATATAACTAGTTAATTTAGATGTTACCACAAAAATCACCTTTTGTTGAAGTTATGTCAAAACAATTTTTAAAGTGTGAATATGTATGGGTAGATCTATAGCTAGACTTATACTACTTCGCGTCACATCTATTTTGATGATTTAAATTGGTTTGACTGCAATTGTTTGTAAAACAACAACAATAAACTGATTTCATTTTCTCTTTCATTAGTTAATATGGAATGGATGACCTAAGAGGGCACAGAAACTATTCAGGAGGAAGTGCAGGAGACAGAGGTGAGGATGATGGCTGTTTGATCAGGTCATTCACTTTTATTCTTGCACTAAGTTTGAATTTTTTTTTATTTTTTTATTGTTGTGTAAATTTGAACCAATATCTTTTGAAAAGATCTTTGTTTTGTGAAGACTGCACCATCTAGTTGTTATGTCATATGTCAATGCCTTATTACGGGACTGTAGTGAGTTAGTTTTGTTCTGTGCTAGTTTTTCCTGCTTTATGCTTTTTTTTATCTAACAAGAACTGTACATGTTCTTAAGAAAGGCATGTAATTTTAAAACAGACTTCACTGAAACAACAATCTCCACAAGACTTACATCTTTGCCTCCACGTAAGTTATCTCTTTTACTTCCCCCATGTTTATTCAGATATTGAAATCATAAGTTACTCTTTTGTGGGTGTACATCATAGGAAAATTCTTCATCATACTGTGGATGTAGCTCAAGAAGGTCTTTAATTAAGTATGTGAATTTTTACAATGTTTTTATCCCCCAGGAGGCATCATTGCTTCTTCCAACAAGGGAATGTCAAGTAATGCAGGGCCCACTAGCCTGGAGAAGAACATTTTAACTCAAATCAACGACAGTTCTCACATCTCATCCTGTACGCCTATAAAACACTCATTTTAAATACACAGGGAAAGAAACCAAAGAAATATTTATGATATTTTTTTTTAATTTGCCAAGGGCTAAAATTGTCCCTGTCTCTGTGTCTCAGCCTCTGTGGGTGTGAGCGCAGATGGGTTAGGCTCTGGATCAAGGGAATTTCTGGCAAAGGAGTTGTCTGTGAGTGAGGGCAGGAAGGCAGATGGTGCCTCTGCAGTTTTTGAGAGTTCCTTTGGAATCGACTCAGGTTCCAGGGTGAGATCCAGCTCTGAGAGCATGAGAAGAACACAAGAGTCCTGCAGCTCCCCTTTGTTTCTGGAGAGGAAAAACATGACCACTCAATCAAGACGTTATGATGGTTAGTCAAATTTGAGGAACTTTATATGCAAATAAACCAATCTGAAATCTGTTTTTTAAATCTGTAATCTGTTTTTTCCTTTAGGGAGTTCAAGTGACAACTCATCCCCAGAGATGACAAGAAAAGACTATGGTGAAACCCTCAGACATATAAAAATGATTAACATGATTTTAATATTAGAGAGAGGATTGTGATCAGTAGTTGTTTATGTTTCATTGGTCTCCGTTTTATAGGTTCAACTAGAGGAAGAAGTCAGAGCAGGGGTGAGATTATTATTCAAACAAGACGATGACTTTTAACTAACTTTCCATTACTAATATTTGTATGATAATTATTAGCAATAATATTCATAATGCTTAAGATAAAAAGGCCTTAAAAGGATAGTTTACCCAAAAATGAAAATCATCTCATCATTTACTCACCTTTATGTTGTTCCAAAGCAGTATGACTTCCTTTCTTCCATGATACACAAAAGGAGAAATTTTGAAGAAAGTTGATGCAGCTCTCTTTTTTTCATACAACGAAAGTGAATGTTGACTGAGACTGTCAGTTCCTAACAGTCTGCCTAATATCTCATTTTGTGTTCCATGGAAGAAAGTAAGTCATATGGGTTTGGAACAACATGAGGGTGATTAAATGATGACCGAATTTTAATTTTTAGGTGAACTATCCCTTTTTTTAATTTTTTTAATTTTTTATTTTATTTTTGTACTACATTCACAAACCACATATAATTTATTTCTAAATTAATTTAGGCCAATTTCTCCTGTTATCAGTAATATAGTTTCAAACCACGTTTCAAATTCAAACTGTTTTCTCTCTCTCTCTCTTAAGAGACAGAAATCAGGACCAGACTGCAGAGTGCATCTCCCTCCACTAGATGTAGGTTGTTTTCTCTCTTCAGGTTTCTTAAGAAATCAATTATTGTTATACAGATCCATGTGTTACTAGCATAAAAATGCAATAATAAAAAATACAAAAATCTGTATTGATACTGAATAATTATTGAAAGAAATGTTTGAACTTAAAATACTCATTTTGTAACTTGGGGAAACTAGTTTAACTAACAAATCTATAGAACATTATTTTCAGAGGCTCAATGTTTTTAATAATATTGGAGTTCAGAGGCCAGTTCAGTCATTATTTTATGGTTTTGTTCAAGAGCAGCCATTAATAGTTTGAGAGAGTGCAAAGTAAGAGACACATTTAGATGGCAGGTTTGTGATTAATACAATGCTGTTGCTATAGGGACAGAGTTGGATGATGTGAAGAAGCTGTTGAAGAGATCACGCTCTGCCAGCATCAGCCCCACACGATCTCCCTCTTCTTCCCCCCTGCCTGTACCCCGCAGGGCCACAGTAGAGGCCAAGATCTCCACCAAGCCAGGTAACAAAGGCTGGATAGGAGAGTTTAGGTTGATAACAGATCATGCTTGACTGGTAAAGGTTTGATGAAGTACAGCATCGTCTTTTATATAAAACACCATATTTGTTTTTACATACAAAAACACAAATTCCTCAGTACATTTGCGTACATAACTTGCGTTCCACACCTATTTCAAAGTATTAAGACCTTCCCATTGGAAAGAAAAACATAAATGAGATCTCTTTAACATCACTGGTGCCTCTTTGACCCAGACAGCAATGAGATTAAAGAAATAGTTCACCCAAAAATGTAAATTCTTCCATCATTTACTCACCCTCATTCCACCAAAGATGTGTATGACTTTCTTTCTTCTGCTGAATACAAACGAAGATTTTTAGAAGAATCTCAGCTCTGTTGGTCCATTCAATGCAAGTGAATGGGTACCACATTTCTTAAGTTTTATGTCTTCAGAAGCAATATGATAGGTGTGGGTGAGAAACAGATCAACATTTAAGTCCTTTTTTCTTTTCTTTTTATTACTTTTTTTAATTCTTCTCCCTGCCCAAGAGGTGGCGATATGAACGAAGAATGCGAAATGCTAAAAATAAGAAGGAAGGGCTCTCTTAGGAGAGAAGAGCCCTTAGGAGGCCTGTTTGAAAGTTGAGATTTATAGTAAAAAACCTATCATATTTCTTCTGAGGACATGGATTTAACCACTGGAGTTGTATGGATTGCTTTTATGCTGCCTTTATTTGCTTTTTGGGGCTTCAAATTTTGGACTTTGTTAATTTGCATTGTGAGGACCTACAGAGCTGAGATATTCTTCTAAAAATCTTTGTTTGTGTTCAGCAGAGGAAAGAAAGTCATACACATCTTTAACTTCTCAGATTTTTCTAATGACTCAAACTGTGCTCAGATTTGCCAAGATACCAATGTCTGCAATTAAAAGTCTGGAAGTTGAAGATGAATTCTAACAATTATCATTTAATTCATCCAAGATCAAAGCATCTGAGCTATACTATCCACATCAATTTTATCACTCTACACTCATATTACTTATGTCTGTCTCCATATTTTTATGTTTCTCTATTAAAAGTTTACCCAAAAAAGTGTTATTTACTCGCCCTCATGTTGTTACCAATATGTATGACTAACTTTTTTCCATGGAGCACAAAAGGTCATGTTAGGCAGAATGATCCTTCACTTTCACTGTAAATGTAAAAAAAAATATATCATAATAATAATGCAAAGAAAGTAAATTGTGACTGATCTCCTGTTGGGTTCCATGGAAGAACAAAAGTAACATGGGTTTGGAACGACAAGAGGGTAAGTAAATGATGACAGAATTTTCATTTTTGGGTAAACTTTCCCTTTTTGTCTCGTGAATCATGAAAAAGCAACAAATGAATAATAACACTTCCCTCTGGGTTCCTTTTATTTTCTCAGTCGAGCAATATGACACCACTATTCTTGACACCCATCTGGGCTCATACACATGGAAGAGCTCTACTCTGCCCTCTTCAGTGTCCACTGGTACTGCTTACGGTCTGCACAGCAACACAAACAACATGTCAACAGGAACTTCTGTTGTCAACAGCACATCACCATCCTCCTTATCAGGTCTGTGGGGCTTTGACAAAGGCACTTCTTTTAAACACTTCTTTTACGTTGACCTAATAATAAAGAGATTTGATCGAAAAATAAATTAATTTGTTGAGGCAAACTTTTAACATGCACATTCACTTACATAAATATTTAAACCTGAAGTGTGTCATTTCTGCATCTCACTAAACTGAATTGCAAAATTAATAATTTCAAACAGGTTTCCCAAATACTCCCTCCCATCTGCCATCGGATGAACAGATATTAAAAGTTTACCCAGAAAAGTGTTATTTACTCACCCTCATGTTGTTACCAATATGTATGGCTAACTTTCTTCCATGGAGCACAAAAGGTCATGTTAGGCAGAATGATCCTTCACTTTCATTGTTAATTTTTTTTAAAATAATAATAATGCAAAGAAAGTAAATTGTGACTGAGGCATTATGCCTAACATCTCCTGTTGGGTTCCATGGAAGAACAAAAGTAACATGGGTTTGGAACAACAAGAGGGTAAGTAAATGATGACAGAATTTTCATTTTTGGGTAAACTTTCCCTTTATGTCTCGTGAGTCATGAAAAAGCAACAAATGAATAATAACACTTCCCTCTGGGTTCCTTTTATTTTCTCAGTCGAGCAATATGACACCACTATTCTTGACACCCAGCTGGGCTCATCCGCATGGAAGAGCTCCACTCTGCCCTCTTCAGTGTCCACTGGTACTGCTTACGGTCTGCACAGCAACACAAACAACATGTCAACAGGAACTTCTGTTGTCAACAGCACATCACCATCCTCCTTATCAGGTCTGTGGGGCTTTGACAAAGGCACTTCTTTTAAACACTTCTTTTACGTTGACCTAATAATAAAGAGATTTGAGTGAAAAATAAATGAATTTGTTGGGGCAAGCTTTTAACATGCACATTCACTTACATAAATATTTAAACCTGAAGTGTGTCATTTCTGCATCTCACTAAACTGAATTGCAAAATTAATAATTTCAAACAGGTTTCCCAAATACTCCCTCCCATCTGCCATCGGATGAACAGATAGTACCACCTCAAACTCATGACCAATGTTGCTACTCAACAAACAGAGCAATGTTTAGAAAGAGCCACAGTGTTTACACTTTTCAGGGGAATCAACTTACAAATGGCTTACTTGTCTCTGCATATTAAGCGAGGATAGGAGGAGTATTTTAACATCGAAAAAATAACACATTTCAGCTTTTTCATTTTATTACCAGCAACACAACTGATAAATATAGTGTGGCAATATTCTACATACCATAACTGTAAAGTAATACCACATTCAGTAAATCAATCACTATAATTAAGACCACAGTCCTCTTACAGACACTAATTGATATCATCTTTTTTTCTTGGCTTACAGTGTATGGCTTCCATAACAATTTATCTCCTGTTAGTGGAGTTTTAACTTCCAGTGGAGTTCACACACTCTCAGGTATGCCTCTGAAGCATATTATATAGTTTCATTGTAATGTAATGACATTGATCTTGTCAAGGTAAAGCCATACAGTATCTATTAAGCATGAGCTACTGCACAGACATAGGCCAGTATTTTTTTCTGTTTATGTGTGTATTCTTCAGGATACGGAGTGAAGAAAAATTATTCATCAAGTCCAAGCAGCACTTTTGCTGTTAGTACAGGCGTATCCACTTCAGGTGCTTATATTATGTTCACTCTGTACCAGCCATTAAAGGGATTGATCCCAAAAATGAAAATTCTCTCATCATTTACACACTTTCTTGCCATCCCAGATGTGTATGACTTTCTTTCTTCCGCAGAACACAAATGAAAAATTTTAGAAGAACATCTCAGCTCTGTAGGTCCATACAATGCAAGTAAATGGTGATCAGACCTATGAAGGCAGCATCAAATTAAATCCATATCTTCAGAAGCTATATGATAGGTGTGGGTGAGAAACAGATCAATATTTCAGTCCTTTTTTACTATAAATCTCCACCTTTGACCAGCAAAGACCAGTAGGTGGCAATATGCACTAACAATGCCAATTGGCAAAAAACAAAAGAAGAAGGTGAAAGTGGAGATTTATAGTAAAAAAAAAGGACTTAAATATTGATCTGTTTCTCACCCACACCTATTATATCACTTCTGAAGATATAGATTTAACCACTGGAGTCATATAGATTACTTTTATGCGCTTTTTGGAGCTTCAAAGTACTGGCCATCATTCACTTGCATTTAATGGACCAAAAGAGCTGAGATATTCTTTTATCTTCTTAAGAAAGTCATACACATCTGGGATGGCCTGAGGGTGAATAAATGATGAGAGAATTTTCATTTGAAAAATTTAAATTTTGCCATCATGTACTCACCCTCATATCGTTCAAAACCCTCTGTGGAACACAAAAGGAAAATTATGGAGACTGTTATCCCCAGTCACCATTCACTTTCATTGCATCTTTTTTTCAAAACAATGAAAGTGAATGGTGACTGAGGCTGTCATTGTGGCTAAGATCTCCTTTTGTGTTCAAGGAACAAAAAAACAGTCATATGGGTTAGGAATAACATGAGGGTGCATTGCGTTATTGACAGAATTTCCATTTTTGGGTGAACTATACCTCTAAGGCTTACAATTTTTGTTCTCCAAAGAGGTGTTGCCAGTGACAGTCATTGCTGCACAATAAATGGGAACTCTTTGTGTCCTATTAAGGAACTGGTACAAGGCTCCATAATGAGAATGTAGCAAAGAGATACCTGATGCTGGAGAAAGAGAACATTCCTGTGAAGAGAGAGACTGAAGAACTCATTCTGACCAAAGACAGTGGCAAACAATTTACCAACAGCGCCCCCAATGGGACAGCTGGTAAACATACTGGACGACTGAATTAAGATGTTGCATGTGATTTTGATGTTGCAAGGATATTATTTTAGTGATTGAATTACAGTGATTTTAAATATCACATAATGTGTTCTGACCTACAACATACAACACTATACTGATTAACTGAGTACCAAACTATTTTGTTTTAAAGGGTCATACTCAGATGCGTCAGTGAAGAAAGAAACTGCAGTAAGCTACTCTGAAAGAGTCCCTGTCAAGTCCACCTCTGGCACACAATGTATGCACAATTATACTAGTAATATGTTAAAATAAAAAAATATACATAAAAGTATTCTGTTAGATGTGTTGTTTTAATTTAGTACTAAATTAAGCTTTGAAAAAAGCTTTATAAATTACAGTTTTCATCTTGATGTATTTTTAACTTAATCAAAGTCACTGTTTGGCTCAAAGAAATCTTGGAAATATGTGTTGACATCACAAAAATCTTTTTGCCTCTCCAAAGATGGGTCTACATCAGTGTCAACAAAAGATAAAGCTACATATGCAGGTAAACCATTACTATAGTTGTTAAAGTAACCTTTAAAGCCCAAAAGGTTGTGAAATAAAGGAACAGTTCACCAAAACTATTCCCTCGCATGCATATGACTGTTCCACATGTGGAACACAAAAGGAGATGTTTTATTGAAAATAGCCCATCGTCATTTCAATTCAGTGGCAGTGGATAGTTCCTCACTTTAAAGCTTTAAAGGACTAAAAGTATCATGAGTGTAATCTGTGTGAATTGTGCATCATGTTCAAAATCGTCTGGCATACAATATGTTTAGCACTAAAAACAATGCAAGTTCTCGCATGAACACACATGCCACTGTGAAGGAGCTTCTCTCATAGCGTTCATGCATGCATGTGCAACAAAGTCATCACTGAAAAATTGATATTTTTTGTTGTTTCTCACTAAATCGTATGCCTTGCGACCTATTTCGTAAGACTTGCATGTAATACTTTTATGATACATTTGGGTCCTTTTTTAAGCTTTAACGTGAGGCACTATCAACTGCTATTGAATTAAAAAGATGGAGGGCTGTCTTCATCAAAACATCTCCTTTTGTGTTCCACATACGTCAGAAAGTCATTCAGGTTTGGAATAATATGAGGGTGAGTAATGAAGTCTTTAAAATCTATATAAAACTCTGAATCTCACCTGTCTCATGCTGTTTGTGTGTCCTGTCAGAGATTAATAAGGTGAAGGATGATGATGACTGTAAGTGTGGAGGGGGTTTTTGGGGCTGTGGGCCTCAGTGCTGTTCCTGGTGGAAGTGGCTGCTGGGGTTTTTGCTCAGCCTCCTGTTGCTCCTTGGCCTTCTTTTTGGACTCATTGCTCTATGTATGTCTTTTCATTCCCATGAAAGTCATGATACACTCACTGACTAATGCTATTGAGGCAAAATAATTAGTTATAATATGTTATACCTCTTTTCTTTGAAGCTGAAGAGGTCAAGAAACTAAAGGCTCGTGTAGGCACTCTCGAGGGAATGTCTTCCTCCATGTCTGCCCACACAAGTCGCCTGTATGCTTCTGTGGATGACATTAACAAATATAATAGTGGTGCAAGTAAACTGGCATATGAAAATTCACTGGGGAATGAAAATTTGGGGTCTGCAGTCTATTCAGATAATTCAGCACTACAGAGAAATGTACAGCAAATCCTGAGAGCAGAGCTGCAGTCTGAAGCCATGAAAGGTACAAGTGAAAACAGTTCTGCTTGCACATACACACACATAAACATGCACATCTTATAAAGTCTCACAATAATAAGCGATTTGTCATTTCATCAGATACAAAATATGAAAACAAAGGGCATCTGAAAACAAATGATGCAAGACCTTTTCTCTGAACTCACTTACCTTTTTTTTTAGCCTTCATCTGCATTGCATTGATTTTTAAGCAACTGGTGTCAAGGTGATTTTTAGTGAATGTATAAAGTCAGTTTCCCTCAAATTCACACAAGTGGGGGGCCTGGGTAGCTCAACGAGTATTGACGCTGACTACCACCCCTGGAGTCACGACTTCAAATCCAGGGTGTGCTGAGTGACTCCAGCCAGGTAAGCAACCAAATTGGCCCGGTTGCTAGGGAGGGTAGAGTCACAAAGGGTAACCTCCTTGTGGTTGCAATTAGTGGTTCTCGCTCTCAATGGGGCACATGGTAAGTTGTGCGTGGATCGCAGAGAGTAGCATGAGCCTCCACATGCTGTGAGTCTCCGCGGTGTCATGCACAATGAGCCACGTGATAAGATGCACGGATTAACAGTCTCAGAAGTGGAGGCAACTCAGACTTGTCCTCTGCCACCTTTAATGAGGTGAGTAACCGCGCCACCATGAGGACCTACTAAGTAGTGGGAATTGGGCATTCCAAATTGGGAGAAAAGGGGATAAAAAATAAATAAATAAATAGATAAAGTGTCCCTGCAGAGGAAACACAGTTGTTGTTCATCATGTTAACTATGGACATGTTCCACAAGGTCTGACAAGTAAAAAGTGTCCAAATGTTTCAATAATAAAAAAAGAAAGTTAGGGATGGTTTGCAAAAATAAAAAAAAAGTGTATTTGTGGATATTTTTTATAAAGTGCATTTGGTTTGATATTATGTTTTCTAATGTAAAGACATTCATACAGTATATTTTGGCTAAGTTTGGCTTGAGTGTCCTAATACTTTTTGGGGCCATTGCCAGTAATGTAAATAAATGGTGTGACTATTTGTACTCCAATAGTTTGGTGGAAAAAATGAAATTCTTTTAAAACTACTTATAATAATAAATAAAAATTAATATAAAAGTTGATTGCAGTGATTTGGTCACGGTGAAGTTCGGGGTGTTGAGAGAAATGTTTGTTCTGGGTAAAATTAACCATGGTTTTGTCAAAGTTTTAATGCAATTAACCATGGTGTTACTACAGTAATATGGTGTTAATAGGTATAATTTTGTGGTTACTATGACTTTACTACAAAATATCATGGTGATACTATGTTACTGTAGTAAAACCATAGTTATTTTTTGTAGGGAAAGGTTAGGGTTAGGTTTAGGGGTAGGAGTTGGTGTAGGGTGTCTGTAGGACTTTAAATAAACACAACAAACACACTGCAGTGATGCCCCTATACTGTATGTTAGTGTTTAATTAGGGGTGTAAATATTATCTGCCAATATTTGCATTTAGCGCAAAGAAGATGCTTTTGGTTGATATCTACACTTAGTGCAAATAGCCTCTGCCATAAATAAAGTACTATTTTTTGTGTATTTAGCCTTCCTAGCTCCTTCAATCAAAGGTGAAAGAGGATTGCCAGGACCTAAAGGTACGAGCAGATATTTAGTACTTGTTGAATATATAGAAAGCTTCATTTACACCTTCTACAGAAAATTAGAAAACAGCAGCCTATTTTACCATCACTACCACTATTATACATGTACTCTTTTCACCACTTTCAGGTGACGCTGGATCTCCAGGGCCCAAGGGTTTGTAAAATTTTAGAACTGTCTAGCTGTAAATTAAATGAACGGTCAGATTGCTTACAGTCATACACATGGAAGCTTAAATTATTTTAACATGTTTTTTAGGAGACAATGGTTTTCCAGGATTGCAGGGTAAGAAAAAGGCTTGGTTGATTTATACAACTAAAGTCTTAATAGTTACTCAACTATTACCCAACTTACTATTACCTCAATAGTTAAATAGTCACATTTCATTGTTTTTGATGTGTAACTCTAGGCCCACCAGGAATGCCAGGACATCCAGGAAGAGAAGGATCAAAAGGAGAAAAAGGAAGTGCAGGTGCTTAACACATTCACAATCATCTATTCTGTGTTTCCACATTAGACACTTTTACATTCAAAATGTACACCTAGTTATTACTTGAGAAGTTTAGAAAGCCACAGTCCATAATTGCTGCAAAAGGTTTTTGGGGCTATTCACATTGGATGTATTTTTGTGTGTATCTGTGCTGTCTTTGACCATTGCGACATATCTCGCTGCATTTTGTTGCAATTTGCATTTTGTTCCATTCATTGCTTTGTGTCTTACTTTTTTTAATGCAAGAACCTTTCTGTGTGAATGGCCTCTTAATACTAGTGCAATAATAAATAACAAGTTGAGTGGTTTCCAAATACAAAAAAATGCCTACGTCTACAGTACATACACATCACAATGGCATCTATTCTACAAGTTGGGAATGCAATACAACATTGTTGATCGTGTTGATTTGACATGTTTAAAAAAAAAAAAAGAAAGAAAAAAGATGAATAAAGACTTTTAAAGCTCATCCAGGCTTTATTACTGTATTTTACAGGTGAACATGGTGCAGAAGGACCACCAGGGTTCAGGGGGAGAGATGGACCAACTGGGCCCCGTGGAGAGCCAGGGCCCCCAGGAGCTGGAGAGAAGGGTGAAAGGGGTAGGATCCTGATTTATTTGAGAATTTGGCTTTTGAACCATGTAATAATTATTGATCTAATCTAAATGATAAAATATGTAAATTTTACAACAATCTTGTGATCTAACCTGTTGTTTGTGAAGATATTTACAAAGTATGTCTTTTATCTTCTCTAGGTATCCCTGGTTTTCCTGGTCCTCCTGGTCCGGTTGGTCCACCTGGGCTTAAAGGTTAATTCTTGATATATTTAGTAGTCTGTATAGAATGCGAGACATAGGAATCTTTGTGCAAAATAAATGCATTGCAATAAAAATGGCATGAAAGTATATGCATAAACATGTGTAAATGTTTAAGTGTTTAATCTTTGTTCTTGTTTTGACTGTTTGTTCAACAGGTGCTAGTGGTTTACATGGTAATCAACCATTTTACAAAAATATTTTTAGTGACATCTGATACAATAATTGTTTAGTGACATCAAATTATATGATTGTAAATGTACAAACTATAGCCAGTTTCCTCCTTTGTTCAGGTGAACAAGGCCCTCAGGGCTTCAGAGGTGAATCTGGCCCCGCTGGACTTAAAGGTTTGTTGCTGCGGATCAATTAAAATGATTTTGATTCAACAGAGCTCATTCTGATGTACTACTATTTAAATCCAACACGTTTTTCATTCATGCCGCATTTTCTCCAACACATTTTACAATATATATATAAAATACATTTATATATATATATATATATATATATATATATATATATATATATGTTTTTGTTTTTTTTTGTTTTTTGTTTTTTCTTGGCAGGTGATAGAGGACTTCCTGGCCCACCTGGAATTAAAGGTCTGTAACCAACTATGTGTCAGCCTGATATGTGTTATGCAGATTAATTTGTTATCATGTGTTATACATACAGTATACCAGACCATTACTGTAATGTTAATGTGAATTCATGTGAATTTTGTATGTATTGTATCTCAGGTGATCATGGTGACAAAGGAGACAATGGGTTACCAGGTGTGTATGCTTAGACTTAATAAAGAACCATAACAAAGAATTTGACTCTTTCAGCTATGTTCGCAAATATCTGATTCAGTTTAAACCACTGTACCCTTCTTCAGGTGTTCCTGGGGCTGCTGGTCGACAGGGGCCTGCTGGTGAGAAAGGAGCTAAAGGATCAGCAGGTGATTGATTTATCTTATTATGTGAGCCGAATTTGAATATACTGTTGGCCTATAAGTGCCAATGCCTAATACTGTATGTCGGAGCAAATGCACAGTGCACCAAGCCATGTCTCCATCAGAGATAGTGTATATTCTTAGACTGAGAAGTCATATCACATGTTGGTCATCAACACCAGACTGAACTTCCAGAAACATTGTGCTGTATGCACTGGACCCAGTGGCAGAGCTTGCCTTTTTAGAAAGAAAGGCTGGGTTCAATGCAAGCTCCAGAAATGGAATAAAGCCTTTGATTAATAGATGTGAAGACAAATGTAATTAATATCATCTGAAATTCCTATATGTTCCAAAAGCTTGTTTACTAAATTAGCTGTGGGTGCCACAGACTGGACATCTTCAATGCAAATCTTGGGTTGGTGTAAAAGATGTTCCCAAATAGTAATTTTGTAATTCATAGGGCCTCAAGGAGCTGATGGTGAAAAAGGCCAAAGAGGTGAGTGCCATTCTTATAATCTAATTCCAAACCAAAGAAGGTTTCCACAATTTTTACAATCTGTATCTGCAACTACATTTGTTATCTGTATCACTGTTCTGTATCCTTTTTGTTCATCCACAGGTGAACCGGGGTCAATTGGTTTACCAGGAATTAGAGGACCACCAGGACCACCCGGTGATGCTGGCCAACCAGGTATAAGGTTGAATGTTACTCACTGTAAAAAAAAAAAAACATGATCCTCATTTTGTGGAAACTTTAGATGCATTGTTTATACTTCTTCTTCTGCTCCTTGAATCAGGAACTCCAGGGATTCAGGGACCTCCAGGTAACATGTCACTTGAAGTAAACATTTTTCTGTATCTAATTTGAGTTTTATTTTTGTGCAGTGCAGATTGTTAAAATGTATCTGTATTTATATAGCTACAATAGTCATCATACTTTAATTTATTTTATTATAGGCATTCCTGGCAATCCTGGTTCACCTGGGGCTAAAGGTGTTTTGTGATATTTATTTGCTTTATATTTTGTCTTATTATATTTTACATTGGAATTAAAAATGTAATTACAAGTATGTCTAACATGTCCAAAAAAATTGTCCTGAAAATGTTCACAGGTGAGACTGGTGCACCTGGAAGAGTGATCAGTGCAGGTAAATTAATTATTTACAGTCCTCTACAGTGAATCAAGTAAGTGATATCCTATACAGATTGTTTTGATCTGAAGTTGAAAATGGTTTGATTTTGCAGCAGGCTCTAGCTCAGTGGCAATCCCAGGAGCGCCTGGAAGCCCTGGTCCTCCTGGCCCACCTGGATCTCCAGGACTCTCAGGTATGTTCAAAACCTTCATACACCATGCTAAAACACCAAAAAAGTTAAAACCAGTAAAAAAATATGTAAGGGATAATGTACAGTCAGCCTGATGTTATCGCACCATAAACCCCGACAGGGTGATCAGGACCCCGACACGAAGCGGAGTATTCGTGTTGGGGACCTGATTGCCCTGTCGGGGTTTATTGTGCGATAACAATCAGCTGACTGTATATTATCCCGCTTATTACATGACTACTAACCCAAAAAAATAAATACATGGACGCAAAATATTGATTTCCATTTAAATGATATAATTTGAGAAGAAAGAAATCGCTGAACAGCTGAAATCAACCTCCACTTTGTGTCGGAGTTCTGTTGGTTTACTTTGTGAAAATGACCATCTGACTCCTCAATATTCAGCCTATTACAACACTACTTACCAAATAAATAAATAAATGCACATGAAACATTGATTTGAATTGAAATTATTTTATTAGCTTACTTGTAGAGATTGCACAGTGATCCGAGAAGCAGGAGAGACGGCTCGCAGAACCCGGATGAGCGGTCTGATATGTGTTAATCCCCGGATGTGCAGTTGTTACAGATCAATATCTGACCTCTGGATGGCACCATTGACCAATCAGAATAGAGTATTCCAGAGAGCTATGTAATAAATATACACTGGCAGCCAAAATTTTGGAATAATGTACTGATTTTGCTGTTTCGGAAGGAAATTGGTACTTTAATTCACCAAAGTGGCATTCAACTGATCACAAAGTATAATCAGGACATTACTGATGTAAAAAAACAACACCATCACTATTTGAAAAAAAAGTCATTTTTGATCAAATCGAGACAGGCCCCATTTCCTGCAGCCATCACTCCAACACCTTATCCTTGAGTAATCATTCTAAATTGCTAATTTGGTACTAGAAAATCACTTGTCATTATATCAAACACTGCTAAAAGCTATTTGGTTCATTAAATGAAGCTTAACATTGTATTTGTGTTTGTTTCTGTGTTGCCACAGTATGAAATAGACTGGCATGTCTTAAGTTCAACATTAGGTCAAAAATGGCAAAAAAAAACTGCTTTCTCTGGAAACTCATCAGTCAATCATTGTTTTGAGGAATGAAGGCTATACAATGCTTGAAATTGCCAATATTTGTGAAGAATGTGTGAAGATTTTATACAAAGGTGTACACTACAGTCTTCAAAGACAAAGAACAACTGACTCTAACAAGGACAGAAAGAGATGTGGAAGGCCAGATGTACAACTAAACAAGAGGACATAGTACATCAGAGTCTCTAGTTTGAGAAATAGATGCCTCACATGTCCTCAGCTGACAGCTTCATTGAATTCTACCCACTCAACACCAGTTTCATGTACAACAGTAAAGAGAAGACTCAGGGGTGCAGGCCTCATGGGAAGAATTGCAAAGAAAAAGCCACTTTTGAAACAGAAAAGCAGAAAGAAAAGGTTAGAGTGGGCAAAGAAGCACAGACATTGGACAACAGATAATTGGAAAGGAGTGATATGGATCTTAACCCCATTGAGCTTTTGTGAGATCAGCTAGACTATAAGGTGTGTGAGAAGTGCCTGACAAGACAGCCACATCTATGGCGAGTGCTACAGGAAGTGTGGGGTGAAATGTCACCTGAGTATCTGGACAAACTGACAGCTAGAATGCCAAAGCTGTCACTGCTGCATGTGGAGGATTTTTTGATGAGAACTCTTTGAAGTTGTTTAAGAAGATCTGAACATTGTTTTTTTTATTGTAATAGTAATTTTTCACGTTAGTAATGTCCTGACTATACATTGTGATACTTTGGTTAATAAAAGTACCAATTTATTTCCATAAGAGCAAAATCTGTACATTATTCCAAACTTTTGGCTGCCAGTGTATATATTAACCAGTAAAATCACAATTTAAAGTCATATCAACATATCTTTAATAATATGCAATAAATGAAAAATATTAGATCTTTTACACTGCTCAGTTACAGTATAGCAGTATATTTCTCATTCTCTGTATATTCTTTTGATTTATGGAATGTCACTCTAGGTCCTGTTGGCCCTGCTGGACATCCTGGTCAACCTGGTAAATATATTACATCTATTGCATCCGCTGTTGCTATTTTACTCATATACAATGACATTATACACAAAATGGCATTCCATCCATCCATCCATCCATCCATCAGTTGACCATCTATATTTGTGCAGGTCCTAAAGGTGATAAAGGAGATCAAGGAGAACCGGGTATTGTAGTGAAAACTAGCGAGACCTTGAGTTCAACGCGAGCAGAAAGTGAGTTTATTAAAAAGATCTAATTTCATCATGTACTGTAGCTTAGAGAAACATCTTAACATAAAATGATATATTTGTATTTTTAGGACAGGATGGTTCTGCTATTGCTGCTGTTCCTGGACCTCCCGGTCCTCCTGGTCCCCCAGGGCCTCCTGGACATCCAGGTATAATAACATTTATCAAGGACAAAGGTTTTAAGATCAACATCTTGAGTGTGTCTGATTTTGTGATAGGGCAATGTGATAGAGTTGAGTTTCTGTAATGCTAAGTGTATGGGTGTGCTTGTGACTATAGACACAGGTGGAATTCAATTTTAGTATGATTTTTTGACTCTGAAAGCAGATGAAATTTGAATGCATTGAATCCATTTTCACTGCTTTCTCGCTGTAGGAAATTCTAGACCAGGTCCACCAGGACCACCTGGCGAACCAGGCCCCACGGGTAGGTTGAACTAAACGAGAGCTCTACTCAAATAGATTTATTTCTCAAAAAAAAAAAAAAAAAAAGAAAACTTATCATGTTACTAACTCATACTCAGATCACCCATCCAGCTGTTATAAAATGTGTGAAATCTTCACTGAATGTTTGCAACATTGTGCAGGAATACTAAATAAAGAAATTAGAAAGAGGTGGCGGCATAATCTTGCACACACATTTCCATAGTGACATGCTTTTCCTAACTTTTTTGTGACTGTCTCGTAGGGTATGGCAGACCAGGTCCAAAAGGAGAAAAGGGAGATCCAGGAAATTTTGTGCCTAATTCAGGTTGGTTTCAGCATTAGACCATATCCAGTTTTATAAAATTTACTCTAAATTCTGCTTGGAAGCTGCTATAAAATGACTATAAAAGCAGTCTTGTGACTGCATATTCTATATTACAGTAATGTGCCAAGTTGCTATGTTGCTTGGCAATTACAGCCTACATTCAGACTAATGAACTATATTATATGGTGGAAATATTGCTTATTCAGATTATTGCTACAGTAATAATAAATCAATCAAAATATTAATAGTACATTGGTGTCTTCAATAAAAATGACTGTTGCTGCCTTTTAATAAACCAATAAGCTGCTTGAGTCTGTTACAGTGATTTTACCATGGGTGAGTGGGTTGTACCTAAGAATACCCCTTACTCGTGGTAATGAAACATATTGCCCTTTTTTGGTGTATTGCTTTAATATATACTGTTATAATTGTGTGGTGGTTTCCTAAGTCTCACAGCTTTACAAATGCTGCCTACACAGGAACATTTTTTGCAGGTCCACCTGGGCCGCCAGGACCTGCAGGGCCTAAAGGATCGACAGGTGAGGCATCAGTTGTCACACAGTCAAAACTGGACTTTAGCTCTAAAAATGATTTGTCATTCCCAAGACTTTGCTTCCAAATTATCACCAGTAAATACACTATGAAAATATAATTTTAATATTTTTCAGTTTACTTAAAGGAATATTCCAGGTTCAGTACAAATTAAAATCAGTCGACAGAATTTGTGGCATAAAGTTGTTTACCATAAAAAATAATTTTGACTTGTTCCTTGTTTGACTTCGAGGTTACACTGGTGCACAACGGAAGTGAATGGGGGCCAATTTTGGACTTTAAAATACTCACTGTTTCAAAAGTATATTCACAAGACAATACAAACAATATGCATGTAAACATGATTTTAGTGCAATAAAATCACTTACTAACCTTTTCTGTTTGAAGTTATAACCAATTTTACTACTTCATTGCCATGATGATGTAATATCAACAAACCCTAAAACCCTAAAATGACTGTAAAATTACAATTTAAACAACTTTACAGCTCAAAAAATACACCAATTTTAACAGAAGAATTCATGTAAGTGCTTTTATAAAATGATACGCTTCAATTGTCTGCCTTTATACCCTCCAAAAATTGGCCACATTCACTCCCATTGTCAGCGCCTCACAGTAACCTCGATTTTAGCTTTTTTCAAGAAGAGGAGGGACGATTTGTGGTAATCAACATTATGCCACAAATGCTGACGACTGAGCTTAACTTGTTCTGAACCTGGAATATTCCTTTA
Organism: Myxocyprinus asiaticus; assembly: GCF_019703515.2. Classification (NCBI taxonomy): domain Eukaryota; kingdom Metazoa; phylum Chordata; class Actinopteri; order Cypriniformes; family Catostomidae; genus Myxocyprinus; species Myxocyprinus asiaticus. The sequence continues at coordinate 25,090,285 of NC_059366.1, forward strand.
ATTGTTAAATATAAAGCAGTTTACTTAAAATGTTATCAAAATATCTAATGATATACTGTTTATGTAAATTTCAGGTGCCCAGGGTCCAAGGGGATATCAAGGTGAGGCTTTGTTCTCTAACCGAGATTTTAAATAGGCCACAAGAATAAATATGAACATTGAACACATCTTAAAATTGATCGATCACCACGTCTTATAATAGTGCTTAATTTTTCATATGTGATTTAACTTTTTAGGGGAACCAGGTCAGCCTGGCCTTCCAGGGAGTTCTAGTAGAGTTAGTAAGTTAAAAGCAATCCTCTTTTTCTGTTGACACCTTTTTTTACACACACAAGGCAACCGTTTTGGTCAATGATGAGTCGGTTACTATCACACTATGATCTGTGTACTTCGTTGAAAGACCAGCATTGCTGGTCACCATTATATGTTGTGTTTTGAATGCTGGTCTCCACTAGGCTTGCTGGTTAAGATGTCTAGCTTAACCAGCAAGACTTCCTTGGTCAGCCAGCTTCACTAGAATGACCATGCTGGCTGACCACTATTTTGGCTGGCAAACAGCATTGCTATGTTGGTCCAACAGTTAGACAAGCATCAAACCAGTGATAACCAGCGTACGCCAGTCTGAACCTGCATGGAAATTTGTGCTGGCCTAAAATTGTATTTTTTGGCATTTAGCCCCAAAATTCTTCAGCTGCTATTAACTGAAATGTTGTAAAGAATTTGTTACAATTTAACATGTAGAGAAGCTTTAAAGGCAGTAGTTATGTTTCAGTATAACTGCTGTATTCAATGAAATCCAACTGATACAGAATTAATAATAAATATTTAACTCTCTATAGTCTCTGAATATGGTGTGGGTCAAGGTCCGCCTGGCCCCCCAGGGCCTCCTGGACCACCTGGACGAGAGGGCCGTAAAGGTAAAAAACCTTGAATTATGATTATGAAGCATTGAATTCAGATATACTAATATCTAAGCTGCGACTTTTTATTTGAATAATTTCTCAGGGGATCCTGGAGCACCAGGTTCACCAGGATTTCAAGGAGACTCAAGAGGTGAATCTTAATATGAGCTGTAAAAAGCTTTTGTCTTGAACACTGTCTTACTTCACTTGTCTAGTGAAGAACCTGTGACAAAAAAAATTGTAACACTGGCCTCCAAGGGTGCCATAGGAAGATTCAGGAAGTGTGTTTTGAGCAACAGTGCTGTAACTCTCTTTCACTTCTCATTGCCCTCTCCATAATAATAAATAGACTTTATCTGTAGGGCCAGTTGGGCCTCCAGGGCGACCTGGTCCTCCAGGCCCTCCTGGCATTCCCGGTACTCCAGGGCATTCCAGTGGGTCACATTCTGCTGCGGACTATCGTCGTTACATCATGGAGTATATGCAAAGTGAGTACCTGTTAATATAGATGATCTTTTATTTAAATGAACACTCCTGCTCTTGAAGTTAATTTCTCTTGAATGTATGACTCTCTCTCCACAGGTGACAGCATGAGGCAGCAGTTGTCTTCCATGCAGGGGCCACCTGGTCCACCTGGAGCTTCAGTGTCTGTGGAGGATGTGGCATCTCGGGTCATTGCTTACATTCAGCGTAAGTGTTTAGGACTTATGGATTTCACATCATAAAGAGTTGAAACAAATCAAGGTATCTTTGCAGAATTATAGCCTACGTAGAGACGCATATTTCATAAACGCTGTACTAAATTATGCCAGCTCTGAACCATGTCAGTCTTTAGTGTCAAAGGCTGCTGTGATGCTGCTTTGCTTCTGTGCAACTGAAGATCCAGACGTAAGTTTGGAAGGAGCTTGTTTATCTAGGCCTGCCATTCAATCCCTAGGATATACAGTATACTGTAAGCAGCTGCTTTCCTCGCACCACTTACGATTCTTCCAGCATCCCTCCACCTTCCCATTTCCATTTCTATTTCATAATGCCTATACCAATTACTATTTCAAAATGGTCTTTCTATTTCTTCCCTTGGTCGGGGGGGTGGGGTGTCTTAGAACTAAAGACCAGTCCAGTAAACTCAAGAAATGCAGCGTCAGTGCAGCCTTAAACTTTGTTGTTGTCATTACAGAAAATATATCTTATAATCTGTGTTGTCATATTTTTATTTAAATGTAAGGCCTTTATTAAATACTTTTATATGAAACATAATTTCATGTTTCTTTACTCATAATCTCATCACCTTTGCCAAAATACCTTAAAAACTCTTTCATGGACATCAACAAATCAGTGTTTATTCTATTGTGTTATGGCCAGCTTGTTCCCAACCGCAACATAAAGTGGAGTCAAACACAAAATGCAATTAAGAAAATAGATTTATTATAAATGAAGTCAAATTAGCATGATAAACAAAACAAACATCATATAGAGCTGGTTGTTGTAGGTGAGTATCGACAGGGTTGGGGAGTAACGTAATACATGTAACGGGATTACGTGTTTAAAATACAAAATATAAGTAACTGTATTCCACTACAGTTACAGTTTAAATCATTGGTATTTAGAATACAGTTACATTCAAAAAGTATTTTGATTACTGAAGAGATTACTTTGCATTTTATTGTCATTTGTTTCATTTAATATTTAGTCCTTTCAGATGGAAAACATTTATACATATAAATGATGCGATCCAAAGTGCATTTGAACAGCGGTGAAACACTTTCTTATGATGTGTTACATTCATACGAGCAGACAGAGAAGTAAGTTTGAAGTAAGTTTGGAGCAGAAGAAAAATTGTCAGTTTTACGCTAAGCTAAAATGCTATTTCTAGACATTTTACATGCACATGTTACCAGGCACGATCATATTTTTTTTATCAAGAAAATTCACATTGGATCATAATTTCTTTTTTCTAGTAAGACCTTTGATATTAGGGCAAAAATCGTATTCTTGATGATAATTTTTGTATTGTTTTCCTGTAAAAATATCTACAAATCCTTAAAACAAGATCAATATGATTTATCTTGTTTTAGAAACAACACTGCATAAGATATTTAGGTTTTTCAGAGAATGTATTTTTAACATGTATTTTGTCTTACTGTACTGACAGAGTTTTTATAGTCAAAACAAGTGAAAAAATCTACCAGAGCTGAAGAAGTAATCCAAAGTATTTAGAATACGTTACTGAATTTGAGTAATCTAACGGAATACGTTACAAATTATATTTTACAGCATGTAATCTGTAATCTGTAGTGGAATACACTTCAAAAGTAACCCTCCCAACCCTGAGTATCGAGCAGAGAGTTGTACCGATGACTCTGGAGAGGTGATCCTACACCAAAGAGAGAGCAGAGAAAATGAGCAGAAAGTGTAACTTATATACACACCCCTAATTAACTCAATTAAACAAATGACTCCCCCAGCCAACCAGCAACTGTACCACTCTGCCACCATGGGACAGACAGAACAGGGCCAGGGTCGTAACAATTGTGTGTAACAAGGCTATAAATTAAGGTGTCATTGTATATTGATTAAAACTTGATTTGTTGGATTCATTATATACTGTATACAGAGGAGACCATCAAGAGCTACATTTCCATATTCCATTTCATGTCATCTATTGTGCCATTCATAAGGGGTGCCTTTTGCTGCATTTGTGGTAATATTATAAATGTTTGTTGTAGGCTCTGGAATCAGTGGTGGCAGGATAAGTCAAGGTGCTCAAGGCCCACCAGGTCTTCCTGGCCCTCCTGGAAGTCTAACTGTTGACTCCATCATTTCCCTTTTACAGAGTGAGTGAATTATGTCAGGCACACTAAGGAGTAAAAAAAGTTTTCTATACTGTAAATCTTTGGACGATGATTTTGAGGACACAATGTTTTTATTGTGTTCAGGAGACGATGTGAGGCGTTATGTGGTTGGTCCTCCAGGACCACCTGGTACACCTGGCAGTAGTGCTGGTAACTTCAACACACAGGAAGTGGCAAACTATGTCATCCGATTAATGAATGGTGTGTTCATTTAGCGGAGTTTTAAATGAATCTAATGTTAAGCAAACCTTAACTTTGTGTCAGACTTATTGCTACTATTTACTGTATATAGCTGGAAAACTACTTATCGAAGTGTGTTCAATTTCTTCTGTCTAATGGCATTTTTGTATTTGTTTTTAGACCAGGGGATGACAGGTAGAACTGGACCACCAGGCCCTCCCGGCCCTCCTGGCCAGCCAGGATCTTCCTACAGTGACATAGCCAGTCTAATTCAGAGTATGTGATTTTATTTAATATAATCTATGTACTTCTTTTTTTTTTTTTTTTTTTTAGCTTTCAGAAGTTAAATACAACTTAATGTCTATACACAGCAAACAAAGGAAAATATGTTTATATTAATATGTGTAAAATGGAGGCCTAGGAGTAAGGCTTTGGAGAGTTCAAAAGCAGAAATGTGAAGCTTGTATTTTGGTTGAAGCACTTAGATGAATTCTTTATGTATTTTTAGCTGTAAAGTTGTAATAGATCTTTCTTTTGAGATAGGACTACTTTTCCAGATCAAGGAACTTATGATTATCTACATAATTCACATAGTTTGCAAAACTTCGCTCCATGTAAACAGTGCTTTACAGCTACAGTACGTCATGCTCTCTGCATGTCCTTTTTCGGATACCAAGCAAAGGTAGCCAGGTTTACTTTTTTAGCTGATCATGCCAGGGGTTGAAAGCGTGAATGTAACTTGCACAGAGAGTTGGTAAGCGATTTTATCACACCAGCCTCATGCACACCAGTTTAATGTGTGGATATGATGCATGGTATTATATAATTAACATAATTTCAACATTGATTCATGGTGCTGCCTAATTCCCTGCTAAGTTTCCATTAAGTACATATATTCAAAAAATAAAAAAAAGTTTTCAATTCATTTTTATTCACTGAAGAATGAGTCAAAATTATTTTCTATGGTAATCTACATGTCACAGATTTTATCCACAGACATAAAAAAAAATAAAATATTACATTAATTTTATTTTAACACACGCATGAAAGGTTTCCTTTCCTTACATTCCCCTTGTAAATGTTTGAAGGGTCAGGGCTTAGTGGAGGCTTAGGACGTCCAGGGCCTCCTGGTCCTCCTGGGATACAGGGACCCCCTGGTCCCCCAGGGAGCAGTTCCTCTGTGGTCTCAGGTTACAGACTTGAGGACATCCAGCGCTACCTGCAGAGTGAGTCCTCAGATGAGACGGGACATTATTTAACTCTCTGTTCTAACTGGAATCTTAAAAAAAGATTCATTATGTTATGATTTTGATTTTATTTTAATTTGATATTATGATTTTGCCACGTTCAGACAGTGGTTTTAGGGGACCCCCTGGCCCACCAGGACCCCAGGGTCCTCCAGGAGACACTAGAGGCCTTGTATCATATACTGGATCTTTCCAGCGAGACCAGATTCGTGCTGAGCTGCAGGAATACTTCAACAGTGAGTTTGTTACTTACTACACACACTAATCTGACATTTGAGTATATATTTTCATTGGACACATTCACTTAGAAAGTTGGAAAGTTTACAGATATAACTATAGATTTGCAAAACTACATATTTTCAAAATCGAGTAGTTGATGACATACCTTAATAACTAATCGAATAGTAGGCCTTAAGGAAGCTCTGTATAATCAGGTGGGATTTTGCACATTTCTTAGAGGGCGTTTTAATAAGATATGTTCTAGTGTTCAAAAAGAGCAAGACAGAGCGGAACAGAATGCCAGGTCTTGAGATGCATTTTTAAAACTTTTACTATATGTACCATGACACGCTGCCTTAGAAACGTAATACTCATTGTGCGACACATAAAAACAACTTGATAAGTGATGCAAATTCCAAAGATGTTCATCTGAATTGCTTCAGCAGCAATGCTTCAAAGGGGATGAAAAAAAAAAACAATCAGAAATGGTTTTACCATGCAAACTGTCTAACATTATCTAATATAAAAATATCAACAACAAAAAAAAAATAATAATAAAACACACACACACACACACACACACACACTTATAAACTAGTTGCCCTCATTAATCATCAGTCGACCATCGTGACCCATGCCTAGATATAACAAGATGTGGCCTCAATCCACCCTGCATTCTCAAAACTGAATGCATTAATTTAAGATTTTTCTGACCCATTTCTGTAACACATGATGGTTGATTGCAGCATGAATTAACATTGTTTTTTTTATCAGGTGACACTATACGACGTTACGCCCATGGTTCCCCTGGGCCTCCCGGGCCCCCTGGTCAGAAGGGTGAACGTGGTGACCCTGGACACAGTTATCAGAATATTGGAGGCCAATCCCATTATGGCACTGAGATTACTGATCCAGTGGACTATTCCAATGTTGCACTAAAAGTGACTGACTACATTAAGAGTGAGGACAGTTCGCTTTTATTCATGCACCACAGTTATATTCATTGCAAAGCTGCTAAGATTTGCATTTTTTTTTTTTTTTTTTACTGAAATACTGCATCAATGCTTACAATTCAACAAAATAATAGTGCTAAAGTTGAAGGTTTTCGGTCTATGTAAATCCTGCAGCAGAGCCATTTTGATTAAAGCAATATAGTCAAACAGATGCAAGACAGACAAGACCAATCACAATTCAGTATGCAAATAGATGCAGGAAAGAAGAGCAATCACAAATCAATATGGAAATATCACAATGACGTGTTCGCTGTTGGTTACATTTTGAATGTAGCACATTCTGTCAATGTGTGTCAAGCTGAGATTTTCCAACTATAATCTTATTTATTTATTTATTTATTTTTTTTTATAAGTTTACAAAAGCCAAAATGATATTACATCTACAGAAATTTTTTATAAATCAACTTTTAAATGGAGTCTGTAGATTAAGCAGTTCAGGCTAAATAAAAGTTTAATAATCAGGGTTAGGGGTTTAGAACAAACTCTAACGAGAATGTTTGAGGAATATCAATACAGTGCTGCCTGGCAAGAGCACTATGATAAACAAAATATTTTCACCCTTTTCTCCTAGACCAGGGTCTACTGGAGGATCTGACAGAGGGGTATTGGAGAGGACAAGCAGGAAGAATCCAAGGACCCCCTGGGCCTCCTGGTCCTCCTGGCCCACCCGGGTACAGCCGTGTCATGGCTGCCTATGGGAACGTGACTGCAGACCTCATGGACTTCTTTAGAAGTCAGTGTCTCAGACATGCTTGTCATATTTACACTTACATGATAATTACTACATGCAGCTCGGATCATTATTCTTAAACCATAATTTTATGCTTTCAGCACATGGGACCATTCGAGGGCCACCTGGCAGGCCCGGACCCAAAGGAGATAGAGGACACCCAGGACCAAAAGGAGACAAAGGTACCAGTGACATCCTTTCTATTATAACCATACCAGTCATGGATCACAGAGCTCTAGTGGATTAAATCAAACTGGAAATCAACAGAAATGATTGCCCGATTGCTATCAAAACATTGGCCTGAGCGGCCCAATTTAGCAACATTGGCTCAACCAATGGCATGAGTTTGAGAAGGGATTATCTGTTTGTCCATCCAATGGAAGATGGAGTATTTTGAAAACCTGTTTGAAATGGTCAAAATTTTAGCAATTTCATTTGATGCTAGTGGTTATTACAAAAATCACCTTTAAACATGAAAGTGAAGAGCTGTGAATTTAAAGCTGTATTGTTTGTTCATGATCTACAGGGGAGACAGGAAGTTCAGGAATACCTGGCCTGCCGGGACAAAGAGGACCTGAGGGACGAAGAGGAGAAAAGGGCGAAAGAGGTAAGGAAACTTCCTATCAGTCGTAGTATACTTGGCTCAATATTATATTATCTACACTGAAAGGTTTTCCATATTGGTTGGTTATTTTGGCGCTAACATAATCAAATGATTTCTAAATGATAGAAAAACAAATGTCGGAGAAACCAGCATCTAAGAGCACAGAGCAAATAATGATGCTGTATTTCTATTGCAAAAAAGTACCACTGAATCCAGCAGTCACACTAACTTATACTATCTCTCTCTCCATGTTGAACTTTAGGTGATATCCAGACTCATAGATCGAGGAGGAGCACTGGTGTGTAAGGGTTTACAGTCGCAGCAGCACACTTTTGTGGACATACTTACAAAGGCATGCAGACTTCACATTTAAAGAAAATTGACATATCTTTAAGAAGATAAATACATAAACTTGCCTCTCTATATGAAGTAATACAGGTCAGAGGCTTGTTTGGTTCCTATCATATCACAGTAAACAGTTTTTAATCAAACAAATGCATGCTATATTTAATCCAAACATCACAAATTATGCTTTATTAGTGTGGATTTAAGACAACAGTCTTAGTCTTAATTTTGTATCTAACATCTGATATAACAATAGCACTTGATATCTATTTTTTTTTTTTTTTTTTTCAACAATCAGCTTTATAATTGCCTGTATTTTTTATGATGGTTGAGTGTTTTTTTTGTAAGAATTTGACTGTTATATTAATCTTGATTATGATGATATTTTGCATTGCAAACACTGAAAGATCAGAATGTAACATGGATGGCACATAAGTCCTAACAAAGTATTAACTTTAGAACAACTGAGATTTTCTTAAACCATGAGCTAAAACACTTTGAGCAAGCATTTGAATCTTTTATAAAAGTGGTATTTTACTCAAATCAGATATACTGCAAACCCAAACTTCACAATGAGTTAATATACATGCACTACCAAAAAAATCAGCTTTAAAAAAATAAGTAAAAAAAGACAATTTAAGTAAACTATGTTTGCATGAGCACAACACTTGCGCACATTAAGATGGTAAGAACAGCGATAATGGTGTTCCCATGCAACTTAAAATCTGAGTAATGGTCAAAAATGTATATGTGCCAAATGTTTTTTTTTTTGTTTTTTTTTTTTGTTTAAACCATTTAGGACCTTAACCTTACAAAGTAAAGCCATTTAAAGCATTTACAGGATTTCCACTCTTTTCAACCAATGAATTTCCACGACTTTTCCATGACTTGAAAGCTAATTCCCATGCCCAAACGTTTAGCCTTTCATTCTGAAAATGGCACCGAAATCACATCATTGCGAATTTGTAAAACAACACTGTGAATCCTAAAATGGGCGGGGATTAGCGGCACATCGTTGTCTCTAATTGGTCAGGTATTCTAAATAACATGATATAAACTCCTCACACACTGTGTTTTTAATCCAGTGCAACGTAACACCCCGATTAAATATTTTAGGACAGAGCATAATAAATAAAAACATACTAACTATAAAAAAATTCCATGATTTTTCTATTTGAAGATTTTATTAATTTCCATGACTTTTCCAGGCCTGGAAATCACAATTTTAAAATTCCCTGATACTGTATTTCCAGGTTTTCCATGATTGTGGGAACCCTGCATTTATCTGTGTAAAAAAATCGTGCATGTAAAAGTGCTCAATGTTTTGTAGACAAAACACAGACAAATAAAATACAATGATGGTTTTATTTACAGCATTCTTACATATCATCTCAATTAATGGACACGCAAACTTTTAGACACAAATTGACCTCAAAAATGCATCAGATATTCCATCAAAGTGCTGCAAGAGGTTATGGTGTCACTGTTCAGCAGTCCAACAGTGTAATTGTCCCTTTCTCTCTCTCTGTAAAGTATCCTAGTTTGTCATGCACCATTTGTGCAAATGCTAACTTTTAAAATGGAGCCATAGTAAAATGTGTGGTTTGTTCAAAAAGCTCATATCTCCGGTAAAATACAGCATTTGGGATTTCCTCAGCATGCAGAACATATATGAGCACAGCATTTGTCATTTTATGAATAAGATAAAGAAACTATGTGCATTACTTGCGCAAAACATGTTATCAAAAATAGAGCTTGAATCAGATGGAATAGTCCTCAGCAAAAGTGAGAAATGTCCACGTGTTCTCGCTGAAATGCTTATGCACATTTTGCAGCTTGCACAGGACTATTCAAAACACTGCTCTACATCTGACTATCAAAGTATATATCCTACAATAAAAAGAAAACTTAAGATAAACTATGTAACATGTGCAATTTGATATTTGATATTACCCTTACAAATTGGATAAACGGGGGGAAAAACAACAACAACAATAAAAACATTAACTTTCAGCTTAATCCATAAATAGCTTTTTAATACCATATATGAAAACATTCATAAAGGCAAAGACTGCCCTATGCTCCTTCAAATACATGAAATTATTTTACTCATAAAAAAATAAACTTGGGTGCTCTGGACCACAGTGACTTGCCAAATGAAAAATGACATCATCGTATATAAATATTAGGGCACTAATTCCTTTCTAATGCACTAAAGAGATCACTACTGCATAAGTTCAATTTGTTATCAAGTGTGCAATGTCATTTTACAGTTTACATTCCTTGAGTTTCCAGGGACTGCAAATTAACCATAATGCAAACCATCCAAACGCAAAGAGCAAATATGACTTTACTAAGAGTTTATGTTAAAAGTAAATTTGCATGGACGTTAATAACAGATAAACATGCCAAACAGAAGAATGAAAGAAATACAACAAATAACAGCTGATTCAGCATGAAGCTAATTTAGCTAGCTCTGCAATTTGAACATTTATAGAATTGCATAACGTTGACTAGTGTCCACGTTTTGTTTTTTAAAATGTAACCTCTCCCAACGTTTCAGTGTTTACCGTGGCTATAAGGTCATGCTTGTTTTGCGGCTTTGCATCAAGGCTATTTTTATTCCAAAAAGACAAGATGATATTGCCATGGAGTGTATCCATTCATTTGTCATTGTCTCAAGCACAAATAAACATCACCAGAAGACAACTAACAGAAAACTAAAATGTTAATCCATTGGATTCAGTGTGGCAAAAGGAGTATGTCATGGTAATGCATAAGGTTTGTCCTTCATTGTTAAAAGATATTTCAAAAGGTACTTGTGTATATATACTACAGTATTTCATTTTAACCCCATGCATGTATTCTGATCTCATACCTTTGAACAGCAATCAAGTTCTTTGCTTGAGGTAAAGCTAAGCGGTGAATGTTAAGAGTCAGAGAAGTGAACACTGGGAATGGGGTAGAATTTAGAGACTCTGCTCTGGGCAGTGGGGTTGAGACATTCAGACTCTCCACTCATTTTGAAGAAGACTTCCTGTTCTTGCAGTTTCCGTGTGAACTCTTCCTCCAGAGCCTAAGAGATAGCAGGAGAGAATCAATCATTCTGTCCCATGACAAACATCAATCCTACCAACAATGAAATAACATATTCCAATATATTATGAATTCAGATTTTATTCTTGACCCTTTTTTCACCCAAAAATGAAAATTCTCATCATTTACTCACCCTAATGCCATCACAGGTGTGTATGACTTTTTTTCTTCTACAGAACTCAAATGAAGATTTTCAGAAGAATATCACAGCTCTGTAGGTCCTTACAATGCAAGTGAATGGTGACCAGAACATAGAAGGTCCAAAATGTACATAAAGGCAGCATAAATGTAATCCATACGACTCCAGTGGTTAAATCATGTCTTCTGAAGCAGTATGATAAGTGTGGGTGAGAAACAGATCAATATTTAAGTTCTTTTTCACTATCAATCTCCACCTTTTTACCAGCCCCAACCAGCAGGTGGCTGAATGTGAATGTCACTTCCACACCAGAATGTGGAAGTGAAAATGTAGATTTTCAGTAGAAAAAACAACTGACTATCAACCAACAGCTGAATGTCAATACAGTACAATACTGTACATTCTATATATATATATATATATATATATATATATATATATATATATATATATATATATACTTTTTTATATATTTGATTTTTTATTTTTATTGAATAATGTGTATCTATATAGTGCGTATTGTATACTGTACAGTGTATATTATTATTTGTATATTGTTGAGTGTAATTATGTGTATAACAGATGTTTAAATTGTGTTGTGTTAATTTGATGTTATTGTAAATTGGTATATGTCTCATCACTGTCACGACTGCTATGTTGATCGGAACTGCACCCAAGAATTTCACACACCATTGCACTTGTGTATATGGCTGTGTGACAATAAAGTGATTTGATTTTGATTTAATTTGATTTGAAAATGACTTAAATATTGATCTGTTTCTCAACCACACCTATCATATAATTTCAGAAGACATGGATTTAACCACTGGAGTTTTATGGGTTACTTTTATACTGCTTTTATGTACTTTTTGGACATCCAAAGTTCTAGTCACCATTCACTTGCATAATGAGGACCTACAGAGCTTAAATTCTAAAAATCTTCATTTGTGTTCTGCAGAAGAAAGTTAAACATCTGGGATGGCATGAGTGTGAGTCAATGATGAGAGAATTTTTATTCTCAAATTTTCAAGTGTAGCTTCCCAAGCTACAAGATACTCATAACTTAAAAAGGGTCATAACATGCCTTTTTTATTATTTTAATATGTTCATTGAGGTTCACTTATAATATGAGCAAAGTTTTTTTGCACACAAAAAACAAACAAACGAACAAGTCATATATTTGTAAAACATGATAATTTTCCACTCTCATTCTGACCCTCTGTCAGAAACACTCAGTTTTGGTGCTGCTTCTCCTTTAAGACTTGACAGTAAACGCCCACTATTATGATTGGCACTCTACTCTTGACTGGGGCCTGTTCTTTGTACGTCGCTTAATACATCTGAGATGATATGATGTATTTCAGATCTTCTAATTGTGATACTTCCTCTCTAGCTAATTCTGTTCTTCAAACACATAAGCAGATTTGATTAGTATATCTGGACTGAGATGTTTGAGATAATTGCACGTTCCTGTGTTTACTCAAAACCATGATCAGCAATGCAGTGATTGGTTGGGGAAACGACAGACCAATGTAACGACATCTTACATTTTAGTAAAAATATGAATATGATATAAAAAAGTTGTTATTTGCATGTACATAACTGTTAATATTTACATAAAAATATATAGGCCTATAAAGTAGTTAACCCATTGAGCTTTTGTGGGATCAGCTAGACTGTAAGGTGCGTGAGAAGTGCCAGACAAGACACATCTATGGCAAGTGCTACAGGAAGTGTGGAGTGAAATGTCACCTGAGTATCTGGACAAACTGACAGCTGGAATGTCAAGGATCTGCAAAGCTGTCACTACTGCACATGGAGGATTTTTTGATGAGAACTCATTGAAGTAGTTTAAGAAGTTCTGAACATTTTATTCAAATTGTAATAGTAATTTTTCACGTTATTAATGTCCTGACTATACATTGTGATCAGTTGAATGCCACTTTGGTGAAGTAAAAATTTCTTTCCATAAAAGCAAAATCTGTACATTATTCCAAACTTCTGGCCGCCAGTGTATGTATTTGCTTTGAAATGGCATAAAACTTTATTAATTTTTTTAATCAAAGGAACCATAATTTTAACAAAACAGACATTGTAGCCAAGCAGTTACAACATGTTTAAAGGTGCAGTATGTAACAATTTTCATGTAATATTCGCAACTTAAAAAATGAGCCCTTCCCAGACTTTCTACGTTGCCTATTAAAGCCTGTAGACTGATTTTCATGCGAAGGGAGCTTTTGTCGGGAAAATCCAAAGGATGTGACGTTTATGCATGCTCCCGAGAGCCTTGCCTCAGGCATTAGCTTCTCTTCCGCTATTCAACAGCGACAACATACTGCAACACTAGGTAATGTTATCTTAGAGATGGAATCCAGCGAATGTCCAGCTCCCAGCACATCACTGACTCCTACACAAACTCAGAAAAAAAACATTTATCTACTGAATCCCATCTGGCTAAGCGGGAACGTGATCATGGTCGAGCGAAAACTAGAGTGAACATCAGCAGGGCATTTGATTCCTGGAGGGACCTTCGTTCGGTTTTGGGGATCAAAACTGACCCTGAATTGGCGTTCTTCTTATTAGACAGGTAAGATTACATAACTGCAAAGCATGTGAAATATAGTGCCATAAGGACTGATCTGTGTAATTTTAGCTAACTTGATCTTGCCTGCTAATGCTGATGAATTGCAAGCTACCTTGCTTCATAACTTTCAAATAATTTCAACGATCTTCTCTTTATACTAAAAGTCAGGTATACAGGATAAATTTAAGCAAATACGCTGGTTTCTTGATCGTCATACAACATATGACATACAAAACATACAATAGTGCAACATAACAGTGCAGTGCAACAGTAAACTGTCTGGTATAGTTCGGTAGTATGTAGTTGTATGTGTGTATCAGTATGATATGTTTGCTGATAAGCAGTTTTAGTTTAGTCTCAAAGTTTGTAGTAAAACAATCATAACTGTGTAATTTTAATTATGCCACCTCATCTGTCAGTACGATGCCAGTGAATCATGTTCAGTCTCTTTGTACGTTACGTCATTGTTTTGATCGATGTTCGCTTGCTCGCGTCCCTATGGAGTGTGCGCACGAGCAACAGGTAGCTGGCTGCAGTTCACTTAACGGCCACAGGTCATTAATAACAAGAGTTTCTGAATCATACATACTGCACCTTTAATGAGAGCATTGAAAACATCTCGTGATCATGAGCACCGCATGTGCACAGAACAGCGCAGCAACAGTTCACCCTGAAGCGCACACAAACCATGTATTAACTGAATGTAATCGCAGCCTTTTGCGGTTTATTAATCACTTATGACAATACTGCCATTTTGGTGTTATTTTGATTAATTGTGCAGCCCTGAAGGATAGTATAACATGCTCTTTAGGCAACGTAATGGCACATTTAAAAAACTTTAAAAAACTAAATTGCTTAATTTTACTTCGATCGCCAGCAAAATCATTGGGATAATACGGTTTCATGAATTTTCAATATATTGCCCAGCCCTACCTTACACATTCAGTTGTTATACAATACCTTCTTTCTGGGCCGAAGCTTCTCCCTCCAGTCTTTCAGCTCCTGACTGTGTTCCTCATCCAGCTCCTTCAGCTTCTGAGTCTCATGCTCAATCAGCAGGTGGCATTTCTCATTCTGATGGTAATAAGACAGCAACCCAGATGTTACAACAAAAGACAAGAGGGCAGCAGAGTTACTAGTTTAATTTAAAAGGCTGAGCAGAACTGAGAGTGTAAACACAATCAAAAAATGCAAGCATAACGGTATGAGGAAAACAATGAGTGGGTCTCATTAACTAATAATTACGTACAGCTTCTCATCTTCACATAAAATTATGTTTAGCATCAACATGGTTAGTGAATGAGACCTAATGTGTGTAAATGTAAGTTACAGACCTGCATCTGTTGAAGTTCTCTGATGTTGGAGTCACACTGTAACTGTAGGTCTCTCATCTGGTTCTCATGTTTCTGATGCTGATGAAGTCTCTCATTCTTCTGTCTCTTGTCCTCTTGAGCTGCAAACTGCTCAAAAGCAATACAGAAAACACCCCAGAACTTTAGAGAAAAAGAAACCCAAACCTGATCTCTTTGATGTTGACACCTGAATGCTGGACAATGGAATTATTGAGCTTCCTCGGACCTGTTTGATCTTCTCTCTGTCCTGCTCTGGTGTTCCTGTGCCAGTGATCCGCAGGCTCTTTTTAAACATTGCCATGCGGGTCTTTGCCTCGCCACGCTGGATCTTCGGCAGCCGAGCTCTCTCCTGTGCCTGCCTGTTCTTCATCTCCTCTATCAGCCGCTGGTTATAACCCTGCATCTGCTCCATCTCCTGATGGCCAGCCATGCGGAAACACATACACACATTAGGGATGAGCATATTTTCGTAATAGAGTAGTCGACTATTTGTTCTTAATGAATTCCTGTATAATTAATTGATTTCGGGTTCACCTGACCCCGATTAAAAATGTTAATTGGGGGGCAATTACATCAGACCTATTCTAGCATTCAAAAACAGCTAGACAGAGCACAACAGAATGGAACAGAACTCAGCAGAACTTAAACATGTTTTTAAAAGTTGGACTACTTTTAACTCGACATGGCATTAAAATGCAAGCAGCGAGGCCTGGGTAGCTCAGCAAGTTAAGACGCTGACTACCACACCTGGAATCGCAAGTTCGAATCCAGGGCGTGCTGAGTGACTCCAGTCAGGTTTCCTAAACATGTTGGATTACCCTCCTCGTGGTCGCTACAACGTGTTTCTCACTCTCGGTGGCGCGCGTGGGGGAATAGCGTAAGCCTCCACACGCGCTAGGTCTCCGTGGTAATGTGCTCAACAAGCCACATGATAAGATGCGTGGATTGACTGTCTCAGACGTGGAGGCAACCGAGATTCGTCCTAAGCCACTCGGACTGAGGCAAGCCACTACGCCACCAAGAGGACTTGGGAATTGTGCATGCCAAATTGGTGTTTATTATGACAAGTGGTTCTCAATTATGAGATCTAGATTATGACAGTGGTTCTCAAAGACTGACCCATCCTCAAATCTCGTTCACTTTCACACATTCAACACAAATAGTGAAAATACACTTAAGAACCGATATGCACAATTTCTTTTCCTCTGCATTTTCTCCCGACTTGTTGAAACTTTCGCCTGGCACCGCAGTGCTTCCTGCGTGCATAGCTCTTGACAGCCCAAAGTGTTGATGTCAGGTGCGCTCATGTAAACAAGGCCATTCTTGAATGCACGCCAGTTTCAAATGAATGACGATGTGAATTAACACTTAAATTTCAGTCTGTTCCTCACACAACACTATCATATGGCTTCGGAAGAATTGAAATCTAAGACACAAGTGTTATTGATGACTTAATGGCACTTTTGTGTGTGCTTTTGGAGCTTGGTCAGCCACAAACACGATCCTCTCTTCCCTGAATCTTGTGTTTCATGGATGAAAAAAGTAATACAGATTTTGAACAACAAGGGTGAGTAAATGGCGGAAAGGTCCGTTTTTATTAAAGTTTCGGTATCATTAATCAGGTGCATATTATTATCCAGAGGTCCTGACCGCTACCAAAACAGCGTATAGACGGCGCTGTCACGTGATACTTATTACTTTTTTCAGCACTGGCTAGGATGCTGCAATCACAGTCAATTATTATTACAGGATGAGGATTTTTAAAAAAACTTTTATAGAGACTGCTGAAGCTTATTTCCATTCATAGATATGCATCCTTGCAATTATCAGTTTTTTTATTTAAAAAATAACTAGAGTAAAATTGTATCCAATGAGATAAAACTTTCTGGTAGTTAAATACGGATGAATGGAGGATTCGGTTTTCTGAGTGGCCAAGCGCCCCCTGGAGTGAAGAGTAAAAAACCTTTTTTTGTCAAATGAAGATGAAAGAGAAAATTTTGTTTAATCTTTCAAAAGCATTTTTTTCAGTAAAAACCAATTTTTTTTTCGATTAGGTTATTTGGAGAAGTTTTTCTTGTTTCAAAGGGGGGCGTGACTCGAAAAAATTGAGAACCACTGGATTATAAAGATGACAGGAAAGGCTCACCTTATCATGCCTCTTGAGGAGCTGATGTCTCTGCATGAAGTACTGGTCCTTCAGCTGCTGCTTCAGCAACTGGTGTTTCTCCTGCAGGTGGCGCTCCTCCAGCTCCCACATGGCTGCTTCTCGAGCTGTGTGTTTGTGAGCCAAAGATAAAAGGAAAGAAAAATTATCATCCTTTAAAACTGTGACACACTGAGCAGAGGCTTTACAAGGGAACCAGACCATTTGACTCTGTGCAGGTTTAGGCATGTTTTCAAGCATGATATCACACAGTTCATAGATGGTTCATTTCAACACTGTCTGGGCTCATTTTCACACCCACATCTCATTAAATGAGATCTAGGCCACACCTCAAGAGGCATATGGCTGGCCTTTATAGGACCTCAAGAACTTTATAATTGGACCTCAGTCTGAAAATAACATTGTTTTATTGAATTGCAATTGCAGAGGTACAGAGATCTTAAATGTCTATTGAAGCAAACAACTTGTTTGGCTTGTTTCCTATGTGGTTTGAGTTGAAATGTGAACTAGATGAATAGACTACACCACATATGCTCTGCTGCTTTATTTATGGTAATGAGAGTAACCCCAATTCAACACAAGTGCCTGCACAAAATTTCCTACTGCAATACCTGTGAAGTTTGAGATGCAGCTATTTGAGCAATTAACCCTTGTGCACTGTTTGTGTGGTACAGGACTTGGTGACTTTTCCGCCACTAGCTAACTGAACACACAAAAAAAGAAAAGAAATGTGGATTTGATTCAATAAGTCTAGGGTCATAAAAGAAACAGCAACACTTGTGATGTTCAGGGTCATTTTTGACCTGCCATAGGAAATGAATGGGAAATACTAAAATACAGAGATCTTTTTTTGTTTTTGTCAAATAAAAATCAATATATCATACACAATGCAGAACACAACCACCCACATACGCATACAGGTTTTTTTTTTTTACTACAGGTGCATCTCAATAAATTAGAATGTTGTGGAAAAGTTCATTTATTTCAGTAATTCAACTCAAATTGTGAAACTCGTGTATTAAATAAATTCAATGCACACAGACTGAAGTAGTTTAAGTCTTTGGTTCTTTTAATTGTGATGATTTTGTCTCACATTTAACAAAAACCCACCAATTCACTATCTCAAAAAATTAGAATACATCATAAGACCAATAAAAAAAAACATTTTTAGTGAATTGTTGGCCTTCTGGAAAGTATGTTCATTTACTGTATATGTACTCAGTACAGGCTCCTTTTGCTTTAATTACTGCCTCAATTCGGCGTGGCATGGAGGTGATCAGTTTGTGGCACTGCTGAGGTGGTATGGAAGCCCAGGTTTCTTTGACAGTGGCCTTCAGCTCATCTGCATTTTTTGGTCTCTTGTTTCTCATTTTCCTCTTAACAATACCCCATAGATTCTCTATGGGGTTCAGGTCTGGTGAGTTTGCTGGCCAGTCAAGCACACCAACACCATGGTCATTTAACCAACTTTTGGTGCTTTTGGCAGTGTGGGCAGGTGCCAAATCCTGCTGGAAAATGAAATCAGCATCTTTAAAAAGCTGGTCAGCAGAAGGAAGCATGAAGTGCTCCAAAATTTCTTGGTAAACGGGTGCAGTGACTTTGGTTTTCAAAAAACACAATGGACCAACACCAGCAGATGACATTGCACCTCAAATCATCACAGACTGTGGAAACTTAACACTGGACTTCAAGCAACTTGGGCTATGAGCTTCTCCACCCTTCCTCCAGACTCTAGGACCTTGGTTTCCAAATGAAATACAAAACTTGCTCTCATCTGAAAAGAGGACTTTGGAACACTGGGCAACAGTCCAGTTCTTCTTCTCCTTAGCCCAGGTAAGACGCCTCTGATGTTGTCTGTGGTTCAGGAGTGGCTTAACAAGAGGAATACAACAACTGTAGTGTCTGTGTGTGGTGGCTCTTGATGCCTTGACCCCAGCCTCAGTCCATTCCTTGTGAAGTTCACCCAAATTCTTGAATTGATTTTGCTTGACAATCATAAGGTTGAGGTTCTCTTGGTTGGTTGTGCATCTTTTTCTTCCACATTTTTTCCTTCCACTCAACTTTCTGTTAACATGCTTGGATACAGCACTCTGTGAACAGCCAGCTTCTTTGGCAATGAATGTTTGTGGCTTACCCTCCTTGTGAAGGGTGTCAATGATTGTCTTCTGGACAACTGTCAGATCAGCAGTCTTCCCCATGATTGTGTAGCCTAGTGAACCAAACTGAGAGACCATTTTGAAGGCTCAGGAAACCTTTGCAGGTGTTTTGAGTTGATTAGCTGATTGGCATGCCACCATATTCTAATTTTTTGAGATAGTGAATTGGTGGATTTTTGTTAAATGTGAGCCAAAATCATCACAATTAAAAGAACCAAAGACTTAAACTACTTCAGTCTGTGTGCACTGAATTTATTTAATACACGAGTTTCACAATTTGAGTTGAATTACTGAAATAAATGAACTTTTCCATGACATTCTAAGTTATTGAGATGCACCTGTATATTAGTGATCTCTCATTGACTCTCATTTCATATCAGGCTAACAATATTTTCTCTTCCCCCAACCCTAATCATCACACAAACATGTGCACATACACTAGATTTGAAGCTCAATATCATCTGACCAATTTAAGAGGACATTTGGCCCCCACAGGTGTAGATAAACCTGTCTATATATACCATACATACCACACAGGTCAAAGTCTGACCCCTGTGTGACAAAGTTTATGCTAGAATTTTGATGTTTAAATGACAGGAAACAAAATAAAAACTCTCTTTTCTTTGTTACACAATCAAATTTGACTGTGGAACATTGTCATGTTTGACAGCATATTGGAGCATCATTTCAAAATCTGACACTTAGAAAAAAATGCTACAATTTGACATTCATGAAGCACTGAAGTCATCTACTGGACATAGTTATTTCATCTAATTTTTATTTTTATTCCAACAGATGTCCCCAGAGACCCCCAATGCTTGATAAATTTGATTTTTTATACTATTTAGACCCTTTCAATTTACTGAAATTAAGTGTTTTTTATCGAAGTGAAGATAACATAAAATGTGCTTTTATATGAAAATGAATGGTGAAATTGAGTAATTTAGAGCTAAATAAGGTCTAAATACCATAAAATCCCCCCCACAAATCCACAACTTTAGTGTTTTTACTTTAGTAAAATGGGTGGCATTACATATCTTAAAAAAATAAATAAATAAATAAATAAAAAGACAATTACACATGTATGTTCGAGTCATTGACAAGTGTGACTCACAAATGAACAGTGCACAAGGGTTAATGTACTTTATCTCTACCTTTGGTACTAAACTGGGCTGCATTTCCCAAAGCATCATAAGCCTAAGTAGATCGTAGAAACCATTGGCACCAATGGTCTCTACGATCAACTTAAGCTTGCTTTGCTTTTGGGAAACGGAGCCCTGGATAGTCTAACACTAGTTTTGTGCAACAAATTTTTAAGATGAGAATATTTGAAGTAGCCTCTCTTTAAATGGTGTCTGACCTCTCATGAGCTGCTGCTTGTGGTTAAGACAGTCTCTTTCTATAGTTGCAATCTCTAGTTTGTGCTGCTGGATGATCTTCTTTAGAGCTCCATCCAGTTCTTGCTGCTGCCTCTGAAGAAACTCTTGCTCCTGAGAGAGAAAAGAAGAGAGAAGGGAAGAGAAAGAAAAAAGGATAAAGGGGTAGAAGGACAACAGGGGTGTTAAAATAATTAGTATTTGTACATAATGCACAAGGAAAAACCAAAGTGGCATTTCATATGAGCACTACCACAGCACTGATACCACATCATTAAGAGGAGTCACACACTTAAACCATTTAACAAATATAAAACATTGATATTCATGATAAATGGATAATGAATTTAAATGAAAGGAATAAACTAGAGAAAAGATCAACAACACATTCAAAAATTCACAGTACAGTATAACCTAAGCTAATGCATACAGTAACAACACTGAAATCTGAGGCAACCAGAACATTGTAGGTAACAGTAATGTATGCACTGGAGTTATAAATACAGTGGGGTTCTGAGACCACTAGTGAAAATGGTTTACATTAATAGAATAAAATGGTTGCATTATTTGATCAGGAAAACAATTTGAATGAAAAGTTGAATAAAAAATAAATAAATAAATAAATATTAGAATATTTTAATAATTGAGTTGCAAAGCCCCCTTTTGCTTTAATGAAAGCATGCACTTGAACTGGCATGGACTCAAAGATTGTGCAAAACCTGATTATCCATTTTGCTTTGTACAAAGGATTTAAAGTGATAGTTCACCCAAAAATGAAAATTCTCTCATGATTTCCTCACCCTCATTGCATCCCAGATGTGTATGACTTTCTTCTGCAGAACACAAAAGAAGATTTTTAGAAGAATATTTCAGCTCTGTAGGTCCATTCAACCCATTCACATACAAGTAAATGGGTGCCAACATTTTGAAGCTCCAAAATCCACATAAAGGGATATATAAAGTCCACTTTAAGTAATCCATATGACTCAAGTGGTTAAATCCATAACTTCTAAAGCAATATGATAGGTGTGGGTGAGAAACAGATCAATATTTAAGTCATTTTTTTTTTTTATAATAATAAATTCTCCTCCCTGCCCAGTAGGGGGTGTTATGCATGAAAAAAAATTTAAATCACCAAAAACAAAAGGAGAAAGTGAAAGTGAAGGAAAAAGGACTTAAATATTGGTCTTTTTTTTTTTTTTTTTTTTAATCATATCACTTCAGAAGATATGAATTTAACCACCAGAGTCATATGGAGTACTTTTGTGTTGCCCTTATGTGGATTTTGGAGCGTCAAAATTTTGGCACCCATTCGCTTGCATTGTATGGAACAACAGAGCTGAATTATTCTTCTAAGAATCTTTGTTTGTGTTCTGTCATACACATCTGGGATGGAAAGAGGGTGAGTATATGATGAGAGAATTTTCATTTTTGTTTGAACTAACCCTTTTATTTGATTAGTGACCAGGTTTAAATAATAAAAAATAAAAAAAAAAATAATAATAATAATATTAAATATATTTTTATGAGGTGTCCGACTTTTGGACTCCACTGTTTCTGGTAATAGAGATGAATCAATAATAAAAATAACAATGCTAACTAACCATCTACTGAGAAATCTTCAACTTCTGTTTTGAGCTTGGCCTTCAGTGGCACACATAAATAGTAGCACAGGTGACGCACAGAAACTTGACTAAAGCTTCAGTAACAGTATGAGAGAGAGTGAGCGGATAGAAGAGATACTGAGACACTGCAGCAACACAGCAACAGCACTCCAAAACAACAAAGTACCTTCCTGCCCACATGTGCCGTCCACATCACAATAAAACACTGCTGTGCCAGAACAAATGGGATGTGCTTTTGTGGAATCATTGTACAGTATGTAATCTAATCAAATTAGTCCTGCTGGCGTCATTCAGCAAATTTACAATTCGAGTGTGAGATCAAACAATGGCGTAGTGATGCAAGGGAGGCTCACGTGAACTTCCACAACAGGGAAGAGGCATTTCCAAGTACTTAGCATATGTACTTGTGATAACATATTACAACTATTATTTTGATGGTTTATCTTCTATAGTTTTAAATTGTTACTGTATACTCCCAGAACTATTTAAATCAGGGGGTTTCAAGGTCAGCAAGGGGGCACTAAGGGGTAAGCAGTGTTGGGTAGATTACTTCTGAAATGTTTTCTGGTACTGATTACAAATCAATCTAAAATTGTTATCAGTAACGTAATCTTTTAGATTACCAGTACACTTTTGTAGGTAATCTAATCTGACTACTTAAGGATAACAATGCATGTTTTGGTACCATAACTTACACTCCTTTCATTAAACTTCAGTAAACATGAAAACAAACAGCAATTTGCTATTCGTATTGCTCTATGACACTGTGTATTTGTGTGTGCATCTGCTTTGTTAGTTACATGATGGACGGGCACATGTGAGAGGGTTGAGTCACAAGGAGAGAGGAGACTTACATCCTGCATCTGAGCGTTGAACAGAGCACATGAGGACAATTGAAACGACTGTATCATAACCTGGGCCACCCCCTGTGGAGCAAAACACAGCCAACTCTACCACGTCAGGAACAGGGGACACACACCAGCACTCAGCTGTATCCCACACAAACCACAAACACCTCACACACTTCTTCCTTCCAATAATCTATTCTCCTTCTTGCAGTTATCTGTTAGTTCCAGGGTCTCAGACACCTGTGGCCAGGCTGAGACCTGCATGCAGAAAAATCTGTTCCTCTAGACTGATGGACAGCATGAGAGAGAGCTGGTTTAGCAGCAGGTGAGTCTGAAGGTCAGTGAGGGCCCATCTGGACCATCATCCATTAGTGCAGCTGTCGTCTTTGACATGCGTGATGATATGCAGCATACATCATTAGTCTGTTATGGCTCTCACTCTCTCAAGATTGATGCAGAAGGAACTTTTCACACTTACAATTTTTTTTCTCCCCGTATGAATTCTAAGGAAGAACCCTGATTTCTAGCATTCCCTCTGCACTTCAAGGCCAGAGGGGTGAAAAAGAGAAGAAGTTCAGGTTGTGTGTGTGTGGTAGCTATTGACTAAATTACCTCTTCCTGTTGAACGACTGCTAGGTCTTCCTTTACGCGTTTCATGAGCTCTTTTCTTATGTGTTTGGGGGACAGTCCAACCTCTTGTTTGACCTACAGTGAGCATGCAGACTGTTGGGAATTGAGGCTTTACTCACGCAGAAACTGATTATGGCAGCCAAATCATTAGTCTGAGAGCGTCATGCAAATTCTGACACGAAGGGATAATTCACTATGATAATGATTGGTTTAGTATTTGAGGGATAATCATCCCCAAACCACAAGCAATTATTTCCAACTGAGTTAGCAGTAAATATAAAGATGATTCCAATAGCCCATATTCAGAGACCATGTCAAGAGTTGATGAGAAGCAAAAAAGAAAAGTGAAAGCCACCTAACATCTAATATAGATCCCTTCTTAACCTTCACGACTGTTATACAGATCAGAATGTGACAGATGCCCTCAAAGTAATCTCTAAAAAGATGCACACCTCTACAGGTGCTGGTCATATAATTAGAATATCATCAAAAAGTTGATTTATTTCACTAATTCCATTCAAAAAGTGAAACTTGTATATTATATTCATTCATTACACACAGACTGATATATTTCAAATGTTTTTCTTTTAATTTTGATGATTATAACTGACAACTAAGGAAAATCCCAAATTCAGTATCTCAGAAAATTAGAATATTGTGAAAAGGTTCAATATTGAAGACACCTGGTGCCACACTCTAATCAGCTAATTAACTCAAAACACCTGCAAAGGCCTTTAAATGGTCTCTCAGTCTAGTTCTGTACGCTACACAATCATGGGGAAGACTGCTGACTTGACAGTTGTCCAAAAGACGACCATTGACACGTTGCACAAGGAGGGCAAGACACAAAAGGTCATTGCAAAAGAGGCTGGCTGTTCACAGAGCTCTGTGTCCAAGCACATTAATAGAGAGGCGAAGGGAAGGAAAAGATGTGGTAGAAAAAAAGTGTACAAGCAATAGGGATAACCGCACACTGGAGAGGATTGTGAAACAAAATCCATTCAAAAATGTGGGGGAGATTCACAAAGATTGGACTGCAGCTGGAGTCAGTGCTTCAAGAACCACTACGCACAGACGTATGCAAGACATGGGTTTCAGCTGTCGCATTCCTTGTGTCAAGCCACTCTTGAACAACAGACAGCGTCTGAAGCGTCTCGCCTGGGCTAAAGACAAAAAGGACTGGACTGCTGCTGAGTGGTCCAAAGTTATGTTCTCTGATGAAAGTAAATTTTGCATTTCCTTTGGAAATCAGGGTCCCAGAGTCTGGAGGAAGAGAAGAGAGGCACACAATCCACGTTGCTTGAGGTCCAGTGTAAAGTTTCCACAGTCAGTGATGGTTTGGGGTGCCATGTCATCTGCTGGTGTTGGTCCACTGTGTTTTCTGAGGTCCAAGGTCAACGCAGCCATATACCAGGAAGTTTTAGAGCACTTCATGCTTCCTGCTGCTGACCAACTTTATGGAGATGCAGATTTCATTTTCCAACAGGACTTGGCACCTGCACACAGTGCCAAAGCAACCAGTATCTGGTTTATGGACCATGGTATCCCTGTTCTTAATTGGCCAGCAAACTTGCCTGACCTTAACCCCATAGAAAATCTATGGGGTATTGTGAAGAGGAAGATGCGATATGCCAGACCCAACAATGCAGAAGAGCTGAAGGCCACTATCAGAGCAACCTGGGCTCTCAGAAGTTTACTGAATTTGGGATTTTCCTTAGTTGTCAGTTATAATCATCAAAATTAAAAGAAATAAACATTTGAAATATATCAGTCTGTGTGTAATGAATGAATATAATATACAAGGTTCACTTTTTGAATGGAATTAGTGAAATAAATCAACTTTTTGATGATATTCTAATTATATGACCAGCACCTGTATATAGCTGATGCTGACACATTCTTTTGCAAGAAGAGCTGAAATGTGTCAGCAGGGCACTATTTTCAGCAAATCAGCAGAAAATATGTCAGTTTGATCAAGCAACAGATATATGTTTTGCTGGGGGAGGCAATTTTTTTTTCCATTGACCTCTGTCTTAGAAATGTCAGTGCCTGTCACACTGTTGTGAAAATATTCATACTTTTAATAAAAGACCAATATATTAGCCATGCTGACACTGTACATTGGACAATACTTGGCCAAAATCATCATGTACATGATTGTTTTAAAATGATCATGTGCTCGATGGGCTGATTAACAGAAGTTGTCATTCTGCCTAGTAATAACCTCTAGATATCAGTAACAGCCATTGAAAAACCCATTTTGATCAACCACTACTCACTTTATCTGCTGTTCAGCATTAGAGGTTTTCCATTTAGGTGTGCATCATATAACAGAGATCACTTAAACAGCAATTTTACACTGAAAGGAAAATTACTTTACAGTACACCGACAGTCTTTTAATATATGTACAGCTGAAGTCAGAAGTTTACATACACCTTAGCCAAATACATTTAAACTTTTTTAAAATATAAAATAAAAAATAAAACGTTTTTCACAATTCCTGACATTTAATCATAGAAAACATTCCCTGTCTTAGGTCAGTTAGGATCACTACTTTATGAATGTGAAATATCAGAATAATAGTAGAGAGAAGGATTCATTTCAGCTTTTATTTCTTTCATCACATTCCCAGTGGGTCAGAAGTTTACATACAATTTGTTAATATTTGGTAGCATTGCCTTTAAATTGTTTAACTTGGGTCAAATGTTTTGGGTAGCCTTCCACAAGCTTCTCACAATAAGTTGCTGAAATTTTGGCCCATTCCTCCAGACAGAACTGGTGTAACCGAGTCAGGTTTGTAGGCCTCATTGCTCGCGCACGCTTTTTCAGTTCTGCCCATAAATTTTCTATCAGATTGAGGTCAGGGCTTTGTGATGGCCACTCCAATACCTTGACTTTGTTGCCCTTAAGCCACTTTTCCACAACTTCGGAGGTATGCTTGGGGTCATTGTCCATTTGGAAGACCCATTTGCGACCGAGCTTTAACTTCCTGGCTGATGTCTTGAGATGTTGCTTCAATATATCCACATCATTTTCCTTCCTCATGATGCCATATATTTTGTGAAGTGCACCAGTCCCTCCTGCAGCAAAGCACCCCCACAACATGATGCTGCCACCCCCATGCTTCATGGTTGAGATGGTGTTCTTCGGCTTGCAAACCTCACCCTTTTTCCTCCAAACATACCGATGATCATTATGGCCAAAAAGTTACATTTTTGTTTCACCGGTTAGATTCAGATACAAAAACTAAGATCTTTGTACCCATGTGCACTTGCAAACTGTAGTCTGGCTTTTTTATGGTGGTTTTGGAGCACTGGATTCTTCCTTGCTGAGCAGCCTTTCAGGTTATGTCGATATAGGACTTGTTTTACTGTGGATATAGATACTTGTCTGCCTGTTTCCTCCAGCATCTTCACAAAGTCCTTTGCTGTTGTTCTGGGATTGATTTGCACTTTTCGCAACAAACTACCTTCATCTCTAGGAGATAGAATGCGTCTCCTTCCTGAGCAGTATGATGGCTGTGTGGTCCCATGGTGTTTATACTTGCATACTATTGTTTGTACAGATGAACATGGTACCTTCAGGCGTTTGGAAATTGCTCTTAAGGATGAACCAGACTTGTGGAGGTCTATAATTTTTTTTCTGTGCTCTTGGCTGATTTCTTTTGATTTTCCCATGATGTCAAGCAAAGAGACAATGAGTTTGAAGGTAGGCCTTAAAATACATCCACAGGTACACCTCCAATTAGCCTATCAGAAGCTAATTGCCTAAAGGCTTGACAACATTTTCTGGAATTTTCCAAGCTACTTAAAGGCACAGTTAACTTAGTGTATGTAAACTTCTGACCCACTGGAATTGTGATATAGTCAATTAAAAGTGAAACAATCTGTCTGTAAACAATTGTTGGAAAAGTTACTCATGTCATGCACAAAGTATATGTCCTAAACGACTTGCCAAAACTAGTTTACTAATATGAAATCTGTGGAGTGGTTAAAAAATGAGTTTTAATAACTTCAACCCAAGTGTATGTAAACTTCTGACATCAACTGAATTACAATATGTTATACAGTCCTAACAAAAGCAGATCTCGGAGAAGAGGCCCTTCACCAAGCACTGATCTTCATTCATTACATCACACTCACACAGGCAACACCATTAGTGACAAAAGCATAAACATATCAGAACCATATCTGTTAAGAAAAACATTCTAAATATTAATATTTTAATAAAAAATTTACTACATTCAAAACATAATATTTTATAAGTAGAATTAATAAATTGTAATCAAAATGCATTTGAACTGTTACTGTATATCATGAGAGAAGAAAGAGGAGACAAAGAGATATTACCATATGTGCCTCCATTAAGGCATGTCTATGCAGATGAGAGAGTTGATGATGACTTTAGAATTAGAGAGGAACAAGCTGTCTAGTACAACCACAGAAGTACCAAATAAGACGAGAATCCACAGATACTATTATACAGCTTGGCGCAAGATACGATTATATCTCTAAGAACAAATCATGCAGGCTGATCATGCAATGACAAACCAAACATGTTTCTTACTAGGAAAGCAAATGCACCATGCATCAGTAAGTAAAAGTAACTAGGAAAGGTCCTGTGAGAGACCCACACATTTCCGTTAAGCCATGCATTGAAAGTTTGCACTGAAATCATTTCTATTCTTAAGCAACACTTGAAAACACCAGCAGGAGGAACCCATGAAAAAATGAAAGAGCCTTCAGTTTGTCCATTGCTTAGCACCCAATTAACCTTTCAAGCCAGCTTTGAAGCCACTCTGATGTTGGAAGTAAATGAATGCAAGAGCCAGAGTTTCATTAAGCAAGCACAATGTGATAAGAAAAGAACTGTGATGCATTTACAGGTCTGAATCCAAAGCAACACTGCTGAGATGAGTCAATAAGGACAAGTGAAGAAATCAATTCCACTTGCAGCTGCATTGTGATTTGAAAGCAATGCTGCTAATGCACATTCGTTAGTGAAATGCAAAACTGTCAGTTTGGTTTTTTAACAAGTTGCACCCCCAAAAAACAACAACAAAAGAAATATAAACGTCAAGCAGCCCATCTAAAAGCATACAGATATGGCAACAGGTCATGGCCCCATGAACAAATACATGCAACCCAGTGCATCTGATTCTGCGCCTCTCTTTCTCAGTTACCTCTTTTTTGCGGTTCTTCAGCATGTTCTGGAATTTTGAGAGCTCCTTATCCTGCTCTGCTTTGATCCTCTTAGCCTCATCTCTCAGCCGGTTGGTGTGGTCCTGCTCCAGACGTTCTATGGTCTGTTTCTGCTGTTTCTCAAGGTTCTCCACCTCTTGGTCATACTGACGCTTCTTTCCCTGTGAAGAAGGTAGAGAGAGAGTGAAAAAGAGAAAGAGGAATATTGAGTGACTGTAACTGACCACTAATGCGCTCTGAGCAACTTGAGCTGTGTGTCATTGTCTAATGACACACAGCTCATTAGACAAATGTCTAACATTGTGTCCTAACCAGATGCACTGTGATGCAAATTTCCAGTGGGAAACTATAGGTCAATCATGGTCAATCAGAACATATATGATGTTTAATATAATGCTATGTGGACAAGGATATTAGACCAATGAGATTTGGAAAGAGCTACAGAGAGCACTTTCTTTTTTTTTTTTAACTCAAACTTGTCTTGCATTGCTTGCTTTCATGTGGGCTGGTTAGGATATAATCTCAGACAAACACAGAATAGATAGAACGGATTGCTTGTCGCTTTATTGTATTGTACCTGGTTAGGACACGGTGTTATGAACTACCTGTTACATGAATCAATCTTGTTTTGTTTAGATACTTTTAACTTGTGTATCATGCTACATCTGAGTAACACATTTTTTCAGTGTTTGCAGACAAAACAAAAGAGTCTACCATAAACAATGGATGACCCATTGTTCAGGTATTGCATTGTGTTGTGTTGAATGTACTGTAAATAAATCTCGTGAGGAAATGAGGGTGCTAACCGTCATCTCCTGTTCGAAGCGTCTGAAGAGCTGCTCTTTCTGCTGCTGGAGTTTGTTACTGAGCTGCTGTTGAGCTCTTTGCTCCTCCTTCTGCAGCAGCCTCAGTTCTCGGAGCTCCTGACGCCTGGGGCACAAAAAAAAAAAAAACAACACACTTGACACATATCAGGTTACATGTGTAATCACTATGAGACTCCAAAATGAGAATGAAGGGTTTTTCTGAGGTTTTAAGACATTACTTGCATCATTTACAACATAGACCTAATAACGGTCAAATCATGTAACCATAGCAAATGCTCCATAAAGAGACAGATCTAGTGTTTGATGCCAGCTTTATTCGATACCTCAAAAATCTCAGTTCCTCGCTTTTGGTATCATTTTCGGAGACAATCTTTGATGTGGTGACGCTCACTTCCACCCCGTCAACCATAAACTTACGGGTCTTTTTCAGAGTTTTCTTCTGACGCTTGGTGTCCTGCAGGAATGAATGAAATTTATTGAAGATATTTACTTTCAGAAGCTTAATTTCAAGCACATTTAGGCAATCTTGTACCTGTATAGAAATTGATCCCTCTTTGCTTTTCGATAGGAAGCTAGAGATTGAGAGATTGATGTCAATGCTGTTAGTATCTGCAGCAGAACTGCTGCCTGAGTCAGAGTCTTTCTCCTTTTCATTATCAGGCTTCACCTCAGCTGATTTCTCGTGACTCTCGGGCAAGGTAGGTGCTTCCTGGGCCTCTGGTCTGTCTTCTATGGCTTCTTGAGGTTCTTCTGTTGCGCTGCCCTCCTTTTTTTCCATGCCGTTGATGACAACTACAGGCAATTCATTCACAGAGGTCTCTTCTACTAAATCTACCCCCTTCTCCATCTCAAATGGTATATTCACAGGCACAACAGGCTTGACCTCTTCATGTTCTGATTTCTCAACCTCCTCTGTTGACTCCTGAGGGAGTTCCACTTTTACCTCTTCTGTAGGAACATCTGTGGAGATTACTGTTTGTGCCTCCTTCACATCTTCTATAGGGACATCTGGTGAGGTTACTGCTTTTTCTTCTTCCTCCTGTTCCTTCTTATCTGCTTTCTCACTCACAATTTTGTCTTCAGTCTTTCCTGAAACATCTGCTCTACTTTCAGTTGCTTCGGTGATGGCTTCTTCAATAGCACTGTCAGGTTTGTTCTCTGGTTCAGCTACTTGTGAAATCTGAGTACATTCCTTTTCTTCGTCTGTGGTGATTTGTGTTTTGGTTTCCTCCTTCTCATGTTGCGTTTCTTCATGCTCTTCTTCTTTATTCTCTTCTGGCTCCTTCACCTTCACTTTCTTCTCTTTCTCTCCAGTCTCCTCACTGACCGTCACAATCTCTTGGAGGACAGTTTCAGTGTCGTTTGATGCTGGAAGGTTTGGCTGATCAGAAATCTCTATTTCGGTGGTCATTTGTGTAGGAGACTCTTCTTGTTTAGGTACAGATTCCTCACCAGAACGTGAGTTCTCAGTGCCAGCATCTGACACACTAGCCCCATTCATCTTCTCATCCTCAGCATGGCTGTGCTTGCTGGTGTCCACCACCATGTCTGAGGTTTTGTCACTAGCTTGGTTCTCTGAACTGGGTTTTCGCTCAGGTTCAGCCCTCTCTGTGACCAACTCAAGAGTCGGTGTGTTCTGATATTGTCTCTCATCCTCTGAGCTGCCGACGCTGGTGTCTGAGAATGCACGTTTGTGACCAGGCACTGCCTATATGCATTAAAAAGAGACAAGATGATTACAATAACCAAAGACTGTGTACTCAGATAATAATGGAGGACAACACCACTGTATTTTGAACAATTTTCCAACCGTGATTCTACTTGCTAATATTTTGAACTGAAAGTGGTCAAAATGTTAATGTTCGTACCAGCTGAGCCTCAGGCTCTTCTTCCTCGTCTTCCTCTTTTCCATCCTCAAACTCCTCAACCACTTCCGCTTTGGCCTCAGCAATCAGCTCTCGCAATGGTTTATTATCTGCCACATTCGAAACAAATGGATGCTGAAAGCAGAGAGAGCCACGATTAAAAAAAAAGAATATCAACCATGGCTGCTCACCATCTCCTGCATTTAATTTGACCCTTTTAATTAATTGAAATTAAAAGTTTCAAATCATTAAATAAAAAAAAATGGCCTTACCTGTAGGAGCTGTATAGAGTTCCACCTGTTGTCTAGGTTCTTATCCAGAGCCTTCCTTAGGAAATCACTGAACTCTGGAGACCTGTTTAACACAGTGTAGGAACAAATATAAACCCTCTGCTGGCTGTGAAAGGATTCATTTGGGCTATTACAGTCATATCTACTGAGCAACAAGCTGTGCAGTTCCAGGCTGCTCATGTGTTGGGGCTCTGGGTGGGCGATTCATTGTATGACTCACTAGCTCGACAGCTTCCAGCCTGGATTTATCATTTTCAGTTGAGTGGTGATACATAAATATATCAATAATACTTTTATTGATAATCATATTTCGATTCATTAATTAATTAACACGATGTGATTCAGAGCTCTAACCATCGTGATGGAGATGCGAGCGTGGGGGGCTCAGATTTAGCTATTTTTA
This sequence comes from Myxocyprinus asiaticus, assembly GCF_019703515.2. Lineage (NCBI taxonomy): Eukaryota > Metazoa > Chordata > Actinopteri > Cypriniformes > Catostomidae > Myxocyprinus > Myxocyprinus asiaticus. Next base: position 25,122,934 of record NC_059366.1, read on the forward strand.
GCAGGACTCTCATTGGGTTCATCTCGTGGTTGGGCGGCTCGATCTGTGCCAGCTCGATCAGAGTGATCCCCAGGGACCAGATGTCCGCTTTGTAGTCGTACGGCCTGTCCTTCGACGTTTCGCACATCACCACCTCAGGAGCCATCCTTCAATTTTGAGAGAGGAAAGGAGACGATTTCAGTCAAATGGACAAACAAAACACATCATATGAGCCACATTCACAGCTTGGTTCCTCACATTGTGATCCATCTCATGATTCAGAATAAGACCTGATAAACTGAGTGACTAACCAGTACGGAGTTCCAATGAAAGAGTCCCTTCTCTGTAGAGTCTTTGTATTCTTTGCAGACACCCCAAAGTCAGCTGACAGGAGACATTGATAAAATTTAGACACATATGACTAACAGCAATATGCAATAAAAGAGCTGTTCATTAATAGGTCATAAAAATACTTCAAATCTAAGATGAATATTTGCAATTTTGTCTTTTCTCCCATAACATAAGATAAAAAATTTATTTTACATTTTGTCATTATTTAGAGCGTTTTCACACCTAGTTCGTTAGAGCAGTCCAAAGGGTCTCAGAGCGATATAACATGTATATGTGAACAACCCAAATGATCTCAAACCCCCCCCCAAAAGTTCCCACAAATGAACCAAACTCAGACCATCCCTTTATTTCTGTTGAGAAACACATTTTCAAATAGTCATAGAATATCGTTTCGTTTTCCTTTATGCGAAATAAGGGTTCTTGGGTTTAATCGGAGACCCTTAACATAATGTGAAAGTAAAGAATTTAGGACAGAAATATATTACTATTGCATAATATTAATAGAATAGATTAGAATATAATTTGCTGGGTTGTCTGGGCTATATTATAAACTGTGTAAATATAAAGATGACCAAAAAGAGGGACATGTTTTAAGTATTTGGAAATATTTTAACATTGAAATTATTATTTTTCATGTCATTCTACCCCTGTGCAATATTTAAGTTGTTAAAGCCTTAAAGGAAATCATATAGCCCTATTATGTGATTCCAAGTTATATACATTACTGCTTAAGGTGAATGTGTATTCAGCACACATACAACTTTAGTATGACAATTTATCATCATAATCACAATTATATGTATGCCAATTTATTGTTAGCCAAATTACATACAGTAATCATGACTGCCATGGGGTCTGAGTTCTGAGAGAATTGTGGTATGAATAACAAAGTGTCTGAGACCACATCAATGCAAAAAGGACCAAAAATGAAACTGGGTCCTCTTTTAAGGCCACTTCCGTTGTGAAAACCAAAAGCACTGAGATGCTTTTTTTTGCCAATGTGTGAACGGCTTGTAACGCAACTTAAAAAATGAGCCCTTCCCGGACTTCCTAGGTTGCCTATTAACCCTCTGTGGTCTGAGAGTGTTTTGGGCCCTGGAGAAGTTTTGACATGCCTTGACATTTGTGCTTTTGTCAGTTGCTTAAAAACATATTAATGGCTAAAGTCTGATAACACTGTATTCAGCACAAACTGGGCTACAATAATATGTGAGCAACATGTAAGTACATGTTTTTATTTTTGAGAAAATAATGTTTATGCGTGGTTTTTGAAAAAACAAAAAATTTAAGTCAATTAAATAAGGCCATAAAAACACATACTAAACATTTGTTCACAAGACTTTTGAAAACTGGATCTTGTAGCCTAGAGTTTTTGCTACAGAATGATGTGAAAACCATCCTGAGCATTCATTCATACTAAACAATATAGCAATTTAACTTTTGTAAGACACTTTGTGTTAGAAAGGCCATATGCGAGGAGCTGTGGATGACCATGAATATTGATGTGATTCACACCTGAGGAGACAAAGACCCCTCCCCTGAGAGAGAATGAATGTGAGGAGACTTAATAATTGAATTTATTGTTTGTAGCTTATTCACAAAATCAAGTTTAAGTTAAAAGAAGTAATCTGACTATACATTTTCTCTACTTTAGACCTACACTACCGTTTAAAAGTTTTAGATCTTTAAGATATTTTAATGTTTTTAAAAGAAGTCTCTTCTGCTCACCAAGGCTGCATTTATTTGATCCAAAATACAGCAAAAACAGTGATATTGTGAAATATTTTTTACAATTTAAAATAACTGTTTTCTATTCGAATATATTGTAAAATGCAATTTATTCCTGTGATCAAAGCTGAATTTTCAGCATCATTACTGCAGTCTTCAGTGTCACATGATCCTTCAGAAATCATTCTAATATGCTGATTTTCTAATATGGGCATATTTACAGCACATTTTACACATTTACACCCGAACAGATATTTGCCAGCACAAGCTTCGTTGATGATAATGAGGCAGCATAAACACTAGTTAAAATATAATCTAAACATTCATATTATTTTTAAATCATATTACATATCATATTTATATCATACAGCATACAATTTAAATACCTGCTTTAGCCGAAACAACATTTAAATGTAACTAAAACTTGCCAATTAGGACATATTTCAAATTTCAATACACTGAATCCTGGCTGGCAAGTCTGGAAATAGTCCAACTAGTAAAATATGTACATGTTTATATAAAATAGCATGTCAACTAATGTAAGTAAAGACTTACTCATCCGAAATTGTATCCTCGGCTGGATCAAGTCGCTCTTCAAACGTTCATCGTCGGATTCCCGCTCTTCTTCTGAGGAAAATGTGAACTCTGTCACTATCCAGGAGCATCCTAACCTGTGTAGCGTGCCATCTTCCAAACGCGCAAAAAAGTGAATGAACTTGATGCTTTTTAAGGCATTGTTGGGGGCGTTTACCATTTGCATCGATCGCCTCAGCACAATACCGTATGAATAGCGTGCTCTGCTGGTGGGTGTGATCACATTAGCGATAATTAGCTGAGCCAGGAGATACTGTACATCACTTTGTTTCATACAGATTACATTGTAGGAGAATATTTGTTTTAATTTTGAATTGTTTTATTTAAAAGTAGACATTTTAAGCTTTCTTTAGACATTTGTTTCATGTTTGTCTAATAAGTATTCGCAGAGTTTCAGTACATTTTTGTGACGTGTTTCAGAAAGATGCTCACGAAGACAGAGACGGCTGAAAGCGCACCCTGTTTATTTCCTTTATTTTACAAAATTATGTCTTACACTTATCTGTATGCCCAAAAATGATGGAGTATTTTAAGTTGTTTCTGCTGTTATGAGGGAAAAATCCAGCAGGACCCGCCGCCGCGTCCATCAACCCCTGAGGGTTAAAGCTTGTAGACTGATTTTAATGCGAAGGGAGCGGGTCGGTTTTGCCGGGAAAATCCAAAGAATGTGACGTTTATGCACGCTCCCGAGAGCCTTGCCTCAGTGCTTCTCTTCCGCTATTTAACAGCGACAACAAACTGCAACACTAGGTAATGTTATCTTAGAGATGGAATAAAGCAAACGTCCGGCTCCCAGCACAACACCGACTCCTACACAAACTCAGAGTAAGCCCAAAAAAAAAACAAAAAAAAAAAAACAAACATTTATCTACTAAATCGAGCAAAAACTAGTGTGAACATCGGCAGGGCATTTGATTCCTGGAGGGACCTTCGTTCGGTTTTGGGGATCAAAACCAACCCTGAATTGGCTTTCTTCTTATTGGACAGGTAAGCTTACATATCTGCAAAGCATGTGAAATATAGTGCCATAAGGACTGATCTGTGTAATTTTAGCTAACTTGATCTTGCCGGTTAACACTGACGAACTGCAAGCTACCTTGCTTCGTAACGTTCAAATAATTTCAAAGATCTTCTCTTTATATTAAAAGACAGGTTAATGTCAATGTTAATCTGTAATTATTCAGCAAGGTAAACTACAATAACACATGAAATGAATGCTAGACAATGTTCAAGATAATGCAAAAAGACCCATTCATTAGTGTAACGTAACTTGGTTATACAGAAAATATATACATTCTATCATTATAAAACAACAGCGCATTGATATATCAAAATGACAGTGATGGAATCACATCAATACTGAATTGTGTCAACATATTTATAATGTACAGTCTATTTTATAAACCGCTACTGTCATCATCCACCAAATTTAGCTAACAGCTGTTGATAAAGCTGGCTAGCTAGCTAACGCCGACATAGGCTATCGTATAAATGCAGTCAATCTATCATGCAAGAAAAGTGATTACTTCAAACTACAGTTTCGCATAGTCAGACCTATATCCACACTTTGTTTTAGCCCTGTTCCAGCACTGGAGAGTCAAATATAAGTCTCAAAGTTTGTTGTAAAACAATAAACTGTGTAATTTTAATTATGCTACCTCATCTGTCAGCATGATGTCGGTGAATCACGTTCAGTCTCTTTGTATGTTACGTCATTGTTTTGGTCGATGTTCGCTCACTTGCTCGCGTCCCTATGGAGTGTGTGCGTGAGCACGAGCAACAGGTAGCTGGCTGCAGTTCACTTAACGGCCACAGGTCATTAATAACAAGGGTTTCTGAATATCACATACTGCACCTTTAACTGAACTGGGTTTGGTTCATTTTAAACGGACTATATGCGAAACCACCCTTACTCACCCGTGTGTCATTCTTTGAGTGAAAAACAAAATGAGATGCTCTTTTTCCATTCAACAAAACTGAATGGTGATTTATGCTGCAAAGTACTTAAATATCCTAGAAGTACTTTAATATCTTCTGAAGCCTTGCGATAGCTTTGAGTGGGAAACAGACCAAAATGTAAGCTGATATTTACTGATAATCTCCCCTCCATCGGAGCTCACGGGTCTCACTGTATGACGCTTTGACCTTTTCAGAACTTGAGAGAGAACTTTGGCAAAATAAACCACTATCCACTTTCCTTATAAGGAAAAGAGCAGCTCAGCCTGTTGTGCCTAAAATCTCCTACTGTATTCCACAGAAGCAAGCAAGAGGTATAGAACAATATGATGGTAAGTAAATTATTACAAATTTTTCATTTTTATGTGAACTATTCCTTTATTTACCAAAGATCCATTTGGCAAAACCAATTTTTATTACTGCCATTGCCCCACAGTTACCTGTGAGCCAGTATTTATGTACAGTTCATGAAAGGCATTACCCAATTTGATGTCCCCATCTGTGGTAATGAGAATATTTCCAGCCTTTAGGTCCCTGTGAATAATCTTATTCTCATGGAGGTAAGCCAGCGCCTCCAGCGTCTGTTTACACACAACCCGGATCTGAGGCTCTGTTAGTGGCCGCTCCAGCTCTGCAGACACACAACACACACACACACACACACACACACACACACAATGAACTAGCTGTCTGTAACTATCTAAGGCCCCGCTAAACAAGTATATATCTTATCAGATCTTTATCTTTGCTGTGAAGTTTATTCAAGTTGAACTAGACACATAATCTACGATGTTACAGTGACAAAGGAAAGGGCTGTGGCTCATTTTAAATGGACTTTTTCTCTGTTGCTGTCCTTTGACAGGTAGAGCACACTGCTCCCTTGTGACAGAGGCAATGTGAACAGACCTTTATAGCAGCAGCGCAGTCTGGATAGGCCCTCACAGAACAGAATAGACAGAAGGCAATAGAGGGAGTCATAGCAGAACAAACAGTGAGTCAACAAAAGCATGAGAACACCACCTCACCCATTACACCTCCCACCAACACCTCTCTTACAAGTTAAATGTAGTAGCCAGATTTTCATCACTGTAGACTAAACAGCCATCAGAACAAGAGGTTTTATCATCCTAAAAAATACCTTGGAAGACCCCGTTTACAACTGCACAATGGTTTTCCATCACTTACAGTGGCATGCTTTGCAATTGAAGACTGTAAAAAATGACTAGGATATCCTTTGTTTTTCCGCATGCCAATCTGTCTCGCACAAGGTCAAATGATCGGCCTTTAAAATAATACTCTTTTGATAGCAAGCCCATTCGGACGTGTTTGACGCAACTACGACTGCTTTGCGACACTCTTTTAGCACAGTCAACGGCAGGCTCATGTGCCCACAAACATAAAGACATGAACTGTCTGCATGTCTGGGAATACTAGGCTGCATGGTACTGTGCTGCTGCTGATATTTGCATCACACACATTGCGTGAGACGTACCGGCTTAAGGAAAAGTATACTTTGGCCTTTTCGATGGTCGACTAGTTGTCCAACAACCGATTAGTCTGACTAGTTTGTCGAGATTTTTTTCCATAAATATTTTTCCTTAAATATTTGTTATATATTTTTAGCAGTGGTGCTTTACTTACTCTCTTTAAATTCATTTCAAAGCACCACTGCTACAGCCATACACATCAAAACGGATGTCTGTCTGTTCTGTTTTGTGTGTCTGCCATGAGTGTTGAGTTTTAAATGCAAAAATATTAAAATAGTCCAACTTATTTGCATGAGATCACTGCATTCCATACTATTTTGTTGCGCTCTGTCCAACTGTTTCTAAATGCAAGAATGTGTATTGCGTATACAAAAATGCATATCATATGAAGCATCCTCTAATGTGACAAAACCTAAGATCTGGTTCTATTTTGGGGTCAGGCTAACTCCAAACAAGCATAATTATTCAGGGATTCCTTAAAGGTACACTCATTTTTCCTCATTAAATAAAACTTGACTCCCAAAAAATCAATAGTAATTCTGAGAAATATAATAAAATCATGAGCACTCACATGAGATAAAGACTCCAGTCATACCAGTAACCTTATAAAAGCTGTCTAAATCTACAAATGGTGGGTCCCCTCATGGGGGCTGCCATGTTAGGAACCGAGTACTACTTGAATAATCTCAGTAACCACCCTGTTATTGGACACTTTCACTCATGGATTCAACTAATCATGTCTGACTGTGAATAAAGAATTTTGACAATGGCATCAGTTCCTGAAAACCGAATTATGCTGCATCCACACCACTAGGTGTCAGTGTAAGTCCAAGACGATATAAAAATAAATAAATGACTAAGTGCACCTTTAAGACCAATTAGTCAACTAGTCATTTAAGGCAACCCACTGACTTGTAATTTAGCACATCCCTAGCTTACTAGATGTCTGAATGTTGTTAGTACAATTAAGAACCATGAAAAATCAGAAAGTCTACTGGTCAATTGGCCGACATTGCATGTCACTGACACAGGCACTCGTCTATTTGGGAACATTTTAAGGTTTCAAACTAACACAGAAAAAGGCTGAGTAGCTTTAAAAAGAGCCTAACTGCTCCTTGAAATCTGACTTGGATAATCATATGCTTGGTGCAGTTCAGTGGCAAAAATGAGAAAACAGTCCTGGTGTGCCAGTGAGGTCTGGAGGAATGGAACATAATTTTACTTAGCGCACGGTAGAAATGACTCATTACAACCACAATGCCTTTTTTTCCTTCTATTAAACAAAGAAAATAAAACTCACCCAACATAACAGCGTCCACTGCCCCTCCGGCACAAAACTCAATGAGAATCTAAAGAAAGAAGAGAAAGTCCAGAAGATGAATGAACTAAAAATATGCTTGACACTGATGCCACAATTTGACCAGTTCATTGCAATGAAGTGTTTTACATCCCTATTATAAGCTCAAAACATGGTGTGTGTGTGTGTCTTCTGGCATCTATCCAAAGCACTAATGACTACCCTTATATTCCTGTTCAGTGGTCTTTGTGAATGCCCCTCTCATGTTCCATTAGAATGACTGATGACGAGATATGATATTTTGCGAAATTGCTAACATGATTTCTAATAACATTCACTTATTTGTCAGTATATTGGATAATGGCAACCAACAGCAATGCAGCCCTGTATGAAACTTAAAACTCTGAGTGACATGATAAGTTATATGTAAGTTAATACCATCATATTCCAGTGACCAGAGCAGCTGGTCCTTAATATACTTCCTAAGGTTACAGGTTCTGCAGCAAAATCAAAGCAAACTCTATATTGTGCTTTTCCCATGACGAGAGATATGGAGAGCTAAAGAGAGGTAATGAACAAGGATGACAGAGAAAAACAGAGTAACAGAAGCAGTATTATCAGAAACCAGGAGAATTTACAGCATTATAGTTGGACATTAGAGTTTTAGTTCTTCTATATAATGTTAACTCCATGAAAAGTTAACTGAATCCGAATTAAACATGAACTCCGACAGGACACATGAGTTATGTAACATTAAGTGACAAAATAATTGACTGCATTGCAGATTTTAGGATTTAGATTAGTTTTCTATTAATATTCTATTTTATATATATTTGAGCTCTAACATAGACTGTTGAAAGCATCCCTCCAAGTATTAAACACAGTGGTGCTGCTATGAGCCATGCATTAATATCTCTTGATTAGCAACCAGGCAAAGCAGACTGGACTTGTATCTAATTAATTCATGAGCACTTTCTTTGGTCATCTGAAAAAGGCCATTATCCTTCTATACATGCCAACCGCAGAGGGGTCGTCATATGAAACCATCCTGCCGTAATTATCCAGGGAGCTCTATGCAAGAAAAACAGGATTCACTGATAGACTCAGAAAGCAGACAGGGGAGAACTGAGAGGCATCATTGACTAATATGAAGCTGTTAAGCCATGCCATTGTCATTACTCGGTATCAAATTATGAAAAATGAAACGAGCAGGTTTACAAATTGCTAAAGAAATCATGGGACAAATTACATAATGCATTTAACTTCCATAATGTGACACACTTCCGAGTAATTCTGAGGAAAGTAATGTAGGGCAGGACTTGATTTATCCAGAAGGATTTGCTTGGATCGAATTTTGTTTCCGATTGGATTATCCTTTTTTTAAACCATTGTGTACTGTATGTATACAGTTCATTCACAACACACGCTCTTCTAGAGCTATAAAATCCAGAATCCACGCAAAATACATCCAACATTTAACATCACACAATACTTAAATACACTAAAGGAAGCTTAGGAAAGAGATGTGGGCAGTGAAATTGCAGAGTAACAGTGGAAGTGGGCATTGGAGCATGTACACAACTGTTCTATAAATGCTAGACACTGCTTAATCCAGTTTAAAATTATACATATTACATTACTCCTTAGCGAAACTGCATAATATCTATCCACATCTCTCTCCTATGTGTGAAATGTTTATCAGCTGATGGAACATTAATTCACAGTTATGTGCTCTGCCAAAAATACAATTCACGAGTACTCTTTAAAACTGGAGTCATTAAAAGGAATAATTCACCCAAAAATTTTTATTCTCTCATCATTTACTCACCCTCATGCCATCCCAGATGTGTATGACTGTCTTTCTTCAGCAGAACACAAACAAAGATTTTTGGAAGAATTTTTCAGCTCTGTTGGTCCATAAAACGCTAATGAATGGGTGCCAAAATTTTGAAGCTCCAAAACTTTAATATAGCTTATTATAGTTCATATAAAAATGCTCGCTTCCGGCCAGCTCGTTGACAAGGGTGGAGTTCAAACTGCCTCTAGCGTGACGCAAAGCACGAAAGCCTCCTCTGCATAGATATTCATAAGTAGATACCTTATTAGCAGCTGTTTCTATGGACCGCAATACTGTTTCCACATAAAAGCAGCATATGCAGCGGTCTAAGCAAGGAGCTCGGTCTGAGGCATCTCCTCCATTCACTTGCATTCAAACCGATTCAAACAGCTCTAATTGTTCACCGTTCCAAGATGGCATTTGACATATCCAAACCAGCCGAATGAGGCATCTATGTATAAAGGTTGTAAACAACACCGAGCTTCCATATTTTTTCATATTTCACGCATCAGTTCTCAAGTGAACCTGTCAATGCACACACCTAGCGTTTCACTTCAGAAGACATTAATTAATCCACTTGAGTCATATGGATTACTTTTATGATGGCTTTATGTGCCTTTTGGAGCTTCAAAAATCTGGCACTCATTCGCTTGCATTGTATGGACCTACAGAGCTGAAATATTCTTCCAAAAATCTTAATTTATGTTCTGCTGGAAAAGATGGGTGGAAGCTGATAAGTGGAAGCGTAGAAAGCAGTTTAGGACTAGGTGGGATGGTTGGGGTTCGGGTTGAAAGGTTAGTGGAACTTTGTTGGCCTGTTGGCTATTCAGTGTTTATGTGTGTGTTTTTCCCCCTTATTTCCACTGTATCTTTTATGTATTTCAAGAATACTTTTCATGTATACTTAATCTAAAAAAATTAAATAAAAATGTGCAAAGTACTGTACAATGTGGCACTATGTTTTGCACATTTCACTTCAATAAAAACCAGAGCTTTTAAAATTCACACTTTTCATAGCCTAACTAATATTGGGGTGAAACAAGGAAAAAAGGAGCAAGTGGAATTAGCAAATTTCATTCACCAGAGGCCGCTAGATTAAATATACATATAAATTGTTAATGTATCATATTTAAGAATTAATGTATCTCATTTAAAAATAATTTAGGTTGACATCATTGCCGGGAGCACAAACTGGGTTGCAATGGGACAGTTGTCACCCACATTTCTAGTTTTAGCTGAAAAGAATGAATATGCACAGATGTGCAAGTGCAGAATATTACACGATTATAAGAAAGGTTCTAATGCCTTAAGAGTTTTTCTGTCCAACTATAGCTACAAATAGAATATTATTAATATATCATGCCCATTTAATAAATGGACATTTCTTACTTTTCTTTCCCCCCCCCCCTCAAATCATAGCCAAGGCTGTGTCTTTGACACTCCTGTGTTAGGCAATGATATTATTGGCTAAAAAAAATTATCACCCCACACCACTTGGTTAAGAATATGAATCATACACTACAAGACCGGGGATATATATTCAGAAAGAAATCTGGTAAATTTTGATTTCATGTGAGAAAAACACAGCAAGAACCAGTTAGGTTTGTATAAACACATCTTCAAAGTGCTACTCAAGGCAGAGTGTAGGGTGCTCTCACTCCTACTCCTCCTACAGAGGTCAGTCTGTGTATATGTGTGCTTCTAGCTACACTACAACAAATGTAACCAAAGTCCTCCTGAGAAGAGTCACTCACCCATAGTTTGTTCTCATAATAGAAGGCATCCAGCAGTTTGACAATGTACTGATGATCACATGAGGCGAGGATGTCAATCTCCACCATGTAGTCCTCTAGCTCCTCTTCTGTTTTGGTATCGATCACTTTAGCTGCAGCCAGGATCCCGGTCTGCTTGTTCTGAGCCTGAGATAAAAGTAACCACTGGGATTCAACAGGTAGCAAAGACACACGATGGCTTATATGATACCGTATATCCCTGACAATCCAACAGCAGCTCACAAACCTCATGTGGCTGTTTAAAGGGATAGTTCAGCCAAAAATATAAACTATGTCATCATTTACTCACACTAATGTTGTTATAAACCCGTATGACTTTCTTCCGTGGAACACAAAACGGGATGTTACGTAAAATGACAACCTCAGTCACCAATTACTTTCATTGTGTGGAAAAAAGATACTAGAAAGTGAATGGAACTAAGACAAACATCCTTCCTAACATCTCCTTTTGTGTTCCACAGAAGTCATACAGGTTTAAACATGAGGGGGAGTAAATGTTGAATTTTAATTTTTGCATGAACTATTCCATTTACTGACAGTGCCAGGCCTTAAGGTATCACTTTTCTCCAAATATTTTCTTTAAAAAGTTTTTGAATGAGGCTTGTCAGTTGAAATTTCAACTTTCAGTATTACTGGAAGTCACATCACAATAATGTGCCTCTACTCTGGTCACGGACCAACCAATCAGAAAAAAACATCAGGCTAAGTTGCATTAGGGTATACTAGTAGCTTGGGCATTTGTCATAATTTAAAAAATATATACAAAAGAAAACATGCACTGTGTGGTGTGGTGCTGATTTAAGTTGGATGACGTAAGGTGTAATGAGCTGATAGAACACTGTTAAGAATATTACTGAGGTCACGTGATGCCATGCAAGAAGCAGACGTGTGAGCAACGAGCTCTGCGCACTTTGCTAAATTCTTAATTATTTTCATGTTATAATCTGGTGAAATTTGATACACCCAGTTACACATTTGCTCTTTGAGGCAAAACATGGCAAAGAAGTCAAAATCCTTGGGCTCTGGAGACATTAAAAGACACTTATGTGTTCAGGATGAAAGCCCTGACAGGCCTACAGACCGGGGACTCAATTGGGTGGTGCGGCGGGAGAGGTGATCCAGCGTCAGTTGTCCAACATGTCGGTAATGCTGACGAAGGTTCTTACTGACTTGGAGGATCTCGCTGTAATACGTCGATCAATTACGGCGATGGAAATAAAATTCTCTGAGTTAGTTACAAGAGTGACCGATGTTGAGAGACGAATCGACTGTCTGGAGTCTTCGGAGAGGGAATTAACCGCTAATCCGCCCGCGACCAAAGTTGATTTGGAACATCTCCTAAATCCCTAGACGAGCTTTTCCCGAGTCTGCTCGACATAACAGGCCATAAACTGGAAATCGAGCGAGCTCACAGAGTCCCAGCTCACAGATTTGCTGAGGGAGAAAGGCCCCGATCAATCCTGGCCAAATTTCTGAGATCATCCGATAAAGATCTTGTGTTGCGCCAGACGAGGAGCAAAGGGAAGCTTTCTCGGAAGAACCATACTATTTTCTTGTTCCCAGACTTTGCGAGTTCGACGAGAGAAACATGATCGGTTCAAGGAATGTAAGAAACTCTTACATCAGCGAAAGATCACTTTTGCTCTTTTGTTTCCGGCCAAACTGAGAATAGAAACGAAGGACGGTCGCAAAGTATTTACATGTCCCAATCAGGCAATGTCTTTTATAGAATCAATGGGTGAGTAAACCATTGGGTGTTTCTCATGTGAGTGGGTCGACTCACTGTACTTACTCTGGCTTTTGAGGAAAATGGGCGTCATTTTGGTTTCTTTTTTTCTTTTTGCGTAGGCTCCACCAAGCGGCTGGAGTTTGTTTTGTGAATAACACTTTTTCTTAAAGAAACTTTTGCATTGACAGAAGATTACTTTGCATTGAAGTTCCCGGCCAGTTTGAAAGTGGACACTACAGATGACCGCAAAATATCTAGGTGCTCACACAAAGGATGTCTTTTATAAAGTTGAAGGATTGAGTAATTCATGGTATATACTTTTATGCTGCCTCTGAGTGAATTGACTTGACCATCCGGGGAACCAGGATGCCGGTTTGGTTTCTTTTTGTATTGGTTCCGCCTAGCGGCTGGAGCTTGTTCTATTGAATAACACTCCTTTGGAACAGCTGTGGATTAATCTGTTTGTTCTTCGTGCTTATTCCTCCTGCTGGCTGGAGTTTGTTTTGTTGAGTATTTTCACAGGACACTGGAATGATTACGTCATCCGCTGAACTCATAACAGCTGGCTCATTGAACATTCGTTTGGCTGTCTGAGGAATCCGAAGGGTTTTATATCAGCTGGAATTTGTTTTGTGGAAGATCACACCTTTGAGACAGTTCTGTGAATGAATCTACACATTCTTTGTGTTCATTCTTCCTATTTGCTGGGATTTATTTTACAAAGTATTTTCTGTTATGTAATTTTGCCTTACAAGTCACAAATTTGTGAGGCAAAATTGAGCAATCTGATGGCAAATTTGTCGTGGGGGCTCGTGGGGGTTCATGGACCTTTTGAGTTTAAAGGGATTGTCGCCGGTTGGCGCTTTCCTGCGCAGGGTTAATGCGCGCATTTTTCTTTTTTCTGTTTGTTTTGTTCGGGGGGACGTTCGGGGTTTGATTGTTTCACTAATGGGGAATGTGGTCTGTATAATTTTGTTTTTGACACACAATATATTTTTTCTACTATATCAAAATGGCAAATGTTAATGAGTGGATTGTCTCTCTCCACATGGAATGTCAATGGGTTGGGGCACCCCATAAAAAGAAGGAAGGTTATTACTTAAGCGTAAGAAATATGATATAGTGTTTCTTCAAGAAACACATCTCTCCCCACAGGAAGCTGAAAAATTTGGGAAAATATGGGGTGGACATGTTTTCTTTAGTGCTGGCTCAAGTAAGAGCAAGGGAGTCATTATATTAATTAATAAATATGTACAATTCAAATGTCTCAAACAGACTAAAGATAAATTAGGGAGAGTCATTATTGTTTTAGCTTAAATTCAGGGGCAAAGGTTGATTTTGGCTAATATTTGCGCACCTAACGCTGATGATCAGGGCTTTTTTATAGATCTTGAAGGGATGCTGCAAGCCGCTGGCACCACTCATGATATAATATTGGGAGGAGACTTTAATCTCTTGATGGACTCAGTCCTTGATCATAGTGAAGCAAAAGTGTGTAAGCCCCCTAGAGCAACACTGACACTTCACAGGATGTGTAAAAATCTTGGTCTTACAGATATTTGGAGACTTTTGAACCCATCTGGTAGGGACTATAAATTTTTTTTGCATCAGTCCATAAGATTTATTCTAGAATATATATATATATATATATATTTTAATATCCAAATCCCTCATTTCATCTGTTGTTGATTGCTCAATTGGAAATATCTTAGTCTCAGATCACGCCCTGGTGAGTTTAGAGGTGTTGCCATATACAGAGAAAAAGAAATCATATAGTTGGCACCTTAATGTGTCCCTTTTGCAAAATCCTGATATCCAACAAATGTTAAAGGCTGAAATCAATGTTTATATGGAGACCAACTGGTCCTCAGTACCCTCTGTGGGCGTGACTTGGGAGGCACTTAAGGCGGTTCTTAGGGGTCGGATCATACAGTATGCCTCATTCACCAAAACATCCAAAGCACAAGAACTTGTGGAGTTGGAAGGAAATATTAAAAGTGCAGAGGCAGAGCTGAAGCGCCGTATGTCACCTGATGGCCTCAGAGAATTGACCCGATTGAAACATAGATATAATACTATTTTGTCGCGGAAAGTGGAGTTTTGGTTATTCAGGGCAAGACAGTCATATTTTGAGTCGGGGGACAAAGCAGGGAAGCTTTTGGCTAGATATATAAAGCAGAGAGAGTCTTTTTCTGCCATTCCCTCAGTGAAATCTGCTGGTGGTGAAATATTTACCTCGGCCACTGATATTAATAATGCTTTTAAAGAATTCTACTTTGATCTTTATAGTTCCATGTCTTCCTCTACTGATAAGGATATTAGGAACTTTGTGGAACCATTAGATCTTCCTAAACTGACAACTGAGCAAAGGAGTTCTCTTGATTCTGAGATAACCTTGGAGGAGCTTGACGAGGTAATTAAGGCTCTGCCTACAGGCAAGGCTCTGGGGCCTGACAGCTTTGCCGCTGATTTTTTCAAATCTTATGCTACAGAACTGGCTCCACTTTTGTTAGAAGTTTATACGGAATCATTAAAGAATGGAAAGCTTCCGCCAACCATGACACAAGCCCGGATCTGTCTGATTCTTAAAAAGGACAAAGAAGTGAGTGTAAAAGTTACCGTCCAATTTCCCTGATTCAGTTAGATGTAAAAATTTTGTTCAAAATTCTGGCTAATCGATTAAGTTATGACATCACTTATACATATAGATCAGGTGGGGTTTATTCGAGGCCGTAGCTCTTCTGATAACATTAGGCGTCTCATCAATATCATGTGGTCAGTAGCGAATGATCAGACTCCGGTCGCTGCCATCTCACTTGACGCCGAAAAGGCGTTTGATATGGTAGAATGGGATTATCTTTAAGATTTTGGAAATGTATGGGTTCGGGAGTACTTTTATTGGTTGGATTAAGCTACTTTATAGACACCCTGTAGCAGCGGTACAAACAAATGGACTAATTTCAGATTTTTTTACTCTGGATAGAGGCACCCGGCAGTGTTGCCCTCTTTCCCCCTTATTGTTCTGTCTTGCCCTGGAACCATTAGCAGCCGCGATAAGAAAGGAGGATGATTTTCCAGGGGTGATTGCGGGAGGCGTGGCACATAAGCTTCTGCTTTACGCAGATGATATTTTATTATTCGTCTCCGACCCTACTAGATCTATGCCTTGCCTCCACAGAATTATTCATTCCTTTAAGTTAGAGTCAACTGGTCTACATCCGAAGCTTTGGCTTTGACAGCATACTGCCCAGTAACGGCTTTTCAGCCGGGCGCCTTCCAGTGGCCCAAACAGGGCATTAAGTATTTGGGCATTTTATTCCCAGAAAATGTGTCCGAGTTAATTTTGACCCCTTAATAAAAAGATTTGAGCGCGATGTGGGCAGGTGGGCTTCATTACATTTATCTATGATTGGGAAGGTTAATATTATTAAAATGAATTGTATTCCAAAATTTAACAACCTGCTACAATCTCTCCCTGTAGATGTCCCCCTTCTCTTATTTCAAGCAATTTCAAAGCATAGCAAAGTCCTTCATTTTGAATGGTAAGCATCCCAGATTATATTTCAATAAATTACACAGACCACTTGAAAAAGGTGGGCTAGGCCTACCCAAGATTTTGTTTTATTATTATGCATTCGGTCTCAGACATTTGGCTCATTGGTCGCATCCACCTGAGAGAGCCCCTCCCTGGTTTTGTATTGAACAGGTAGTTCTTGCCCCTATTTCGCTATTGGAAAGCCTTTCCATCAAACTAATCGGAGAAGTTACACCCCATTATCTCGCATTTGCACTCTGTATTGACAAAAGTGTCCAGAGTGTATAATTCGGACATTTATTTAAATGTTGCCTCGAGCATATGGCTATTCTGCTGGTCAGAGTGAATTGTCAGGGGGGTTACTACACTCAGTGACCTATATGAGAGTGGAGTGTTGAGATCTTTTGAAAATTTGGTGCAACATTTTGGGATTCCCAGATCTCAGTTTTATAGGTATTTACAGCAGCGCCACCTGCTCTGTACTATTTTTGGGAGTAGCATACACCCCCCTAAAGCGGCAGATACTCTGGGAATGGTGATTACTGCTTTTGGAAAAGGTCATGAGGCATCAGTGTATTACTCCCAGCTAATTCAGAGTCTGGGGGACGGAGCTTTAACTTCTATCAAGAGATTATGGGAGAAAGATTTAAACTTGGTATTGGAGGAGGGAGTGTGGGCTAGGATTCTAAAAAATGTCAAGTCTGCATCTAGAGATGCAAGGGTGTGCCTTATGCAATTCAAGATTTTACACAGATTTTTTTTGGACCCCCTCTAGATTGTATAGGCTTGGTCTTAAAGACACACCCACCTGCTGGAAATGCCAATCGGAGGATGGAGACATGGCCCAGGTTTTTTGGTGGTGTGTTGAGATCCAGGAATTTTGGTTGAAGGTTCAGAGTTTTGTGTGTGACATGTTGGGCACTTGGGTTTTGTTTTGCCCCAGACTCTGTGCTTTGGGGCGGTCATTGATGTGGGGAATAGAAACATAGAGAATTGGGTTCTGACCAGTGTGATGATCGCCAGGCAGATTATTTTGAGGGGTTGGAGGTCTGTTGGGGCGCCTCCATTTCGGGAGTGGTGCACGGAGATGGGGAGGGTAGCGGCTTTTGAGGAGGTGTCATTTAGAAGACGGGGTAACTTGGATTTGTTTGTATATATATATATATATATATATATATATATATATATATATATATATATATATATATTCGTTTGTGTGTTGTGTATATACTCAAATGTGATCACAGGGATGTTTGCTGGGGGTCAGAGCAGGGTTGGGGATTGGGAGGTGTGGTTGTGGGGTTTAAATGTTGATTCTATGTATACGTGTTTTGCTTTTCTTTAATGTAAAATATTAATTTTAAAGGATCACTATTGATTACAAAAGTAATAATAAAAAAAAATATTCGTGCACAGCCACTAATTTAGAACAAAAATGGCTGTGAGAAACAAATTCCTGAATGTGGTGCTATTAGTCTCCTGCCTTTGACCTACTTCTTTACAAAACCATTACTCCCAGCTTTACTCCAACAGGAGAAACATTCATAATGAAACCCCTATCAATGTCTGGCCTTGCTAACTCACTCATGTTAAAGCTGATGTATGTAACTTTTTGTGTTAAAATACTTTCTCTAATCCAAGCTTAATATGCAGAAACAACTACTAGTAAGCCATTCATAGGTTAATTTTCTCAAAAACTGTAAGCACTGACTTTCTGTGGCACTTTGAAAATTGCTCTGTTTGTTTTGAGCGACCCGCTTGGACACGCCCCAACAACGTTACTCAACCAATGGCATGAGTTGGGGGCTAGACTCTCTCTTTGTTTAACCAACAGCAGATGGTTTTGAAAACTGTTTTGTTTTTGTTTTGAAAACAACATTTATTTTTGCAATTCCATTGTGGCGTTAGTGTTGCAGGAATTAAATACTTCAACATTACGTAATCTGTGATTGAGTAATAGGCCCACACACGTCAGGTTTGTAACAGTAGCCTAATACAAACCTCTGGAATAATGAAAATTATCAGTGTTTTTCTTTCTATATGAAGAAAGATCATTTTTTTGTGACTATCTTCCATCTTTCATAAGAAAAGCCCCTCCCTGTAACCTGCAATGGACATATTCTAGCAACACCATTTATGCTTCAAAAGCAGAAGAAAAAAGACGGAAACAGAACATGGTTACCTCATCAAGAGGCGTGTTTGAGGAAACAAATATCTCCATGGGCCTGTCAGGTCATCCCCATGTGCTATTAAAGAATCAAATAATCTCCAAGTTTTGTTGATAATTCTTAGCTAAATGCTCCAGTATATTCTATATAAGCTGAAGTGACTAATAGGGTTAAATATATTATTCCATTCTATGCTTTCCATCTATGACAAGGAACACTGTTTCTATTCTAGGATCAACTTCTGGCAGTTTATAGCTACCAGAAAACACAGAGGAGCAGAAAGAGAAAGTGTGTGAGTGGGTCAGAATTTATTTTAACTAAGTCTTCTCTCTCCACTTCACTTTGAACTACCCCACGCCTGTCTACCGTATGACAGACAGGAAGTTAGCACATCATGTGCACATTTGAAACAACCATGCAAACTCTGCGAGTAGGGTTTGTTTGATTTTCATTTCATTCCACCGCCCCAGTGAGTCTGGGTGGGTCATGCTTCTCACACTTAGCAAATAGTTGGCATAAAACAGTATTGTACTAATATTATTAAGAATACACATGACAGTTTCATGGCAAACCTGTCTCATTCAAACAACAACAGCCTGATCAATGACACAGAAAACCAAAGTTCAGCAAAGTTAGAAACAAATATGCTTTTAATCTGAGAAATAAATAATGTTATCAACCAGTAAATTCTAGATATAAACTCTTTGTCTTGCTTTGAATGGCAGGACTACTCAAAATTCATAGCTCGGGGGCCACTTCTAGAAAATGCATTGACTAGGGGCCAGTTAATAAAATGACCTAGTGTTACTTAATTTTCTCTTGGTTTTAAAATGTCAAGTAAAATGTCTACTTTACATGCAAGACAACTGGGATGGTGGGCAACTGATGAGCTTGCGGCGGGCCAGATTTGGATCACGGTCTGGACTCTTAGCATCTGGTTTAGAGGATTCATTTTCAGAGGCAAGAAATATTACACACATTGGCAAACCATAGACAAGAGAATGGAATCAAATAAAAAAATTTGACATAAAAAGAAGCAATAGTGAACATCTGGTAAACCACAGGAGGAACAAATATTTATCACATACTCATCACAAGCTCCTCAAATGCTGAAAGAGTAATCATGGCTGCTCAACACTAATGCAGGTAGGCACTGAAGATTCATTATCTCTACTCCATGTTCACCACACTTCTGCATGAAATCTCACTTTCATTCACACAGGCTGTTACTTCCTCATTGGAAAACATCTTATGATGTAGATACTTGTTTCACATATGTCTATTTGAGCTTTAGTGCTAAAAAATCAACATGCTATCCATAAACTGAAGATATTATGTTATTCATTACATTTTGTGGCTGGATTTGTTTGAAATGCCTCATTAACGGTGCAGACCAGGGGTGCAGGATATACATTTTTTGGTCGATACGGACACCATTTAAAAAAAAAAATAAATAAATAAAAAAATATGTTGTTACCAATATTTTGCCACTTATTTTGTCATCAGATCACTTATTTTCTCAGGAATTATGCTTTAAAAATGCACAAAGAGGTTTTGTAAATTGCCAGCCACAATGAAAAAAAATACAAAGATTAAAAAAAAAAAAAAAAAAACTAAATATAGCATTATGAACGATGTATGTATTGTGTACTTCAAAAACATTATTGCACTTTTGCTTTTGCAGTTCAAAACAACAGAACTCACATTTTACATGTATGTACTGTATATGTTAGACCATTACAAATTCATATTATGCATATGTTGAGCAATTCACAGAAAAAGTTAAAACCAAAGAACAAAACTCCCTTTTAAATTCTATCATGTTTTAAAGGCCCGTTCACACTGCCAGCCACACGGAGCGACAAAGAGACATGTTCCCATTCATTTTCAATGAGAGCAGAGTGACTTCCGGCCAGACGAGCAACAAAGACCGTTGGCGAAAAGATGTGGGCGCATTGAGCGACACAAAGATGAGAAAAGTTTAACTTAATGCAAATGATGAGTGTGAGATAGTTTAACTTAAAGGGTTAGTTCACCCAAAAATGAAAATCCTCTCATGACTTACCTTTAAGCCATCCCAGATGTATATGACTTTCCCTCTTCAGCAGAACCGAAGATTTTTACAAGCAAATTTCAGCTCAGTTTGCCCATACAATGCATATAAATGGGTGCCATCAGGCTGCTGGCTATTTGACGGTCCAAAAGGCATATTTAGGCAGCATAAATGTAATCCACACGACTCCAGTCAATCAATGAACGCCTTTGAAGCAAATCGATAGGTTTGTGTAAAAAATAAATCGATAATTAAAACTTTATTAACTTAAAAAAAAAAACGCTTCCTGCCAGCAGTCGACACATCAGTGACGTAAGCGCAATGGCGTGTTCAAGCAAGAATTTGGAAGCACGCACTTTGTACACAACAGAGGAATGAACATCACGCGAGTTAGTTCATTTCAAACAGAAATACAGCGCTGGGCGGAAGCAACGATTTAAAGTTAAAAACTTTTTAATTATCGATTTGTTTCTCACATCAACCTATCAGTTTGCTATAGAAGACATTAATTGATCTACTGGCGTTGTCTGGATTACTTTTATGCTGCCTAAATATGCCTTTTGGACTGTCAAACAGCCAACATCCTGATGGCACCTATTTACATGCATTGTATGGACAAACTGAGCTGAAATCTGCTTATAAAAATCTTCACTTCGGTCTGCTGAAGAAGTCATACACATCTGAGATGGCTTAAAGGTAAGTAAATTATGAGAGAATTTTCATTTTTGTGTGAACTAACCCTTTAATGCTGTGAGTGTAAGATACCAGAGTCAAATCCAGGCAAGGAGAAGTTAAAAGTTACTGTGAGCGATTTCAATGTTCTATATCCTTTGTCTGTAACTACGTACGTGTATGAGCTAATAAAAAAGATGTGTGGAAAACCGTGTTGGCATTCTGAGTGACTTTGATTCATAAATTGATAAGACTGTTTGTCTTTTTCATAAAATTATGCATTATGCACTGCATGCTGCAGGTTATATAAAACGCTCTTCCCTGCAGAATGTAAATTTTTCGAGGTAAGAGAACTGATTGCTTGTCAAATTCGAAAGATATCTTGAGTTTTACCAGCAGTATCATCTGTTATCTATGGAAGCCGGATCCCGCCACATAAAAAAAAAATAAGGTAATTCTGACTTTAAAACTCACAATTGTGACTTATTTGTCTCAATTTCTACTTTATAATTGGAACTTTATAATAAACTCGCAAATGCGTGATAAAAACTCGAATTGCGACTTTATTTCTCACAATTTTGACTTTTTAACTCACAACTGCATGATAAAAACTCACAATTGCAACTTTCTCAATTTTTACTTTAAAACTCAAAATTGCAAGATATAAAATCACAATTGTGAGTTTTTAATCACGCTATTGCGAGTTTATTATAAAGTTCCAATTATAAAGTAGAAATTAAGAAATAGTCACAATTCCTTTTTATCACACAGTTGCGAATTTATATCACGCAATTGTGATTTTATATTAGGGCTGAAACAATTAGTCGACGTTATCGACAACATCGACAATAAAAAATTGTCGACAAAAATTTTCATTGTCTAATAGTCGTTTGATCTTAACGTAACATAAGATCATATGAAACTCTAAAGACTGCACACAAGAGCAGCACTGCAGCTCGTGCCTGACTGAGGAGAGGAAGAAAACACATCTCACAGTCCAGACGCACTCTAAACTTTCCAAACAGCTTCAGGTGTTGTAGATCGCAAAGTATGAGGGAATTATAATGCAAAAATATAAAATAAGTAAATACAGAAGCACTATTGTTGTGGAATAAGCAGAGCCGGAGCTGATGCTCAGCTTAAGCAAAACTTGAGTGTCGAGCGTCTTTAAAGGAAACACCCCGGCATTACATCTTTAATGCAGTTCTATTTAATGCGTTATAGCTTTATTAAAGTTAAAATAATAAGGACACTGGCATTTCTCTGAGCGGTCAGTGCCTCTTCTAGGAGTTAGGCGAAGTGTCCCGATCTAAGGGGGAGAGATTGAAACTGCACCCGGCTGAGGTACAATCTGTTGCGGGGACGCTCATACCTCGAGTGCGTGCGCTTAATGCAGCTAGATTATAACGTGATAGCTCACGACTTATTGAATCATAATATATGTGTCACTGTGCATTTCTTATCGTGAAGAAAATTGGCAAAACAAAATTTTATTAATAAGAGAGAGTTTGTTTTTTTGTGAGTTAAAGATGGATCGAAGTGAACAAAAAGATGAGAGGGTAGTCTTCGCCCCATTATACACTGCAAAAAAATAATTTTTTATTTGTTTTTGTTTTGGCTTGTTTTCCAATATAAATATCTAAAACTTACTTTTTTTTTATCTGAGAATGTTGAATATATTAAAAATACAAATATTTTAAAATATCTAAAAATCCTTTAAAAAAAAAAGATGCATTCACCTGAGAAGCAGCATATAAGATATTTAGACTTGCTTTTAGAGAGATCTCTTTTGAATATAAGTATATTTTGTCTTTACTGCACTCGCAGAAGTATAATCAAGTGAAAAAATACATTTATATTTAAGATACATTCTCTTAAAGCAAGTCTAAATAACTTATGTTACTTCAAGTAAATGTGCCTTGTTTTAAGGATTTTTAGACAATTATAAATGGAAAACAAAGACAAAAACTTGATAACAATAGGATTTTTTTGTAGTGAAATTTTTACTGAATTAAACAAAGTATTTTTTCCCTTTAATTCAGTGAATGTCATTTAGAGGTATTTTTAAAAGATGATTTTGTCCTCTTTATTGTTAGCAAGCACGTTTAATTCAACCTTTTAAGTCGGGGCACAAGCTGAACAGTCGGTTTAGAGCTAATGATTAATCGTTGCAATAATCGCCCGAATAGTCGAATAATCGTTCTAATAATCATTAGATTAGTCGATTATCAAAATAATCATTAGTTGCAGCCCTACTTTATATCACGCAATTGCGAGACGTCACAATTGTGAGATAAAGTCAGAATTACCTCTTTTATTTTATTTTTTATTATGTGGCAAGATCCGTCTTTCATAGTTATCAGCATTTCAAAAGCTACTATGGCCAAACGTGCAGTTCACCAATAACGTTAGAGTGACATCAGTAGGAACGGCTATAAGTGACTTCATAGAACAGAGACTAACGACACCAAGCAACAATGTTGTCACAAGCACTGAAATGCATCCTACACTTTTAAACACAGCCTATGAAGTATTAGCAATCATGCAAGACTATTTTGCGATTTTAACTCAATCAATCGTGTAGCCTTAATGGATACCATACCAACATCTCAGAAGTCAAAGTGTTTTGAACGGTTTTCCTCATCATAAGTAAGTGCCACTTTCACAACTGTCACATCTGTAATGCCGGTTTGTCCTCATTTATGTGAGAATGAGAAAGAATTAAAATGTAATATTACATACTGTTAGGAGTGCCAACCCTTCTGCATTTTTTGGCTATCATTATTTCTTGATTGTGTATTTGAATTCAAAGAATTTGAACAACGTGTTTTGACAATTAATTATAAATAAACCATAGTTTTTCATATTTCATATTGGTTTTCATGCTTATAACATATGCCGATGGTTTTAATATGGTCAATAATTTGCCAATAAATATCAGTGGCCGATACACAAGTGTTTCCCTAGTGCAGAATCTCCCTAATGGCAACTTGCATAATGTACAAACTAAACTGCCTGCATCACAATAATGTCACTAAAAGATACCTCAAGGTGTGTTTGTAAACGTAAATTTAATATGTCATTTTGAACACACCCAACTTGATGTCAAAAACACAATGCATTCCATAAATGGGAGCAGTATGGAAACATTCTCCATCAGATTAAAGTGGGCCTGAAACAGGCATGACAGGAATGGTGTCAAGTGTGTGAAGTTTAACTACCAACTCAAACTGGTTCTTCAGCATGAGCAAAACTGGAGATCTGAGAAGATGACAGGACATAAATATTCAATAATAGCTGAGTTTAAGTCTCTTGTTGACAATCTAATTTATGCTCAATTAAATAGTGAAATTTAATAATCACTTTTGGGAGGTCATTTGACTCTACTGTCTACATTTTCTGATGTCTGTGGCAAATATTAAAATCACAATGTTCACCTCTCTACAACCCTTACAAAAGTTTACAATGGTAACCATAGTTTCTACAGTTATTGTTACTACTGAGAACATATTTATAATAAATAAATAAATATAGGATCTCCATAGAACAATATCATGAGCTTTAAAGGGGTCATGACATGCCTTTTTTATTATTTTAATAAAGGCATGTCAAAAAGGCATATGTTCCTTAAGGTTCACTTACAATGTTAGTCAAAATATATGGCTGTTTTTTCTGCAAAAAAACTTTCCACACCCATTCTTACCCTCTGCTTTAAGACTTGACAGTAAACGGCCACCATTAAGCCCAAAGTATGCTTCGAATTTGACGCAAACTCTCAGCGTCTGCGTACAGTCGAACGAGAGCTTGTTAAAGTATACTCCATATGACGTGCGCACATATACAGGTGTTTGCCGCATGCGTGTATGACTGCTTTGAGATACCAGTCTATTTCTCTTCAGGAGTTTAGACCCATAAAGATGTCTTTATAATCCTTCAAACTGCAGTTATACACATGCAGGGATCTTCTGAGTTCCCCACACATGTTCTTGACATGCATATTCACTGTTGATACTTTTACCTTTGTCTTCTGTTGTTTACCGGTGATTACATCATCTTCTAACAAGCAGTGAGGAAGTTTTGAGTTCTGAAACTTACATTATGTTTTCATAATACAATGAACTCATATGTTAAAAGATCAAAGAAAATGTTATTCCTCATGTCATGACCCCTTTAAAATGTTGTCTATTATTTTATTTACTTTTTGTTGGTCCTGACAATGAGTAATACCATGTTACCACAGTAACTGGTGTGACTACATTATTATGGCGGAAACTGGGGTTACCATGGCTAATTTTTCAAAGAGCTATTACTCATAACTGTACCTTTGCACTCAAATGACCTTTCAGGTCTCATTTTGCCAGTCTACAGAATGACATACTCCTAAAATGTGAAATGAACTGCAGTTCAGTTGGCTCTAGGCCTATGAAAATAAAGAAATACTGAATGAAATTGTCACCATGCATTGAAGTTGATGCATGTGGCGAGATGATTTTCTTTACTTTTGCTTGTATGATATTATGCTTGAAATAAAAGAAAATCATTTGGCCACATGCATCAGAAGTGAATCTTAGTGCAGCACATGTGACAGCGATCCATAAGCTTACAGCTGAAGATATGATCAGTTAAGATGACTCAATAATATATTAAATCTGGTGACATAATCACCTCCATTATATTTACCTTGTAGACTTTCCCAAAGGCTCCATCCCCAAGTTCTCCCACGATCTCCCACTCCTCTTCAGGATTGACGTCTCTGTGAACGTGCTCATACTGTTTCTTCTTTTTCTCAGTGCCCAGCTTAAAAATCTTCCGAAAATTAAAAAAGGACATCGTCTAAATGCAATCTAAGAGTTTGTGGTTAAAATGACTTAACTGACGCAACATAAACTGTAACAAACTAATCACTCGAGGGAGTTGGCTAATGGGCTAGCGGTGGATGGTCAATCCCCAGCTAACTCATTTAACTACAGTTACAGCTCGAATTGATGACGGCGAAGCTATTAGTCTCTCGGAAAGCGTCAAACACCAGCCCTTATGTGACATTCAGCATCTCCATAACTGTATGTCTACGAAATTAATCAATCTAGGCGACTCCTTCCACCATACAGGGATGGAAAAGAAACAGAACACTTCCTCGGCTAGCTTTTCAACGGCTACATGTGCTTATTCCTCTATATTTAGCTCGCCCTTCTGATTAAAGACAGTCCCGCAGTCAAACAAGCCTTGCTTATTAAAACGTGTCTTAAAAAAAAAATCTACTGTAAAATAAAATCCATGAAGGTAGAGGTCGATAAGTAGCCAGCACACAGTAAAAACGCGGAGCGGATGCTGATGACCAAACTCCTGCTCGAGCTCCTCAGTCTACTCCGCACAAGAGGGGTGTGTGTTACAGCTCAACCAGCCGCAACCATTTGGATAAAACCAATAACACCGCAAAACATCAGCAGGCCAGTTAACGTTAACGCCTAGCGCCTTGATCAACGGTCTCTCGTGACTCAAACTTCTTCAGGATGTTGCGGAGGACGCAAGGCGCGTGCGTTTGGATAGTAACTGGAAGCGCTAGCGCAGGCGCAGTTGGTGTTGGAATTACAATAAAGTCGTGTACAGGAAAACAATGGGTGCTGTTTTAGGGGCCATTCACATACGTTCTTGAGCCATTTAAAGCTAGACGCAGCGCTATCAGTAGAGAGAACGCAGGTGTCTCGAGACGCGTTTTTAACACGGCGTCTAAAAATGTGGCGCTCCAGCACGAGACGCTGAAAAACCTGCACAACAGTCAAATACGAAAGCGAATGTTTACATAAGGAAAACAATTGAAAAACAGCGCGAGCGGACGCAAAAACGCTTTTGGTGTGAACGGCCCCTTAGACCGCTCATCAATGACCAACGCAGTGTTTTTTTGGTGTAGATAATTTAACAGAACGTTTTCAGAACAGCGCATATTTTTTCAGCTCTCACATTCATGCTTTTCAAATTCTGAGACGTTTGTCTTTATTCATCCAAATAATTCCCCAGCAAAAACACACATTTATGTTAATAAGTGACCCCACACTGACATCTACTGTGGTAAGGATGTTAATGCACAAGTTTCACACCTGGCCATGTCACTCAAGTACATGTAAATTGTGAGTACAAGGCCGCCTCACTTCACCAGCTCTTTTGTTACTGCCTGAAATGGAGAGTATAGATTACAATCAAGAATTGGCCAGCAACGTTTTGTGTGAAACTCCCTCAATCGAACAGCTGGAGGATATATTACATGGGGGTCAACTGTCCTGTAACCATGTTGATGAAGTGTGGCCTAATTTGTTTCTGGGGGACATGTAAGTGCATGTATTTGTGGCTTGTTTATTGTGACTTGATTAAAATAAAAATGATCTCTCACTATGTGCTATTCTTTTATAAACAGGTACATGTCCCATGACAGGTATGGCCTATGGAAACTGGGTATCACTCATGTTTTAAATGCTGCACATGGTAAAATGTGTTGCAAAGGAAGTGATGATTTTTATGGGACAACCGTGAAGTACTATGGCGTGCCGGCCAGTGACTTGCCTACGTTTGACATTTCACCTTTTTTCTACCCTTCAGCACACTACATTCATGAAGCTCTCTGTACAGCTGGAGGTATGCAAAACATATCATTTCCACATTTACAACAACAGAATAACAGTTTATTAGGAACTGGCAATACTGCTTAGAAAATAAATGTTAACATCAATTAATTACATTGATGATGTAAGGTTCTATAAATTTGCACAGGTTAATTAATTCATCCATAGCTGAGATATAGTATTAGATATAGTTATAAATGAATGATTCATTCTTATTGTCACTGCTTTAAGTATCTCTTCTCACCAGCTAAAGTGTTTGTGCATTGTGCTGTGGGAGTGAGCCGTTCAGCTGCTCTGGTCTTAGCTTACTTAATGATATATTGCAATCACTCTCTGGTGGATGCCGTCCTGAAAGTGAAAGAGAGAAGATGGATTTTTCCAAACCGAGGATTTTTGAAGCAGTTGATTACACTCAACAGTGAATTAAACTACAAGTCAAAGTAACTTGCATAGTAGGTCTACATCTCACATGGAGGCAGAGGCTTGAAAAAATATTAAAAGAAAACTGGAAAAAATATATATTCTTGAAACAATGCAATTCAGAAATCTGTAAAATATATATTACTTCATGCAAAAAATTTAAATTATCATCATTTACTCACCCTCAGGCCATCCCAGATGTGTATGATTTTATTTCTTCTGCAGAATACAACCGAAGATTTTTTGAAGAATATCTCAGCTCTGTACATCTGGAGTCGTATGGATTACTTGTATGCTGCCTTTATGTGCTTTTTGGAGCTTCAAAGTTCTGGCCACCATTCACTTACATTGTATGGACCAACAGAGCTGAGATATTCTTCTAAAAATCTTAATTTGTGTTCAGCAGAAGAAAGAAAGTCATACACATCTGGGATGGCATGAGGGGAGTAAATTATGAGAGAACTATTCCTTTAAATCATCTTAAACTACTCCTCCCAAGGATCAACTATAACAATCAAAATCATCATAAAAATAATTAAAAAATGTTTTCCATACAATAATAGATTTCTGTCTTATGTTAAATTTGTTTGAATAAAACAAATAAGAATTCCAATGCTGTATTACATTGTCAATAAAGACATATTGAACTGAACTAATAAGGTGTAAGGTGCTAAAGTAGGCTATGCAAATATCATAATGCTAAGATGATAAATAGAAAACATTGTTACTTGTTCCTCCTCTCCCATAAAGAGGCATAATGTCCACTGGACACAATTGTCAATATTGTCCCGTTCTCTCGTCATTGGATGAATTATTCAATTAATTCGTCATATATAATATAACAAATGTTTTTGAGGCTTAAATGTGATTAAAACTGTTGTAAACGGAATATAAAATAAAACAAACACTTTCACACGTGTGTGCGTGCGTGCGCGCGCGCGCTTACCTTAATTAGGCTATAATGGGATGGGTGAATGACTTGAGAAGATGGTCGGAGACGTACGAGATTTTTTAAATGACTGTGTTATCTCTTGGAGTTTCGTGAGCACAGAAGGCACATAAGTATGTCCAACGTTGAAGGTAGGATCTTGTGTATTTATGAATGAAATACTATTGTTTTATAATCTCCCTGCTCTGCTTCCAGTTGTTATGACATCCCCTGAACACTTGATTTTAATTTTAATTTTCTCCCCTTTTCGGAATGCCGAATTCCCAATACGCTCTAAGTCCTCGTGGTGGTAGTGACTTGCCTGTATCACCTGGCTTGTTGAGCGCCTTACCGCGGAGATGTAGCGCGTGCGGATGCCCAGGCTGCTCTCTGAGGCATCTGCACACAGGTTAGGAGACCTGGGGGACATTCAGCCCTGACAAAACGTAGCAAAACGTTTATTTAAACCGAAACGGTGGTGCATTGAACACCCTGTTGTGTTACACAAGCGTTGCAACTATGGCAGCTGAGAAGGCCATTCTTTGTGTTCTTTTCGAAGAATTTTCAGAGCCTGATTAAATCGGTTTAAATACGTGTTTAATACTACAAAATACGCTTGATGTTACAGTCACTGCCCTTGCCGTCCAGAATAGCAGAGAACATCCGAATCGAGTGAAGGGATATGTGGAAACTGTGGTTCCTAATTATGATGATCCAACATTTGCCTCGCATTTCAGGATGACAAGGCAAACATTTCTTCTAATGTCTTCAGTTGTTGCATACACCAAGCTGCAGTGGACACATTTGTAAAGGACTTTAGTTTGATCCATTGTGCGCGCTGCCTTTTCAATACTGCTGGGTTTATATACACGTCCTGCTGATTGGGTAACACCTCTGACACACCCACCAAATGAGAGAAAACATACCTCAAAGCAACACCGTTTCACACCGTTTCGAGGAAATATGTCGTTCAACCCAGACACTGTAGCACACCGTTTTGAGATTGAACGTGCCCCTGGCTGGAGTCACTCAGCAGGCCCTGGATTGGAACTGGTGACTCCAGGGGTGGTAAAAAAAAAAAAAGGCACCCAAAAAAAATGCGGACATTAGCGACCTTGTAAATAATAATTCTCCAATTTTAACACATTATTATGCATTTTCAATTAAGAGGTTATTAAAGATTTCAGTTTCAATATTCATGATTAAAGAACCGTATGCTTATGTCCACTGAAATGGTATCTGTTACCTTTTAGGTTAACCGCTAGTCGGGATGGACCAATAGCAGTCCTTCTTGATTTCTGGGAAAAGGCATTTGATTTAAATCTTTTATATAGGTTTGTATGTCAGACAACAGTGTTTGGAATGAATATATTTAAATAATGATATGTATTAGTGCGCGAATGTATCCAATAAGACAAAAAAACGCCTTGATATCTGAATACGGCACAAAGGGAGATTCGACTTTCTGAGCCACCATGCGCCCCCTGGCGAAAATAGTTACTCGCAGGAGTGCCATTCAGTTTGCATAACGTGTAAACGTCCATCATCATCATCATCATCATCATCGGAGAGCCAAGATGGTCAACGGTATCGGGTGACTGAGCAGCGTCATAAAGAGCACTGTTTATGTGGATCACGACGTGCCAAACTGGTTACGTATGCGGAGCTCCCTAGAAACACAGCAGGAAAACATCCATTCGGGCATAATCTCTTTTGATCATTTAAAGAAGAATGATGGCTGAGAAAAATAAACACGGACTCCTGGTTATTAAAGAGTTAGAGAATATTCTGGACACGTGTAAACTTGACCTAACTCCAGTGGACGAGGTCTGGCCGAACCTGTACATCGGCAGCGTGTAAGTCCTGCATAACTGATCATGTTATGGTGATATAGCCTGTCTATTGTATGCAAACAACTCATATTTTAAGAGTTACTATAGTGTTTGTTGTGTGCAGGCTATGTCAGAATGGTTTCAATTCATTCTTATATTATTCTTTGAGAATAAGCTATCCTTAAAAATATGTCATATTCTATTTTAATTATTTGTCTAGATTTTTGTTGATCTCGAAGTGTCAAGTTTGTTTATTTGTTTGAGGAGCATAGTTTTGTACTGTGTATCTCTGATAAAATCCGTTCTGAAGAAAAAACACTTTTAATAACTGTCATAATAGTTATGTAACATTAAACATCTTTACATTTTTCTACAGGGCCATCGCTCAAAATAGAAATGCCTTGAAGAAAATAGGCATCACTCATGTCTTAAATGCTGCCCACTCAAAGCAAGGCAGTATTGGGGACCAGAGCTATTACGGCAATGCAATTGTATATTATGGTATCCCAGCAGACGACTCTTCATCATTTGACCTTAGTGTGCACTTTAAAACAGCTTCTGATTTCATCCACAAAGCCCTGAGGAAGAATAATGGTAAGTGACCACTGTCAGTGATATTGCTGAACTGGCCAAACAGGGAAGGATTGTAAGGAGGATTTTGCTGTCCATTTTTTCAATGACAAGACTGATTAATATAAATAAAGAGATATAATAATTAAAGCGTATGCCTCTGTATTTTTGCAATCATTAAATTAAGGGAATATTCCGGGTTCAATACAAGTTTAGCTCTGTCAACAGCATTTGTGGCATAATGTTGATTACCACAAAAAATAACTTAGCATAAATCTGGGTTACAGTGAGGCACTCACAATGGAAGTGGATGGGGGCCAATTTCAAAAACGTTAAAATACTCACTGTTTCAAAAGTAAAGCCACAAGAGGTAAACAATGTGTATTAACATGATTTTAGTGTGATAAAATCTGCGTACATTTTATCCAATTTTACAACACTTTTAACCTTTAAATGGCTGTAAAAAAAAATTCAATTAAACAACTTTAAAGCTCATATAATACACACGTTTTAACAGAGTAATTAATGTAAGCTTTATAAAATTATAAGCTCCACATTTCTGCATTTAAACACTCCAAGAATTGGCCCCATTCACTTCCATTGTAAGTGCCTCACTGTAACCAGATTTTTGCTTTTTTAAAAGAAAAAGAGGGACGAGTCGGAATTGTATTCTGTGATTATCAACATTATGCCATAAATGCTGTCAATTGAGCTTGTCTCCCCCCATCCCAAAGAACCCATATGACATAAAAATGTATCTTACCTTCTAAAAACCATCCATTGCTTCAACATTGTTGACTGACATTGTCCTTTGGTTAGATTGTTGTTCTAGATTGATTGTTGCTCTAGATCCTTAGATTGATTGTTAATTGTTATTCATATGTTGATGACAGAATAAATTATACCTGATGCACAGCTTGTCTTGATTCTAGCATGCCTTATAATACAGCTCTCAGCAACTCATGCCAACTACAGTCTGTGTTTTATCCTTAGGAAAGGTACTTGTTCATTGCATCATGGGTATGAGTCGTTCTGCCACTCTGGTTCTAGCATATCTCATGCTGCGTCAGCGCCTCACTCTCCGCACTGGCATCCAAACGGTTGTACTACGACGAGCAATCTATCCTAACAGGAACTTTTTGAGCCTTCTCCTGGATTTGGACATTCAGTTACAGAGAAAACAAATGTTGTGTCCCATTCTCTGACATGAACTCACAAATCATGCATTCATGCGCTAAAGGGATAACCATCCTTGGTATGTTTACATTATTTATAAAGAGATATATTGTGTCATATTAAAAAAGACATGGTTGTATGTACTGTAACAAGGGTGATTTTTTTATGTCCACAATGCAGTATAAATGAAGGTGAGAAATATGTTTCTTTTTTTCATGAAAGTCTGTATGATATACTGTATTCAAGTTGCAGCTCTTTGCACTGTAGCACTTGTGTTCAGTGGAAGTGTCAAATGCTCTACACTTCACAAATAATATTTAACAGTGGGGTCAGTATTTAACACAGAATACCAAATTAAGCAGTATTAAATTGTGGTTTATGGTTCAGCTACATTTTTGGACTAAGAAAACACTCACTGTCAGCAGAATGCCTTTTACTTAGCTTTTGGCAGCCAAGCTCGGAGAACTTATGGGCCAACCACAACACCCTTCTGTTGACACAATCCTAAAAGCCTTGTTTAAATGGCTAAGCAGCACTCTCTGATATGATTTTAATCTACCTTTTTGTTTTTATATCAGAATAATGGGTTTAATTCAGCTCATTCAAGCAAGTTTTGAAGTTATTTGAAGGTATATAAACAGATTTGTCAAGTTTACTGTATACTTACAAAATGTACCTGTACGTTAGACATATTTGACTATGAGCAGGATGAAAGACTTGTATTTAAGTTTTATTTAAATTTATTTTTTCTATGCTATTCAGTATTTTTGAAAGTGTCAGTAACATCTGCACTACTGGATTTATATTCAGATGAGTCGTACAAAGCGAGATGTCAAATAAAATTCAGATTTCTATGCATTTGTATATTTAAATATTTTTTTAAGTGCTTCGGTTGTTGCATGTTTTAATTTTTGCAACAAAACAATACATCAGAACAAAACAAGTAACATAGAGGTTTACCTGTTTATGTTATTAAGAAGTATAATAAATTAGGGTTGTATAAAGGAAAGCACTATATAAATATGTGATCTTGCAGTAGGAAAATATTTTGTTACTTGTGTACAAAATATATATTTATGGAATATTACCTTAATCTGTTGGTCTTTGTTTGGCTGCTGTAGAACCTGCATCCAAACTGCAGACATGAGAACAAAAGGTAATCTGTGTGAATAAGGACATAAGCATTATTTCCTGTTCTTAGAGTCATGCTATTATTGAAATATAAAGGTTTCAAAAATGGTGTCAAACAGGGCCAGTAATGATATACAGTCTCCAACTGTATTACTGTGTACAGTAATCCTTATTGAAAATGTGCTCTCTAATGGGGTTTCATCAGCGTTTCCCCTGAAGTCTCTAATCCCCTGTGTGATGAGACGTGGAATTAGACTAGCTGCCAATTTCTGAATGCTCAATTATGCAGTTTTAGCATACAAAGCTGTGCTATTAAGAACAAACCAGTAACACACAATACAAGTGTTATGGAATAAAAATGTATTTATTTATCTGTTTACCTTATTATATGATTTATCTGGCACTTTATTACAAGCTTAGTTTATTTTTAGAGCTTATTATTAGCTTTTCACATTCATGAACTTTTAAGACTGAAACTTTGCAAAATATTTGTTTTTTAAGTTCTGTCATATACTTGCCTTATAAATATTGTAGTCTACCTCACATGGCAGGATAGATGTACTTGTCAGTTAAAAACTATAGATGATCCTGTCAATGGCAGTAAAGTTATATAATGATGGGCTTTGAGGTACAATGTTAAAGGTGCACTCAGTAATATTTTCCTCATTAAAAAAGTTTAACTCCTACGGACATGAATTGTAATTTTGCAATATATGTAGGAAATCATGACCACTCACATTAAAATGAAGACTCCAGTCATATCAGTAACCTTATAAAAGCTGTTTTATTCTACATGGAGGGGGTCCGCACATGGGGGCTGCCATGTTAGAATCACATGACCAGCTGAATACTTCTCGTTTAATCTCAGTAACCGTCCTGTTATTTGACACTTTCACTCATTGTTATCATGGCGGACTGTGAGTACAAAATTTCTACAATGCCATCTGAAACTGAAAAATATTGATTTTAAATGATGCTGCATCCAAGCCGCTAGGTGTCAGTGTAAGTCCAAAATGACACAAAGACAAAAGTTACTGGGCACACCTTTAATATAGTGTCCCTGCTTTATCTTTCATTGTGCCTCCAAGTCTCACCAGCAGAGTGCAGTGCTTTGCCATGAAATGCAGGCATTAAACAGCTACATTTTAATTAGAAGGAGATTCTGCTCTTATTTGTACTGAGTGACCTCTGTCAATAATTGTCTTTTTCTTTTGGTTTATCCTTAATATGCATACAACAGGGCCTCTTTTATGACGTTCTGCCACACAGTGAAAACATTTGCTATATTGATAAATAGATCATATCATATGTTCCATCCTGTCCTCTTTCACCTTGTCAATAACATTTCATCATCATGCAGATATATTTGAAGGACCTCATCCACTGGCTTTTCTTGCAGTCAACCTGACAGCTTGACCAGCAGCTATGCAGCCAGAGAAAGCCAGACCCAAACACGTCCCTAGACACAGGGAACATTAAATTAAGACACTACTTTGCTTCCTGATTAGCTGCTTGGCATACACTGTATGTTGATAAATCATGGAAACAGTTGAGAAGAGAAAGCGGGAACAGACACGAGCAGTTAAGCCAATTGTGTGTGTGTGTGTGTGTGCTATATATCAGTAAACTCAGGAACCAGCTCTGCGTGGGCTCAAGCCAAGTCTTCTCTCCTGATCTGACTGTGGAGGAACGAGAGGCACTGAGGGGGTGACGTTGATCACCACATTACTGTCACACAAGTGCTCTGGAGAGCAGAGGCATCTGTAAATTATTACATTGTGTCAGTGTTTTCTCAAGGAAGACTGTCAAGGCTTAGATATCTGAATGTGGATAAAAAGTAAAAACAAACACATTAGCCCTGAAGCAACATACAGTATGCTTTGACATGTACAAATTGCTTTGAAGAAATAGCATTTTTTAAAGCATAGTTAAAAGCATATGCTATATGAAGCTGCACAGCTATCTACTTTGAATTCAGAAATGATTTATGACTTAAAAACAAATTGGATCTTTCACAAGAGATATTCTGTAAATTTGAAATGGGTCAATTTGGATCACTTATATACTGTAGGGTGAGTACAGGTTAAATGGGGCACTTTCTGATAAATTTGCATCGGTGGTTCTAAAATATGATCCAAATGCCTACATCAGTTTCATCCCATATACCACACTGAAAATAATTTTAACCTAAAATGTGCTTCACATGGTAACATCTACATTAATAATTGGTATTATTCAAGTCAAAAAAGATAATTTAACGTCACTGAATATAAATGAATATACAGTGGATATAAAAAGTCTACACACCCCTGTTAAAACAGCAGGTGTTTGTGATGTATAAAATGAAACAAAGATAAATCATATCAGACTTTTTGCACCTTTAATGTAAAAATTACAACCTATGCAATGCCACAGAAAACCAAAGTGACACATTTCAGAAAAAAAAAAAAAAAAAAAAACTTAGAATAACTTAACTGCATAAGTGTGCACATCCTTTTATAACT
Source organism: Myxocyprinus asiaticus (assembly GCF_019703515.2). Lineage (NCBI taxonomy): Eukaryota > Metazoa > Chordata > Actinopteri > Cypriniformes > Catostomidae > Myxocyprinus > Myxocyprinus asiaticus. The sequence continues at coordinate 25,159,288 of NC_059366.1, forward strand.
GGGTTTGTGTTCAGAATCAACCAGTCATCAAGCTCATGTGAAACAGTACACACCTGTCTTCACCCGAAGTGACTCTGATTAACTCCAAACAAATCTCAACTTTTCTTGTAGGATTTTTCTGACATCTTCTTGGTTGCATGCTACTACAAGAGCCATGGGCCACAAAGAGCTTGCAAAGAATCAACGGGATCTCATTGTTGAAAGGTATTGCTTTGGAGAGGGCTACAAATTTTTTTTCAAGGCATTAGATAAACCATGGAACACAGTGAAGACAGTCATCAACAAGTGGAGAAAGTATGGCACAACAGTGACATTATCAAGAACAGGACGTCCCTCCAAAATTGATGAGAAGATAAAGAGAAAACTGGTCAGGGAGGCTGTCAAGAGGCCAACAGCAACATTAAAGGATCTGCAGCTCTTTCTGGCAAGTACTGGTTGTTCCCTAGATGTGACAACTATCTCCTGTATTCTTCATCTGTCTGGGCTATGGGGTGGGGTGGCAAGACGCAAGCCTTTTCTGATGAAAAAAAAAAACATCTAAGCCTGCTAAACTTTGCAAAAACCTATATCCAATCTCCCAAAATCAAGTGGAAAACCATGTGGTTATGGTCTGATGAGACCAAGATTGAACTTTTTGCCCAAAATTGTAAAAGGTATGTTTGGTGGCAAAACAACACAGCACATCAGCAAAATAACACCATACCCACGGTGAAGCATGGTGGTGGCAGCATCATGCTTTGGGGATTCCTTTCCTAAGCTGGAACTGGGGCTTTAGTGAAGGTGGAGGGAATCATGAATAGCTCCAAGTACCAGTCAGTGTTGGAACAGAACCTTCTGGCATCTGCTAGAAAGCTGAAAATGAAGAGATCTTTCACCTTTCAGCATGACCATGATCCAAAGCACACATCCAAATCAACAAAAGAATGGCTTCAGCAAAAAAGATTAATGTTTTAGAATGGCCCAGCCCAGACCTGTATCCTATAGAAACTCTGTGGGGTGACCTAATAAGGGCCGTACACAGGAGATGCCCTCGCAATTTGACAGAACTGGAAAGTATTTGCGAAGAAGAGTGGGAAAATATTTCCAAGTCAAGATGTGCCAAGCTAATAGACCCTTATCCAAACAGACTGAGTGCTGTAATAAAATCAAAGGGTGCTTCAACTAAGTATTAGTTCAGGGATGTGAACACTTATGCAGTTAGGTTATTTTAAGTTTATAAGTTTCTCTTTAATTTTTCTGTCTGAAATGTCATTTTGGTTTTCAGTGGCATTGCATAGGTTGTAATTTTTACATTAAAGGTGCAAAAAGTCTGATATGATTTATCTTTTAAAAAAATATTACATCACAAAAACCTGCTGTTTTAACAGGGTGTGTAGACTTTATATCCACTGTATTGAGTTACACCAACAAAACTAATTTGAAGGGATATATCAGGTAGAAATAATTCTTTAAGATAAGAATTTGCAGTTTACCACTTTGAACTTAATGTTGAGTCTTAGTTGTGGAACAATATACACATAAATAATTAAGCTTGCGTGTCCCACTTTACCTGTATTCACCCTATTGCATTTCCAAATAATGGTTAAAGAAAGCCAAACTTATTTATTGCACTGCTGTGTATCACTTGATTCACTAAAACGCACAAAGAAACAAATAAAAGTCTATTAAAATCCTTGAAATTTATTGTGAGTTATTGTGATTCTTTAATGTATGAGGTTACAATAATTGTAAGTAATAAGTAGATCTTAAGATGGAACAGGTGTACATGGATTTCACACCCAGGCTATAAATTCCTTTTTATTAGCTTTATAAAGCTGTAATTACTACAGGGCTCAAAGCTTGCTTTACCGACACAGAGAGAACAACTCTTAAGGCTTTTCCTGTTTTACACATGTAGCCTAAATTACTGAAGCATTTGAGCACAAACTAAGCTATTTCAGCTGAAATGAAGAGAAAACATTGAATATTTTTTGATAGGGATCTCTGACATGCTCCAATTACAGAACATGTCGATGAAATGGCATGTGTACAAATCTCACCATTTATCAAAGACTCGCCCTCGAGGCAAGTGAAAGGAACATCTGGATTTGAAGAGTGTTTAACCTAACGGCTGGCTTCATGTGAATGAGACCTCTTGAGATTATGTGCATTAGCCCACACAATGACTCATGATAAAGATGGATGAATGCAATGAAAGCTACTGATGACCCACCTTTACCTTCAGCTCCACTGCAGGAGTGATTTACAACACTTGTGATCTAACCAAGATATGCACAATATGTGCACATTCAAGATCAGAAAATGTTCAAAACCTTAATATTATTGTCTAGGGTAAGACGGTGCTTAGAAGGTTTTTTAAAGCAAACATGACTAAGACCTGGAAGAGCTCTTTGTATCCAGGGAGGTTTATAATTATACACCATTTAAAAAAAGAAACAGCCTTCAGAGGCATATCTGTGGACTGGCTGTCGACAACATCCTTGACCAAGGAAAGAAGAGCAAGCAATTTGAGAACAAGGAAAGAAAGTGACACTGGCAGCAAAAATGTAAGTTCACAAAAGGAGGAGAAATTTTAGAGGCTTTTAGAAGGTAACATTTTGGTGTTTCAGACAGCTATTATGGAAGCTAACCTGTGGGAATTGCTCACAGCTCTGGCATTGCTGTTTTTCCTTTCCATGCCTAAGCTCTAAACACATTTGTCACAACAGCCAATGAATCCTAAGTGGAATGATATGCCATAAAAAAGCCCTCAGTATTCACATGATGTTAAGAGCTGGAGTGGTGTGTCAGTGCACTCTCAGGCTCTTAGCAACCATAAGACTTCACAAGCAATGGCCTCAGGTTGACTTAATAGTTTGATGGGCCTTTTGAAATAAACAGGGATGGAGAATGTGTTTAAACTGCATGACAAGCCTATTAGAATGATATACACAATGGCAATGTGCCTTGTGGTGTCATATTGGCATCATGTCATTACAAGATCCCGTAAAGTCTTACTGCAATTTTTATCTTAAAAAATTGTTATACGCTTAATTTGTTTCTGCTCCACTCATGGACAACCATGCTAAAAAGGCTGCAGTGAGGCATCAATGAATGAACAATGACTAGAAGGTTTAAGTGATGTTGCTGAATCAACATCCTTAATAATGCTAAAACAACATTCCTATCAACCAAATATGTTTTAGGTTAGGGTTATGTTAGGTTAGGTTATGTTAGGTTGTGTTAGGTTAAGGTTAAGGTTAGGGCTGGGGTTGTGGTTGCGATTAGGTTTAGGACTGAAGTTGGAACTTCAACAACATTCTCATCAACCTATATTTTCCCTCTGGTTTTAGAGGGTAATTACTAATTAGAGTTACGGTTAGCTATAGGATTAGGACTATGCTTGTTTGATAGGAACGGTGTTCCAAAATGCATGTCATACTTGGCAAAGTCACCGCCACCAAATATCAAAATCAAATCAAATCACTTTTAATGCTGCAGGATACTGAGTCTGGCCCTTTTTTCTTTTACTGTCCAGAATGTCTCTCATGGAGTTGTGTGGCTATAAAACACCATCCATTGTTGAAATGCAGAATTTCCTGTTGGCTGGCAGACGGCCCACTGGACATGTCAACCAAGTGTGGCCTAATGTGTACATTGGCAATGAGTGCATATTAGGCAGTAAGTCTGCCATTCAGGATACACATACACAGTGCAACAGGCTGCACCCACAGAGGAATATACATTGTAAAGGTGCAGTGTCACATGTAAGAAGCCAACCACAACACAGCAAGACATCCTAAATGTCATCAAACAATCAATGAGAGATCATATTCACTCTCACATTGTACAGTATACCGGTATGCATTTAGTAAATAAAAGGTGCCTATCAATGTGATGTATTGTGGGGCATTTAAGGTTTACGAATATAACTCTCCATCATGGCTCTTAATAATGTATAGTACTTGTGATATTCTTTGTGTTTTTTTGTTCTCAGGGTTGCGGCAAGAGACAAGCTAATGCTGTACAGTATGTAGATCACACACATTGTGAATGCTGCTAGTGGACCCCCTCATGTCAACAGTGGACCTCTCTTTTACAGAGACACGATTATGGATTACTATGAAGTGGAGGCTTATAATTCCTCAGATTTCATAAGTGTATATTTCTATCCAGCAGCAAGATTCATACGAGCTGCATTGTTAAAAAATGGTGAATTACGCATCAGGAAATATAGCATTCCTCATCAACATTTTTTAATGATCACAAAAATGTAATTTTGTTATGTTAATATGTAGAGAAACAATAAGTAAGCTATCCTTGAAAAGTGTAAACAGGTGGGGCAGTGGCACTATCAAAATCGTATCTTTGAGTCTCCCGACCAGCCTGACATGGCGACTTTTGCTTAAGCAATGGTGTTTGAGGCTGGGCAATCGGTTTGTCCAAACAATGCAAAATTGGGGAGTTTTCAGGAAATCTGAAAACAGTGATCATTTTTCTATTCCATTTGTTGTCTCTAGAAGCATAGAAATTACACACTTCACCTTTAAATAATCTCCAATATTTCATACTGCTTACATGTATATATCTGACATGTATAGAAATTAATCATATTCTTCTTCTTTTTAAGGTTTTAAATAAAACCCTTAAATTAAAAGCACATCACCACCCTTAAAAAAAATCTAGATTTGCCACAAACTTGCTGCAAACTTACCACAAATTCACCACTCAAAACAAACTCTTCATTGTCGCCAAAGGTTTGCTGCAGGTTCACTACCGGTGAAGAGCTGCAAACTTCTAGCAAACATTTGCCGTAAATCGCAAGCTCATTTGCATGTGAAAATAACAAGTGGCGAATTTGCGGTAAGTTTGCCAGAACTCTAGATGTTTTGTAAACATTACCCACTACTAGTCCAAGGCTTTAAGCTGAATGTCTTGCACTCTGTTCTTCAGGAAGAGTGTTTGTCCACTGTCTGAAGTGAGTGAGTGAGTCGCTCAGCCACCCTGGTGTTGGCCTTTCTCATGATCTGTGAGGATCTGACTTTAATGGATGTCATTAAAGCTGTACACCAGCACAGGGACATCTGTCCTAATCCTGGCTTTCTTAACCAGCCTTGACATCTTGACATGAGCCTCGTCCGAGAGAGGAACTAAAAAACTGGAAGCTTACAAATTGTAACTGAAAACTTGGTAGCAATGTGATAAATCCCATTTCAAAGGCATGTCCCTGAAGGGCCTTCTCCCCCATGGCTTTGTCTCAGTTCTGTTGGGCCTGATTTTATTTGCTAATACGCCTTGTTTTGCAGTGGCAAAGAGGGTATCAGAAGGCAAATATGAAGGGTTTCCCCATAAATTGTAAATAACTTCCAAAGGGCAGCAGGATCGCAAAATAAATGGCAGTTTTTAAAATGTCTTCCAGATGAGACATACTTTGAACTCGACCGAAATGAGCCAGTAAGCATGTTTGGCTTTTTTACTGGAGTGAAATGAAACGGCTGTGGCTTGCTCTTTATCCTGGCAAGGTGGAAGAGCCATGCATGGCTAAATGTCTTAAGGGTCGCTCCCCTGTAGTGACTTTCTAATGGGTCTCATATGTTCCAACATATTTACAGTTTCTACCCATGCCATGACCCATGGATATTTGTTTTAAAATTGGTGGTCAACCAACAATATCTTCAAATCGTCAATCCAGTGGAACAGACCAAAAAATCTTATCAATTTGTTCCCTCTGAAAGTTTTCTTGTTGCAATCAAATAGGCCTAAATCAGTGATTCCCAACCAGGGGTATGTGTACTTTTTTAGTACTCGCTTTGTTAAACCTTTAGGTCTTTGTTACAAGTAAGTCATATTTTCTCATTAAAATTTTGTACCAATGATGGTGTATGAGCTAGTGTGTTATATTTTATACGTGTTATCAAAGTGCAAATGAATTTTGTTAAACATTCCAACTGGATTTCATTTATGAATAAATTTGCCGTTAACAAGGCTTTTCTGGATAAAGTTTCTCTATGGCCCCCAAGAACTGTTAAAACTTATGACAGACAAACAAGCTCAGTTGTCTCATTAAATAGAGAGGAAATTACATGGTGAGTCTGTGAGTTTTGATGGTTGGACAGTATTGATGGCTTTTAGTTTAAAAAGTGAATGGGGACAAACAATTATGGCCACTTTGACAATATTAATGATCACTGTAAACTATTTCATGTATAATATGAGTAATATGAGTTTAAAGGAAAACATTTCTGGTTTGGTGTTGAATGCAGGGGTACTAATGGGGCTGTGGGGGTACATACGACACAGTTTGGGAAACACTGAAATAAATCACAGAGCTTAGTGGGAATTACAGTATGTGGTATCTTGTTAACATACACTTAATTTCCCATTTGTGGCTATGAAGGCAAAATGGACTACAGAGCGCAAAAGATCAGACTAATATGTGTAAAAATATTACTAAGAATAAACACTTCCACGAAAACATGCATTACTCTTTCGACTCACAATATGAATTAACTTTGAATATAATGCCATATCGTTAATTCAAAGGATTACTTTTTATAAACAGAAAGGGTCCTGAAAACAAATCACAGGCCTCTCATCTGCAGGTAGTGTATGAGATGCCATCTAGATGTGAACTGCAGTGTCTGGTGCTAACAGATAGCCTTTTTGTCAGTCACATCTGGCACAGTCAGATACTTGCTCTTCATAGGAGAAGAGCAAGTATTGAACGATCATGTTTTAAGTATTCACAATTTGTAAGATTTTTCCTATTTGTACAAGCACTATGCCTTTACTGATACATCTATGCATGTAAACGATGTAATCAAAAACATGTTGACATACAGTGTCCCCACAAATGATTTGGACACTTAAGCCACACTTAAAATGTATGAATGTCTTTGCATTATATCACAAAATATGAAACCAAGCATTTATTCTTAAGAACTATAGCAAGAAACTATTTAGCAGAGACAGGCCAATTCTATTCAAATGAATGGGAGAAACTGGAATGCCCAAAGGTTAACGGATGCAGAAAGGAAGTCCCGCCTTACAGGTAAAAGAGCTAATCACCTTTTAGATGGAGACATCGCCTGTCAATCAACTCAAGAATGCAGATGTGATTTTTTTTTATTACGATACTAGTGTTGTCAGATTTTACGGCTGATTTGAAATATGTTATTTGATCGTAATCCAGAAAAAACATTTTTGAGATTTCAGTCTTTCCCCATTCAAATACATCTGAGCTGCTCTTGCATGCCACTTGTTTAAATAGAAAAATAGCTGCCCGAGAGGGTTAAAAAGATAACTGCCAGTGGACTGACTGGCTAGAAAGACTTTGCTAAAGCACAAATGCACTTTTCAAAACATTTCACAAAAAAGAAAAATTCCAATTAAAAAACAATAGACATTATTTTAAAAGTAAGACAAAAAGTACTTTGACTATTTCTATTTGTCAAACTTTATGAAACATGTCGATAATTAATGTGAGTAACTACTTCTGTAGTTACTCTGCTAGGTCACCTGTGTGAACTTCAGGGGAACTGACTTCATACAACAACTTAAAATCACCCTGGGACCAGTAGATTAAAGGAAATTGCAAAAATAGCTAAGAAAAGTAAGTTCTGAGAAAAGGCCTAGCATCAATTGTTTGCAGATGCCACTTGGTTTGATGTTTTGTATCTAATGCAATGAGATTCATTTTAATCGTGACTGATGTGTCCAAATAGTTTTTTTTAACTGTACGTTAAAATAGCTATTCATTTCATGTCATCGGGTCGTGATAAAGGACTCCGTGCTGATCTGGGCATCTCTCATATTGTAAATTGTGCCGATGGGCCACATCGCATCAACACAGGTGCTGACTTCTACGCAGACATGAGTATATCTTACTGTGGAGTAGAGACTTCAGATCACCCACTGTTTGATTTGAGCCAGTATTTCAGCTCCACTGCGTCTTTCATTAAAGCTGCGCTCTCTCAAAATGGCAAGTCTGACTTACTTGACCTCCTACTGGATAATTTAGTCAATGATTGCATAAGTACTAAAATAAGCAGAGACCAAACAAAAGAATAAATGAAGTAGAGCAAAGTCAGCAGGCACTAGTGATTTTAATAAGTGAATATGTAAATTTTAACCCATGACAGTAATGTAGAATAAGTTGAATGGCTCTTTGTGTGCTTCAGGTAAAGTGCTGGTTCACTGTGCAATGGGAGTAAGTCACTCTGGAGCTTTGGTTTTGGCCTTCCTCATGATGTGTGAGAACCTCAACCTAACAGACACCATCATCGCTGTCCGGTTGAACAGGGACATCAGCCCCAACTCTGGTTTTCTAGAGCAGCAGAGAACCCTGTATGAATTATTGTTTTAAAAATGAAAATTCTGCCATTATTTATTCACCCTCATGTTGTTCCAAGCCCAAATACTGTTATTTTTCCTGCTGCGCCTGGATCACTGAGTCAGTGAGTTGAACTACAGAACTGAATCAGTCCGAGTTGTAAACAAATCATTCTTTAGAATGAACCGGTTGGTATGGTTGACAAATCAGACTAAATGATTTGTTCTTGAATCATACTGATCCAGTTCTCGAGTTCAACCCACTGATTCAATGATCTGGTTGCAGCGTTACTTGCGTTAACAGCTCACTGGAGGGGTAGATTATCAGTGAATAATGATTTACATTTCTTTCTGTTCCTCACACAGCACTGTTGTATGGCTCCAGCAGACTTGAAATAGTCATATGGACAACTTTTAGTATCTTGGTGTTTTTTTTTTTTTGTATATTTTGGAGTTTAACAGATGTGGTCAATTTGAACTTTTTATATACAGTTGCGTGAAGATTCTTCTACATTTTTACATTACACGGAAAAATAACAACAAATAAGTTCTGAATGACTTGAGGGTGAGTAAATAATGACACAAGTTTCCTTTTTGGGTGAACTAACCCTTTAAGCAAAGAGTGGAAAACAAATGGTCATATACATAATGAGTTATGTTTTAATGCAAGGGACATTAATTTGAGTATGCAGCTTTATTTCATATTATGAATCAGCTTTTCATGGAAGATGAACTGCTGTAATGTGGTATGGCTATAATACTGTTTCCACAGAGAAAAGCTATAAATAAGAAGGCGATTGTATTGCTATCTCAGGCATGAAGTAGGAATATCACTCCCACCATTCTGCATACATATTTCTTTACATTTTCTGCATTACAGATGCAGGTTCTAATGTATTTTTTAACATGCTTAAACGACCTGCATAAACCATAATGTCTATTGAAAATGTAACCGCTGACACTAATTTTTCAGAATGTGTGTGCTGGAATGATTTGAAATTCATGAAAATTAAGACCTCTTCTCTCAGTAATAGAGCTGCTTTTGTGGGGAAAGAAAGAAGATTTCAAGGTTGAAGGAATAAGTGAACCTGACAAAACAGTAAAAGGAATTCAACATCACCAATTTAATGACTTCTCTGTCAAGGTGAGTGATGGTGGTGACTGAGGATGGGAGCAGGGGAAAAAAAAAACACATCCAGCGATGATGGTTTTGAAAACCATCCCTCTCTGGAGATGATTCATGTGTCCTTTTCACATATATGGGAAGCGAAAAGCAATTACCATTCCATTTGCAGCGGCCAAGCTCGCATTACACAGACTGTGTTAAACTCGGTTCAAAAAAGAAACACCTTTTGGATTAAATTACAAACAGCGCTCTACAGAGATTTCCTATTTTTGTCAAATTTAGTCACTGGGCGCCAGGACGGACAGCTGCCTGTAGGAGGGCTTACAGCAGGCAGTGTAAGGAGGGAATAATTGGCTGGTGGAATTGGGCCCAGGCTGTACCAGCTCCTCTGGGACAAAAGTCACATTCACTGGCCTTTAACTGAATCTGCAATCTTTCTCCCTTGTATCTGTCACAATCCACAAACATGACAACACAAGCACGATCTGTGATCAGAATGTGAATTTTTAGCACTCTTGAAATTGAAATTTGATAAATAATGTGACGTATACATTCTATGTACAATCAAAAATGGACCTTAGAGGAACAGTGCACCAAAAACTCCAACATTATTTACTTACCCTTATGCCATTCTAAAACCGTACATGTTCCTCTCCTGCATAGAAAAGATGTAAGGCAGAATGTTAACTTCAGTCACCATTTACTTTTGTCGCATCTTTTTGCCATAAAATGAAAGTGAATTGTTGCTGAGGATTTTAATGTTTAGGTGAAATATCTTTCTTAATTTTTCACCTGACTTATGGAGTTCCAGACCTGTATGACATTATGTTTTCATGTGGAACACAAAATGGGATATTTGGCAGAGTATCCAGGACAATGAATTCATACAATGAAAGTGAATAGTCACAAAAGTTGTCCTTTTTTTCCAGTCCGCTGTCATTGTATGGAAAAGAGCAGCTTGGAATCCTGCTAAATATCTCCTTCTGTGTTCCTTGGAAGAAAGTAAGTCAAGCAGATGTGAAATAACAAAGGTGTGTAATGGATGGCAGAATATAGATTTTTAGGGTGAACTTTCCATTTAAAACTGCTCAAAAGAAACATGGAAAGATTTGGTCCAAATATACTCCATATCCGGTCACACTCAGTGGCAACAGCAGGATGTGTGTGGTGGAAACCACAGCGTTATGCTATACAGGGAATGAACATCAGGAACAGAGAAACTCCAAGATGACTCGCTGTACTGACATTCAAAGTAAAATGCAAACAAGCTCTTCATTCACCCTAACAAATCCTTCTCATCGCAGGGAAGCAGCTAAATGCATTTGAATCAGTTGGCTGATGCTGTGTCTACAGCTGGGGGTCGCAAATGTGCCACTCCCTCATTAGCCCTTGTGCTGCATGGCACTAAGGTCAGGACTCGCAGATCAATAGCCTAAAAATATCATTTAATTCTAGGCCAAGCAGACAAAAAGGCCACCCCAGGCTGTTATTATTGGAGGCAAGCACTTTACATTTCATTTTCACCAAAATATTAGGGGAACAAACCTTTTTTTCAAGTTTACGCATACAATCATTGAGTGTTTAAATGCATGATCTTACACCAGTTATGCTTAATAAGCTGACAATGTGAAAGATCACACTACAAGCCATTAACAATAGGGCCTATATCCAGGCCCAGATGGAATATGCAGACTTTTTTTTTTTTTTTTTGCATTTTCCGCACAGATTCTGAGGGTAAATCTACGGAATTATGTAGAAGAGATTTGAAGTCAAATGTGTTAAATAGAGCTGAGAGTACTATATTCTTATTGACAGCTAAAATGAAATTATGAAACCAGCCAACATATTTAATAAACTATGCAATTGATGGGAATGCGTAAAGCTTTTATGAACGACATGTGTCTCAATTCTGTGCAGTTCTGGGCATGCAGATTCCGTCTGGGCCTGCCTTTAAATACATTGAAGCATTATGTGTTTTAAATACAGTATATCACTTTCAGAATTAAACAGCATTTGAACAAATACACCAGAACAGCTGCATTTACCTGCATTTTCTGCAACAAATAAAAAGACGTGAAATTTTATGGAGTGAAACTCAAATGAATTGTCCATAAATACAGTTCATCTATATGAATCATGCAAACATACCGACTCACATAAATAAATGCTTCATATGAGAGGACGGTTTAGGAGAGCTTTAGAATTGCATGAGAATTGAATAGTCTCAAAAAAACAAAAAACAAAAATCACTAAAATGAACAGGACTTTGGAAGGACAATTTAAGAGCAGTTCAGGAAAACATGTTTAATCAGTGTCTTCTCCTTGAATAGTGTAGGCTACATATAAACAAGTGCAGATATGGGTGAATGCATTAAAAAAAGAAAAAAAAAAAGAAAAGAAATTCTAATTTCTGGACATTTTGCATTCTGAAATGGAATTACATTTTTCCAGGACAGATGGCCAAAATGTGATATGATCTTGGAAAATCCTTGACCAGCCCTATTATCGGGCTAAGGTCATAAAAGGTTTATGCAGTACACGTATATTTTTGCAAGTTATTCTGATTTCACCTTTACCTGCGTTCTTATCGGTTTATTCAATGTGTGCAAGTTTTGTGTGCATGACTGTTCACATTTTAACATCAAAAGCAGAGAATATCCGATGATTCCAAGTCTTATGTAAACACTGTTTTTCTTAAAGGGATAATTCACCAAAAAATGAAAATTCTTAATTTACTTATGCTCCTGGCATCCCAGTTGTGTAAGACTTTCTTTCTTCTGTAGAACTCAAATGAAGATTTTTAGAATAATATTTAAGCTCTGTAGTTTCATACAATGCAAGTGAATTGGAGCCAAAATTGTGAAGCTCCAAAATCCACATAAAGGGAGCATAAAAGTAATCCATATGCGTCCAGTGGTTAAATCCATGTGTTCAGACACGAGATGATAGGTGTGGGTGAGAAACTGATCGATATTTAAGTCTTTTTTTTTTTATTCCATAAATTCTTCTCCCTGCCCAGTAGGGGCGATATGCACGAAGAATGTGAATCACCAAAAACAGGAGAAAGTGAAAGAGAAGGAAAAAAGACATTGATCCGTTTCTCACCCACACGTCATATCGCTTCAGAATCTGTGGATTTAACCACTAGAGTCGTATGGATTATTTTAATGTTGCCCTTATGTGCATTTTGGAGCTTTAACATTTTGGCACCCATTCACTTGCATTGTATGGACCAGCAGAGCCGAGATATTCTTCTAAATATCTTTCTTTGTGTTCTGCTGAAGAAAGTTATACACATCTGTGATGGCACGATTTTTTTTGTAGTTTGCAGAGAATTAGTGTGATGTAAATGCACTCGTTGATACCTTAAGTGTTGTATTTTGGAAATTCAAACTTGTTCTAAAAGAGATGAGAGGAATTGTACAGACTACAAGGAGCACAAATACTTGAAGGCTTAATCCTGATATTAATTTTCACAGGGTAAAGCCCTTATCTATACTAAGCAAAGTTTCAACAAAATATAGCATTTAATTGCACAATCTACTGAAAACTGACATCTGTTTTGACAGAATATTCATATCAGTGTCATATCAGTGTGATCATGCATGCTTGCAAGCATTTGCGATAATGAAGCTTTGATACACTGACACCGGATGCCTTTGTGAAAATAAGTGTTAAGTGTTTGTTTTCAGGCTGAACCAACAGAGCTTGCAGATCAGAAAATATCCTTGAAATTTTACAGGTCCCTTATTAGCTGGATTAAAACCATAATATGCTGACATACAAGACAAATCTAATAAAAAAAAAAACAAAATACAAAAAAATACAAAACAAAACAAAAACAAGACAAATGATGTTCCCTTCTCTCCGAAGTATAATAAGACTCATGTGTTTAACAATGGGAATTAAAAAGCAAGATGGCATCCAAAAAAAGCTTACACCAGTCCAGAACAATTTGAGCTGGAGAACTGGTTTTGGCAACAATCAGGTGAATATACAAAGAAATTTGGCCAAATGTCTACAATGGAAATGAATACAACTGTTATATTTATAAGCTACTACACGAGTCAAACAGATTAAAGGGATAATTCACAGAAAATGTCTGTGTGGAGGCAGAGACGTGGCCGAGCGCCGTGCCGTGGAGAGTGAAGCAGGGGAGATGAGTGGTGAATGATTTCGGTTCCCCAGTCTGAGTCGGGCAGTGGCGTTATGTGGAGGTGGAGGCATGGCCGAGCTGTGGAGAGTAAAGCAGGGGAGATGAGTGGTGAATGATTTCCACCTGTGCTTAACACCTGTCGTGTGTTTCAGTGAGGATTGATTGGGGCTTTTAAGGAGAGGAGACAGCGGCAGTCGAGAGAGAGAGCCTAGCTGAGAAGCTGCTTGTGTGTTGGCCGCTGCCGTGTTTTGTAACCTTTTGTGTGTTTGAACTGAAGCTTCACCGTTGCGTAAGCAAATGTGTTTATTTTGTTAATAAAAAAAACATTCCTTACATTCCTGAGTTGGAATCGCCGTCTCCCGCCTCATTTCTTGAACCTAATTACACTGGTGCCTAAAACCATGAGAGGAAGATCCGTCATCATGAAGTACTCGTCGTTGGCAGACATCATCAAGACCCTCGCTGGCATCCTCCAGACTCAACACCAGGCCCTCCTGGAGCCTCGAGTGGAACAGGAGCAATGTTTCGAGGAGCTCTGCAAGCCCAGGCGGTGGACCATCGGGTGTTCCAGAGTTTACTGCTGCGTGGTACTCCAGAAGTGACACCGGCTACGGGACACCCACCTCAGATCACCCTGGCCAAGATGGATCCCCAGGACGACCCCGAAGCCTTCACCGAGCTGTGAGCGGATCGCTGCGGGGTCGGGCTGGCCACAGACGCAGTGGGTGGTTCGCCTGCTGCCGCTTTTGTCAGAGGAGGCTCTGCTCGTGGCCCAACAACTGCTGGTGGCTAATCTGCTGGAGTACCCGGATCTGAAGTGCGCCATCCTACAGTGGGTTGGCTGGAACCCCGAGCAACATCGTCAGCACTTCTGGGTGCTGACCTACAGGGAATTCATCCGCCCATTCGCTTTCACCCAGCAGCTCCGGGATGCCTGCTGGATGTGGCTGCTAGCGGAGGACCATGACACCTCTGTGCTGGTGCTGCGGGGACCAATGTTCGGTGATGGCTGTGGGCGTTTTGATCCGGGTCCCCGACACGCTGCATACTGCCCCCGACCGAGCAGGGACATACCAGATACCTGCGAGTATTCGAGGGGGTACATACAGAGCCTTGGTGGATTCAGGTTGTAATCAAACCTCGATTCACCAATGCTTGGTTCAACGGGAGTCTTTGGATGCAGCACGTAGGGTGAAGGTGAGGTGTGTGCATGAGGACGTTCACAAATGTCCCTTAGTGCCCGTGGCTATTCAATTTCAGGGGCAAAAATATTGAGTAGAGACGGTGGTTACGATTCTGCTGTTTTTGGGTACGAATTGGCTGGCATTTCAGTCATTATTGGGGAGATTACGTGCGAATGGGTCCTGCATCAAAGTGTCTCGGTGTGTGGTTTGCAATTAGCTGGCTGGGGAGGCGGAGCTGGGGCTGTCGGTGTCAGCTCCGAGTCAGGATGACACAAGGGAGGGGGAAGTCCTGGCTTCCCCAGCCCTTAGAGAATTCCCTGCTGGGGATTTCCCTCTGGAGCAGACAGACGAGACCCTTAGGCACGCCTTTGATCAAGTGAAAATGATTGATGGTTATTGCTTCCATCCAGACATTGCACTCGTATATCCGTACTTTTCTATTATAAACAATAGGTTGTATCAAGTGACGCAGGACGCTCAGAGAAAAGAGGATCCAACCCATTTTTTTTTTATATCGAACATCATAATCCGATGGCGGGTCACTTAGGGCAAGAAAAAACACAACCATCTAATGGCCCGTTTCTATTGGCTGGGCATTCACGGAGATGTTTGCAGGTAACGTGCGGCATACCGTGAATGCCAGCTGGTGAATCTGCCGGTCACCCCAAGAGCGTTTTTGCGCCCACTTCCTTTGATCGATGTCCCCTTCAAAAGAATTGGTGTGGACCTCATCAGAGGCACTCTTCAGAATCATCTCCCGAGATCAAGGTACTATTTTCGTGTCACGTACACTACGTGAGCTGTACAAATGATTGGCTATTGAAGCCCTTTAATTCGAGCTGGTCCACAGGCTGGGGGCGCAGATGGCTGTGGCTGATTTTCTCTCTCTGAGCGAGGGGGGTGGCAGGCCGGACGGTTCCCCAGTCTGAGTCGGGCAGTGGGGGTATGTGGAGGTGGAGGCATGGCCGAGCTGTGGAGAGTAAAGCAGGGGAGATGAGTGGTGAATGATTTCCACCTGTGCTTAACACCTGTCTTGTGTTTCAGTGGAGTGATTGGGGCTTTTAAGGAGAGGAGACAGCGGCAGTCGAGAGAGTGAGAGCCCAGCTGAGAAGCTGCTTGTGTGTTGGCCGCTGCTGAGTTTTCAACCTTTTGATTGTTTGAACTGAAGCTTCACCATTGGACTTTAAGCGATTGTGGTTATTTTGTTAATAAAATAAGTGACATTCCTGAGTTGGAATCACCGTTTCCTGCTTCCTCATTCCTTAAACCTCATTACAGTCTGTTATCGTTTACATGCCCTCATGTTTTTCCAAACCTGTACGACTTTCTTTTAGGTAGAATGACAGCCTCACTCACATTCACTTTGATTGCATATTTTTCCCCCAAACAGTGAAAGTGAAGTGAATGGTAATGGAGGAAATAATTTTGTGTTCCACATAAGAATGAGTGTCATATGGGTTTTAACAGCATGAGGGTGAGTAATGCAAATGCAGATAGTTTTGGTGAACTATCCCTTAACTGTGGGATTACATCACATTGTCAAGGATGTTAAAGTATAATATTAATTTTTGTGTATTACACCGCAGCAGTGAGGTTTGTTTGAGGCAAAGTATTTACTTGGATTTCCAACTGGAGGACAGACAGCTCTAGAGTGCCATTTGAGAAACAGAATGAAACCTTCTCGAGGTAACAAGGGAAAGGCATAATGTTGCCAATACTATCAAGTCCTGAACATTGATTACTATGAAGTGGAGGCAGAAGACATTCGTACTTTAAACCTCTGAGTTTCTGTAGCCTGGAGTTCAATTTATTGACCATGCACTCAGCAAAGCAGAAAGTAAAGGGAGAGACGGGGCATGTTAAATCTCTTTAGATAAGAGGGAAGTAACAGGCACTCAAGGACTCAATCAAGCAAGCCTTGTAGAATTCAAATGAGAGGCCCAAAAAGCAGAACTGATGGAGGTCAGTGTTCCTGATGCAGCACTGCCGCAGCAGACAGACTCACAGGATCATTAGTGCTGCTGACCTATAAAGTCTTCAATGATTAAGGTTGTTTGGTGATATCCTGTGAATTAAAGGAAAGACAACCTGGAACATAATTGGATTATCAATGGCTCCCTCTGTATTTTTATTTAAGAAGTGTGGCTTTACAGTTAGTTCAACATTCAAGGCATGGTTTAAGTTTACTGATAGAGTATCAAAAAGATTAAATAAAACCTTGCTAATACAATGCTTTATTCTTTTTAACACATGGCACTGTGTTGTTTTTATGGCAAGAAGTTGATCAGCTACTTTGTTTCTGGTGTATTTAAAACTGAAGCATCTAATTTCTGTGCCAGTAGCACTACCAAACTAATTAGCAAGAATGAGGATCATTTTCAGTCACTGCAATAAACATTGTTTTTAAACAACTTTCCAGAATACACCATTCTGCTGTTGATCAATCAGACAGTCCCGCATCAAACTCCCACCATTGGTCGAGTCAATATTGCAGTGTCGGGTTTGTCTGGATGTTCAAAAAGAGAGCAATATTTTTATGCCAGAGAAAGTGTTAACAGTTTGAGGAAATCAACATACAAATGGCTATTAAGCTTGGAAAAAGTTACACACTTCAGCTAAATGATTTGTGGGAATGTGACTGTTGTTGATGCCATTGAATGTGTGAAAAAACAACATTGTAAGTGACCAAACAAATTATTTTTAAAGCAGTTAAGAGCTTTTAGACATTCAATTATAACAGCATGCAAACACGCATGCGCAAACACACACTCCTAAAATTGGCTAATATAAATCTGGAGCCAAAAAGAGATAGTCTTTTGGCTCTAGCACAATCCACAATGTATAGTGCAAACATTTTAAATTTGCAGACAAGAATCATGTTTGTTTTTAATGCAATGTGGTATTTGATTTATGCTCTATTGTAAAATTGGATTAGATATTTAGAATGAACATTATTGGATTTGTCCACTTAATTTTTCCATCCTCTACAGTCAAAAGCATCTATTTCTCTATTCAGGAAATAAGGGATTATGATCAAGTGCCCTGCACTCTACAAAACTGATTCCAACCGTAACAATCCATTTGAAAATCTATTGGCCGTAATAGTTTCCTTCAAAAGAAAGAGCAAAGTTTGTCACAATAAGTGACCAAAATCGGTTTGAAAACAGAGTCCATACACACTTATAAGTCTGTCAGTGGCTCATCATAATTTATTTTCTGCTAAAATGTACAGCATTTAAGTGACTGACTAAAAAGGTAACTCATAAATACAGGACTGTTGCTCTGTTAATTAGTACAGTCAGGATATCCCTCTTACGTCAAACTGCCATTCTGTACAGGTACAAAGGCTACAAAATAAGCTATACAAACAGACACGATACAATTTACCTTTTTACATGCCATCTGTTTTGTCTATCAACAAGGCTACTGTTCTACATTTCAGTAAAATATAAATCAGATGGTTTATAAAGATAAAAAAAAAAAAAAAAAAAAAAAAAAAATCTACAGATGGAATGAAAATGTAAGTTTAAAGGCATTTCATAAAAGACCAACTTTGGAGTAAATTGACACTCATAATAATATTTTTGCAGCTCTGCCCCTTGAAATGTTCTCGTTTTCCCTTCCCCCATTGATTTAGATTTCTACATGTACAAATACTGACATTTACTGTTCTTTGCTATTGTGACAGAAATTGCTTTAAAATTGTATAAAAACAGAAAGCTGCCTCAGGTAAAGGACTAGTTCTAAAGTAACAAATTATACACAATTCGCAATAGAACCTTCCAAGCCGAACATGACAATGTTTGAAATCTTTACAGTATTAGAATCAACAAAAATAGTTTAATTTTTTCCTTCCATATGAGGGAAACCTAAACAAGGCCATACATTTAATATAAAATTGCTTGCTATTAAGCACAACACTGTACAGTACTACTTTGATGCACCGTCACTAACAAAGACGTTATAGCATGCTAAGTATAACCTTACATTTAAAAAAATATAAAAGTTGATTTACAATAATTTAAATCAAATGAAGGCATGAGTACAGACTTACATATATAACCTTGCGATTGCTAAAGGTACATTGAAAAGGCTCTTTTGTCCAAAAACATACAATGCAGGCACATTTAAAGGTTCCATAATGCAGTTTCCAACTTAGAGAATGTAACCTCCATTAAACTGCAATGCAGTTCAAGGGGAGATTTACACTTACACAAATGTTACATTTTTAAATCGTATGCTGTAAGGCTTCCCATAAATATGGGAAAAAAGCTAAAATTTAGCCAATAAACAAAACTTTTTTGCATTCTTACCAAGTGCTGGTTCTTTCAGAAAGATCCATAAAAGCCAACATTAACAATGAAAATAAGAAAACAAAATACCTCAAGTCAACATCACAACCCTTTCATTTTCAGGTCGCTGATTATCGTCTCATATAAGGCCCATTTAAGGGTTGTTTGGACATGCCCGTATTCACGTAACCATGATGACCTGCTGAGCTGTACATCATATTTCCATGGGGAGGGGCCTGCATGGGCTGTTGTGAGTAAGGCTGAGTACCCATCATGCCCATCTGCATAGAGTACTGTGGAGATTGATTCATATAAGTATGATTGCCATGGTAGCCCCCATTCATCATGGGCTGAGTTACTCTATAAGTGTTCATCGCGTTAAGAGGTGCCATATTGACGTTAACGTTCATCGAGTTGACATTGTAAGCTGGCGCAGGCATGAGGTTGACCCCCATGTTCATTCGCGGTGGAATAGCCAGTGTCCTACCAGGAGCCTGCATGGCTACAGTCTGAGGACCCCTTCCATACATCTGCTGCTGGTGGTGGGGCGGCAGAGGGGCTGACTTGGAGCGAATGGACACAGCATGATGGTGGTGATTCTTGGGGGCTATTTGTGTTTGCAGTCTCTGAGAGGAGGCCAAGTTCATATTGGGGGTCGCCATGTTGCGCTGCAGCATCATGGGGGGCGGGGTCATGTTAGGGGGAGGAGTCACAGTAGCCTGTGACTGAGGGCCTCCACCCGTGACTGAGTGTGGAGGCTGAGACAGCGACACCAGGGCAGGATTGTGAGGACTGAGCTGTGTGGACAACGAGCCGTTGTTGTTTGCATAGGATGTGATGGAGTGCGAGGCAGAATGGCTAAAGGGCAAGGGGTGGTCCATAAGTGTATTGGTGAGCTGCTGGAGCTTAGCCAGGCTGAAAGTAGCTGAGTGTCCACCTCCATATTCTCCCTGTCCCATTCGATCATACAGACCTAGGTTGCTGGATGGGTTATTGGATTCCGGGATGTCAGGGAGTTGCATGGGCTGAGCGAAGCTGGCGGGCATGGAGCAGTGTGACAGAGGTTGCTGGTACTGATGTTGTGGATGTTGGTGATGTTGATGGTGTGGGTGGTGCTGATGATGGCTGTGGTGATGACTGTGGCTATGTCCGTGCCCATGTCCATGCCCATGTGGATGGCTGGGCTGCCTCTCAGGCACACAACCTTGTGGAGACTTCACACTGCATCCCTGAGAGGAGCTCATGCTGGTTTGCTGGAGCATGCTGCAAGCGCCAGTATTGTTCACCACAGGACCGGCCATCTGCTGGGACACAGCACAGCTGCTCTGACTGTGGCTGCCACCGGAGGAGAGGTTGCCATAGGAACAGCTGCTCTGAGAGGAGGCGCCCGCTCCTGCTCCTGAGCCACAAATGCTGTTGCCCAGTGTGGAGTCATAACTGCTGGGATTCTCATAATTCTCAGTGGTGCTCTCGATGCTGCCTAGATCACTGAAGCCACTGTCCACCACCTGCTGAGAATGGTCTGACACCGAGGGGACATCCATTATTGGGCTGGTCTCCATGTTATTATGAAGCGAGTGCACAGAGACAGTGCCCTGATCGGGGCTGATCTGTGTGTAGCCGCTTTCTAAAATGGACACGGCTGGACTGTTGACCGATCGTACAGATTGGCTCGGGTGAGAATGGACCGAAGACAGAGGACTGCTGTGATTGGATTGCTGGCAGTCATCAACAGGTGTCATGTGAGGACTCTGCTCAACATGTACATACCTCTGTAGGCTGTGGCAGGCCTCTTGGGTCTCCACACAGTCCTGAAATTGCCTATCCTGCTCTGACTCTCGAGTAAGAGACTGCACTGCTTGAGCGGTCTCCATGTCAATCTCAGGGGAGATGTTATGATCCTCTTTTATTGCAGGGGTCAATGGGCCCATATGCTTTTCATCAGGCTTCTGACTGTTATCCTCTTCCTCTGATTCGGAGTCAGGTGGATGATCAGAGTCCACAGTGTCGTCCTGATGTGCATCCATGCTGGATGCACTTTCAGACGCAATCTCTGTTAAGCACTGAAGAGGTCCAGCAACAGGGCTTGGCTGCTCTTCAGAATCTTTATTACTACTAAGAGTTGTAACTGGCTCAGAGTTTTCAGCAAGGTCCCTTTCTGGTACTGGCTCAGGGTCCTCCATTCTCTGCTCATGGCTATCATCTTCATCATCTGCATCGTGATCGTCCACATGAGTTGGTTCTGGCTCTTCATCCTCATCCTCATCCTCATCGCGTTCCCCAGAGCCTTTATCAACCCTGCTTTCCTCTTCACCCTCTGGCTTAAGGTTCTTGACTTCCTCCGTATTCTCAGTTGACTGTTCTGCATCGTCCACTTGATTTGGTGTTGTCTCATTGGTCTCATCAACACAGGGAGAATTTTCCACAATGTCAGACTTGTCTGTTGACTCGTCCTCATTCACTTTGTGAGATTCGAGCGGCTCGTGGCTGTGGGCCTCTAAAACGCAGGTGTCCAGCTCTGGGTCCTCTGGTCTGGGATCTCTGACGGAATCGCATGGTACAGAGAAGGAAGCAGGGCTGGCAACCTGCTCTTCCTCTTGTTCCTGTTCCACTGTGACCATTGGTGTTTCTGGAGGCGTGTAGAGGTTTAGCTTAAAGCCCATTTTGCGCTCCTTCAATCTCCATTTGGGAGGCCCTCGTTTGACACCTTTGGGCCAGCCTTTCTTTCGCTTTACAGGTCGAGGATTGTCCTTTTTCACTGCTTTAGAAACACCTAAAAATAAAAGAAATTACATTTAGATTTCAAATATGCAATAACTGTTTTAGTGTAGAAAGAATAATAAAATGAATGGTTCTAGCTCTGAACGCTGATTGGTCAACATACTGTTTCAGTAATGCTACAATCTCTGATTTAGTAACAGTAATGAGGCAAAACACATGGGTCCGGATTCAGGAAAATCTAGTAAATAGTAAGAAACTTCCATAAAAGTTCAGGATAAATGATACGAAAAATCATAAGGAGGATCTAGCTATACAAGTATACATCTTAAAGACTTTCAGGAATACAAAACATTAACTTTAAGTTAGAAAGTAAGAAAATAGTTTTGTGAATTTGGCCACTGTTCACCAGATCACTGCACATCACCAACAGCTGATCGTTATTGTTGTTGCAGAGCAATGTTCTGATATCTCAGATCTTGTAGCACAGGGGTCCCCAAACTTTGGCCCGTGGGCCAATTACGGCAGAACCATGCCACATGTCACATGTTTTGACCGGCCCACACTGGAAGCAAGAGACTGCTTTGGTGGCTTTTCATGCCTGTAAGACTGACTATAGCGTGAGCCATTAGAATTTGAGTGCAGGATGTTGAGGAGCATATCACTGGTTTCACCCGCTGAACAAATATTTGTCATTTGAGTCTGAATGAGTTAAGACATCTCATTCATGAACTCGATGTACTGGTTCACTTGTTTGCAAATGAAATGCATGAATCAGTCATCATTAGCGAGGATCTGCCTAACAAGTAAACGAGAGGAGGTGGCAAGTTGTTTGTTCAATTCAGCAATCTTTTTCACCTGTAAGACTGACTATAGTGTGTGCCAATAGAATTCGAGTGCAGGCTGTTAAGGAGCATATCATTGGTTTCATCCACTGAACGAATACGCCACTTCAGGTTTGAGTTGGTCATTTGAATCTGAACGAGTTAAGAATTCTCATTCATGTAGGAACTGAACATACTGGTACACTTGTTCACGAACAAAATGCATGAATCAGTCATCATTAACAAGAATCTGCTGAACAAGTAAACGAGAGGATGTTGCAAGTTGTTTGTTCAATTCAGCAATCTTGTTCAACAAGAAAATAGGCCGGGTGAATTATGAATAAAATGTGACAACTTATTACAATGGCATACCTACTTTACTGAAACTCGCAATAAATTTTTTAGGCTAGTATATTGTCTTTTTTGTATAGCTTGATAAAAAGTCAAGCTCGGCAGTTCACAGTATGATAGATATGCTTTGTTGACATTTGTAGGGAAACACTTGATGCTTGATACAGTAACTTACAATATGATACATGACGAAACCACATATGAACACACACAACTGTCCCGACTGTCGACAATGGCGACTAGATTTTAAATTATTGTCGCAATCAATTATTTTTGGTCACAGTCTGGAGCCCTGAACAGATTGATTTGTCACTGAGATTAAAAAAAATCTTCACCACTACTGGATAGAGCACTTATTATAAATTCTTTGAGCCAATGGATGAATCCACTGATGTAAGATGAAGTAACATTTCACACAGATTTTAAGTTTTTTTTCTACAATAGAAAAACGTAAAGAAAGTTCTGTTGAAATGACTGGACCTTTCACCCCTCTTCATGTCTTGACATGCACACGTCAGTGAACAGAGATAGCCTGTATACAATGACAATGTAGGCCTACCTTAAAGCAAGTTGCTAAGAAATGTATACATACAATAAAGTTACCAATATTAAAATCATGTTCTGTGAATGGATTTTAATAGTAAAATTAATCCATGTAATAAAAACAGAAGAATAATCTCTGACAAAAAAAAACAGACTCACTCTGGCCCCCTTGAAAACATAGCAGACTGACCTGGCCCTGACAGCTAAAAGTTTGAGGATCCCTGTTGTAGCAGAAGGATAGCACTTTATGAAATTACTTAATAAAATATTGTTTAAATTTAAATGTGTATCTTTACTATTTCTATTATGTAGTAACCATTATATGTAAGGTACTTAAAACACTCAATATTTTGAATATAGCCATGGCCACTGCACATCTTGCTTGACAGCAGATTTTACTGTGATTATATTCACAAGAGGACAGCCTCTCGTACCTTATTGCAAATAAAATAACATTTATTTCTTTACCTTCCACATTCCCTCCTCCTTTACACTGATATGAGTGATTGTCATCTCTATGTCTCCTTGGTCTTCCTGGCCGACGCACAGCTACCCTCTGGCTCTTCTCCTCATCCTCACTGCAATCCCTCCTGCTGGGTTGTGCCAGAGGGCTTTCTACATCAGAGTTTTCAAATGGCTCATCTAGCACCTCTGTTCTCTCCGAGATGGTCTCTGTGGTAACACTGCTGTTGATTCGTGTTCTCCTTCGCCCTCTCTTCCGTCGCAGAGTTGATGCCCGCTACGAAAGCAAATACATTTACAGTGAGGCAATTCCCGTAGCTGTGAACATTTACTGAAGTGCATATTGTATGCTTGAGAAAAACTTATGCTTGAGAATGGACTAAACACAGGGAGATGTCAAAGACGGTTAGACTTAACAACTATCATAGCAAGACTGGGGCACTTTTTTTGTGAAAGTGTCCCTGGTGCCCTCTAATCCAAAAAGCAGAGGTTTGGAGGAGACAGATATGGTCAAGGGTGATGCTAAACATAGGGAAATGTGGCTGCGTTGTGAATAGGTTGCTTCATGATCTAAAT
Source organism: Myxocyprinus asiaticus (assembly GCF_019703515.2). Lineage (NCBI taxonomy): Eukaryota > Metazoa > Chordata > Actinopteri > Cypriniformes > Catostomidae > Myxocyprinus > Myxocyprinus asiaticus. The sequence goes on from NC_059366.1 coordinate 25,183,830, forward strand.
GCAAGGGTCCATCATTTAGACCACAGTGCCTGCACCACAGGCCATTCATTTGGAAAGCTTAGCCTGCCCAAAACCCCAAATGAGAGTGTGCAGAATCAAGCTGACCACAAGTTCCTCACAACATTCTCTCCCCAAGGCATTTTGGGACAGCAGTATACCAGTGCAAATAATCTGCAGCATTACTTGGTGATGCAGAGCCAAGATTTTCCCCACACAAATCATGCAAACAGTATTGCTTAATTATGGATTTAAGGACTGATGGAAATTGTCTTATCTTTTCCATACGCTAACAAATATGCTTACTGAAAGGGATAGTTCACCCAAAATTGAAAATTCTCATTTACTCACCCTCATGCCATCTAAGATGTTTATGACTTTCTTTTTTTTCTGCAGAACACAAAGATTTTTAGAAGAATATCTCAGCTCTGTAGGTCTATACAATGCAAGTGAATGGTGATCAGGCCTTTCAAGCTCCAAAAAGGAGATAAAGTCAGCATAAACATTCACTGTACACCTTGCCATTGCAGTCTCTAGGCATGATCATGATTTCAATCTCGATTACACTTCCTAGTGCCTGATGCATGTGCAGAGCACTAGATGGTGCTATAGGAAGTGTAATCAAGCTTGAAATCATGATCGCCACGGAGACTGCTGATGTCAAGATGTACAGAGAAAAAGGAGTTACATTTTGGTCTGTTCTCACCCAAAACGAACTGGATCGCTTCAGAAGACGTTGATTAAAACACTGGAGAATGGATTATGTTTATGCTGACTTTACCTGCTTTTTGGAGATTCAAAGGCCTGATCACCATTCACTTGCATTCTGAGGACATACAGAGCTGAAAATCTTTGTGTGTGTTCTGCAGAAGAAAGAAAGTCATACACAACTGGGATGGCATTTTCCTTTTTAGGTGAACCAACCATTATACTGAAGAATATACCATGTGAACAATAAGGATACAAAGAAAGCTAGATAAGAAATGCATCTATTCAGAGTGAAACCACTCCAGATTAGAAATTAGCAAAATTACATATTTTCAAAACCAAAAGTCTTTAGGTTGTCTAAACGACTAGTCGACAAATCAGTCCTAAGAAGGCCTGTATTATTAGGCTGGCTTCGAGATCACCTGACCCAAATTCCAACACAATTTTATAGAGGTGTTTATATAATATGCATTCTTGTGTTCAAAACCATCTAGACTCTGTGCAACGGAACTGAGGGGTCATGAGACTGGACTCTTTTAGACATAACAGTATCTTTAAAACAACGCTGGTGGCAGGACCCTACATAAAAAGAAGGAAAAAAAGATGCAATGGCCATACACATCTGTATGAATATGTATGGCCATAGCAGCTGTGCTTTAAAAGGTGTACATTTAAAGACTTTTTGGAGAGGGTTTTCTATGCAAACTGTCTAACAGCATGCTAATCAAAGCACCATATGATCTTTACCTTTCTCTTGAGACCTTGCCTAGACTGGGATTTGATTGAATCAATGTCTTCGTCGTCATTTTCATCATCATCATCATTACTGCTACTTTCCTCGCTCACATTGTAATCTTTCCTAGTGTTGTTTGCAAATAGTGGGTCTGAGTATCTTCTGCTGAAGTTCTTGCACTTGGTTAGCGGAGGTCTTCTGCTGGTGTAGCCCATCCCTGTTGACAAGTTCATGGACGACACACTGCAGTCTGCACGCTCCCCTGCCTGTTATTCCAAACAAACACAAGCATGAGCTCGCCTAAGCCGATCTGTACAGGCTGAAGGCAAGCAGACAAATAATATCTCGGTGATCTCCACTTTGCTTTAGCAGCGCCCCTGCAGTGCAGAGATTGTCTCTTGATTAGCCGTTGATCTCAGCAACATTTATTTTTAAGCGGCTGTGGAAGATTACATTTCATGGGACATTCAAAGGCATTAATATTACAGTGCTTTGATTTAGTTCATTCAGTAAGCTGGGTTACTCTTGGAAGTGCTTTCAGCTATCTCTGTGAACTCAGCCTGAACTCCTGAAAGGCAAATGATGAGATAAATTTAGCACTTTTTCACACAGGCATCATCTTGTGGCCAATAATGCAGAGCCTAGAAAGGAGTGAGCGACCTACACTCACTGTGATCTGCCTATAGAATAAGTGTCATTTAAAATCACAGACTGGATTTAGATACTGCCATCAAAACAGTCCATGATCATCTTTTTGTGTTGGAGTTCAGTATTCTGCCCTGCAAAGGCCAAACGCAGTAACAACACTTTCTGTTAAAATTTAGCTGTAATTGATTTACCAAAATCTCTAAGAATATATTTGTCATGTGACAGGTGGGTTTGGCTCAACTACGTCAAGATTCACTGAAAACAGACACTATGGAAAATCCATATTTGGTTGAACAATAAAAAACCTTTGTAGCCTTTTTCTTAGTTTAAGTGCTGCCGTAGATATTGCGATTTGGCTTTGATGGGGTAGTATTATGCAAAAAGGGTCCTGTTTGGTTAAAGGGCAAAAGAGGACAATAAAGGAGCATTCTGCAAAATCTATTTTCCATTGCAACATCTGCGGCAAACAAGTTAACAATGCAGACAAAGAACGTAGTAATTTGATGCGAGACAGCTGTAATTGTGAACTGGGCAGCAAGTCACCCAGTGGAACTCTCTGATCAAGGCTCTGCATATGCTTGGAACACACCAAATATTCAGTTGGTTTATTTAAATAAAATTTTTTTTTTTTTTTTTAGCAGGGCCAACCATGAAAGGTGCACTTTGAAAAGGTGGGTTCACTTGCCCTGAATTAAAGCAAACATTTTTAATATTAGAACACACTGTACTTGTTTCGAAAAACAACATAAAAAAAAAAGTTGACAGTATGAGCGTTCATTAAGGCCCACATCAAAACATCAATAGACCTTTTAGCCAATGCCTACCTGTGGCCCAGCCCTCTGCAGTTCTACGGACGGGCTTCTGCAGACTGAAACTGGAGACCAGCTCAGGCAGTCGGGGTCTACCTCATGAAGTCGGGGCTTCTCTCTCAGTCTTTCCATGTGTTCTTGAATCAGCTGATGTCTTCGGATGATCACAAACCTAAACAATCATGCACAGAAACATGTTAGGAAAATGGCATTCAACAAACCACACAATAAATCTTTCACATTGACATCAACTGTCTGCACACTTTAATGCATGAGTTTTTTTTTTTTTTTTTAATAAATAAAATGGTTTTTAAACAAAACAAAAAGTTACAAAAATATTATGTTAGAAAAACACTGCTGTACATTTTGTAATGTTTCCAGTAACGTCTGTGGAGATAATATACTTCACTATGAGCTTGTGACTTGTCAGACTGACAGATACCACAACAACTCAAACCAACCCACCTGCCATCCTGGAAATCAATCATGTTGAGCTGCTGAAGTGTGGTAGCGATGTCATGTGGACACATGCCCGTGGCTCGGCTCAGTCTCCTGATGCTGGCACTCTTATCTGGGTGGTTGTGCAGGTACTCCAGTATGACACTTTTCCAATAAGCCAAGTAGGACAGACGACCCAGATCAGATAGAGGCTTCTCTGGGGAGCCGGCCTGGCCCTCCAGTCTGGAAAGTAAGTAACCTGGAAAGACAGAAAGAAAGACAAAGAGAGATGATGAAACAAGATTGCTTATGAGGGTTGTTGTCAGATCAAGTTTGAGTGTCACTTTGACAAAACATGAAACAGCTCAATCCCAATTTAAGACATGGCTCAATCCTTATCTGCCATCTCTTAAGATCTAGGGGCAGATTTCACAGGCTTGAACTGGATACTATTCTACATTTAAACAAATGCAATGCTCCTCTGAAAGGTCCGTCACAGGTTAAGGTGTATGATGGGAGGCAATCAGCATAAATAAGGGACACAAATAAGTGTCATTACATTAACAATTAAATGAAAACATGGCAAGAGAAAATGGCAATGATCAAGTGCAAATTTTTTTTAGCCATCTTTTGATTTGATCGCTCAAAGTTCTAACAGATAGCATAAGCAAAGTCAGATAGTCAGACTGAAAATTTCCAGATGCTCTGTTATACAGAAATTATTTTAGTCTTTTGCATTTCCATACTATATGTAATGGTTCAGCTAATTCTAAACGGAGCGCAAATCAAAATCAAAACATTCATAAGCAAACAAATGATCCCATAACATTCACTGAGTTTAAGGGCATGCTTACCTTTAAAGGGGACCTATTATGCAAAATTCACTTTTACATGGTGTTTGAACATAAATGTGAGTCAGCAGTGTGTGTACACAACCACTCTACAATGTTAAAAGTCCACCCCCTCCTCTTTCTTATATTTCTATTAATCAAAAACAGTGTCTCAAAATGACTGGTTTTCGTATCCGCTCTAAAGTGACGTCACTTTAGAGTATGCCATGCCCAGGACTAGTGACGGACTCCACCCTATTATCATAGATCCTCCCCTGAGTGATCGACACACAGTCCGCCATTTTTTTTCCGCGCTGGAGCAGCTACAGTGAGAAGAATAATGTCTCAACTTCGTAAGCGTCATAAGTGTTCTGTTGTTGGCTGTAAAAGTGAACATAAAGAGTCTTCAGTGGCTCTGATGCCGGGAGTACATGAAGACGCAGTGGACAAGTTTTGTTTTTGAAGAAAATGTGCCACAAAACATACCAAAATTCGTGTATGTTTGTGCAGATCATTTTACACCGGACTGCTTTGTGAATGAGGGTCAATATAAAGCAGGATTTAAAAAAAATTTGACTCAAGCATGGATCAGTACCAACTGTTTGTGTTCCAGCTTTATATCCTGAAGATGTAAGTATCGCACTTTATATTTTGTGAATGTTTGCAAATCACCTTTCCGAATGTGCTTGTTAGCTGATTCCACGGCTAATGCAGCTAAAGTTACCATTGTCTCTGATTGTATTCACGGAGACCAGAGCTATGTCGATATAGCTTGTTTGCACATGACGTCACATCACTGCGTTGCTGTGATGGAAGATGGAGGGCAGGAAGTGATTTTCTACATAAGAAGCACTATCACAAACTCAAAATGCCTATGTGCTCATACATATATGGCTGAACTCCGTTATTTACGGTGTCAGTCATATTGGTTCTAATTTATTGTTGCTATAGTATCCGAAGCACGAGCTGTAAAGGCACAGCCCTCTTCCGGAAAGGGGTGGGGAGCATCAGCTCATTTGCATTTAAAGAGACACACACGAAAACAGCGTGTTTTTGATTCCACACAAAAAGAGGCATTTACAACATGGTATAATAAATGATCCGTGGGGTATTTTGAGCTGAAACTTCACAGACACATTCTGGGGACACCTGAGACTTATATTACATCTTGTAAAAAGGGGCATAATAGGTCTCCTTTAAATAACAGATTACAATGAAAGACACAACTAGGCATTCTTTTGGTTTCATCATGACTGTATAGTTTGAAACAGATCCTTTTTTTCTTCAATGCAGGACACAGAAACATTTGTTCATGATACAAAGAATCTTATGTTCACATCCCATAACACTTCAAAAACCAGTTAATGAATAAACTTACTAAAATCAATGAGGAATCTCCCAAATCCTTGCCTTTGGTACTGAGGCATGATCATTATGCAGGAGACATTGTACTTCTGCTGGCAAAGCTTTTCCTGAGGGAGAGAGAGAGAAATAGATAGTGTGTGTCAGTGCACTGCCAATGCATGCAATTCACTGCACCTGCCTTTGTCCTCAATTGAACCAAACACCACACAAAACCCTCCAAACACAATGCAGAAATGTTCAGACTCCACTGTACAATAAATCCTATCTTAAGCAACCCAACAGATAGCAACATTCAGAGCCGTTGTTATTCTGATATACACTAACACTTTCAGATTATTATTATTTTTTAAATATATATTTCATAATAATATCTGATAAAAAGCTGGGGTATAATACCTTTGAGAAGTATCCGACAAGATGACAGCCCTTGTCATCTCTCTGTGTTAGAACATAGAAGAGAAAAGGCTCCACATCGTAATACAGAGTCTTGTGGTCCAGAAAAAGCTTTGCCAGCAAACAAAGGTTTTGGCAGAAAATTTTGCTGATATTTCCGTCAACCTGAGAAAATAGGAAACAAAAAAGAGATTAGATGATGCAATAATTAATTCTAATAATTAACACTAATAATAACAATTAGCACATACAGTACATGACCACAAAGCAAACACAAATGAACTACAACACTCTAATTTTGATTTCACTGGGTCTTTAAATTCAACTCCTACTAGTGGAGTTTTCACACGTGAAAAGCAAATTTTATATACACACGATAATCAAAAGGCCTTTCACACTTTTGGAAGCTTGCTAGGATTTTCATGCAATGTATTTTGTTTACTGGATAAATACGATGCTGTGTCCCAGAAGAACTGGCATAGTCTGACATGATATATTCATGGAGGTCCAGTTCTCATCCATGATCGTAAAATGTGTCTTTCGAGGGGTTAGGTGCTTCATAGCCTTTGATCTCTGGACATGCCCCTCTTGTGCTCATTACAAATGCAGATAAAATAAAATTAGGATGCGGATGAAGATGTGCATGAAGATTTAAGAGGCAGAACTGACCTCAAACACAGAGAGGTTACCCTTCCTGTAGATCTCATTAGCTGGCGGATGAAACCACCCACATTTCTTTGAATGCCTCAGCAGAATGTCCTGGCTTTTCATGTACTTTAAGCAGAACTCGCACAGATAAAGCTTCAGTAATCTGAGGAGGCGAGCAGCAATGAATTAAAAATGTGGGATAAATTACAACACCAGGGAGAAATCTTTAAATCACACTCTAGTTCGCATTCGCTTAAGGCTGTATATGGCAAATATTATGAAAAATTAATTCAGCAAGATTTCTAACAGCAGTTCAGATTTACCTTAAATATTCTGGAGGGTACGGTGAGGAATACCAGGTTTGTATTTCATATTTCCCAAACTCAATCAAGGGAGGGGATTGTCCTTGATCACCACCAGATTTCTGTTTAAAAAAAAAAAAAAAAAAAAAAATCACAAGAGATAAGCAGAATTTCCTTGAAACTTTAAACAGAATTCGATATTTACATGATCTTAAGAGAATGCTTAGGTGTTCCGAGTAGCTTTTAGCATGCTGATTTGTGATAGCTAGCGTGTTCTGGCTGGTTGCGGAAGCATTGCTACGTAGTCTGTAGGGTGTTGCTATGTGGTTGCTTGGGCGTTGAGAGTATGTGCTAGATGGTTGCTTACTGGCCAAAGTCAACAGTGCTCTTTATAACATTCTGGTCCCTGGACACGGCTAGATTCTGTGCAACTCTATGTGATTTTATAGTTTAATTACAGTATCTGTCAGGTAAAAATCCAATCACAGAAAAGCAATAGGACCTCTCTCCCTAACAAGCCACATAATTTGACACATCAATCATGTCTGTAGCACAAATGGTGCAGGTCGGGTTATGCACTGAAGGTTCACACTTAGGGTTTTTTCAAAACCCTAACGCCAAGTATGAGCAATAGTAATAGTGATGCTTGCCTAAGCCAGCACCACTAATTAATGAATACAGAGGAGATTTGAATCTTGTTCTCTCCTCACCTTTGCTGTAAGCTCCTTGATGTGCCTGAACAATTTCAGATCTTCCTCAGCCACATGGTCATTGAGTAAAATCATCCTTCCTTCCTGTTGCTCTCTTCTTAAGCATCTATCTGCAGTAAAAGCTGCAAGAGTCCAGAGAAAAAAAAAAAAAAAAAAAACTTTAAAATATCGATGTTTACAACAGACAACAGTCTATTGTAAAAAAAAACAAAAACAAAAAAGATGCTGACTTTAAAACCCAAACCTAATATGCACGAGCACTTCCTGCCTAATAAAATAGCATTCAAAATCACAACTGCTAGGAGATACACAGCATGCAAATCACTGAAGTCATGGAAGGGCAGCAGATAGGAAAGGCTCATATCAACATTGCTGGCCAACACACTAACCTCAAACCTCTAACCGCACATCAGGTTGTTTCTAGGCAACAGTGCCCTCTAAACAAATACACCATTTGTGCAGAGGTTGAGAGGGAACCAAACCATGAGCAAGGGTCATTTGAAATGCAAACACTTTACATTAAAGTGCTTGTTACTAAACGGAAAAAGCATCAATCACTTCGGTTTGAGAGGCAGGTGTGAGCAGCATGAGGACTTGAGCAGAGAGGAAATCTAAATACTTGGAAGGATTTAGTGGCTTCACAATTAATAAAAATTATAGAAGAAAAAAAAAATGCAGAGATGCAGTATTAGTTAAAAAAAAAAATCTATTTTATTTTGGTTCTAAAAACTAGGAAGATGAATTAAGATGGAAAAGCTGGCTGGCCGTTTGGAAGTTCAGGCCCCTATGCTTACCATGGTTTGGGTCAGGTTTAACACTTCCGTCTGCCAATCTGCCCTTCCCTGGTGTGGTGTGCTCCCTCTGTGGGGAGGCCTTAAACCTAAACCTGCCTAGCAGCTTGTGCTTTCTCAAAAAGGGAGTTTGCTTGAAATGGAGCACTGACTTAAATGGTCGGCCCCGCTTGGGTGGCCATCCTGAAGCCGAATTGGACAGGGATGCTAATTTACTCACGAAACCCTTGACGGGCTTCTTTCCTTGAAGATGTAGGGACGTTTTGGGTGAGGTGGAAGTGTCCTGGGTGCGCCGCGTACGCTTGGGCGGTGCGTAGCTGGGGAGTCCCTTTTGCCGGGACAGTCCCTGAGTGGTAAAGATGTGAGACAGTCCATCAAAGAGTCCCTTCAGCTGGTTGTTGCCTGGGAGGCTGCTGAGGAAGGGGCCACTAGACTGGGAGGAGGAGCTGTGTGGAGAGTGGGCAGAGGAGGGTGAAGAAGACTGGACGGGGTTCAGTGAGATGGGGCTGTGTCCTTGCGAAGGGGAGGGGGTAAGGAGAACGCTAGATGGAGCGTTTAACCTTGCACCTGGTGCCGTCGAGCTGGAATGGGGTTCACGCCGCTGTTTCCGATAGCCACGCTTCCTGGCCTTGTGCTGATTCGTGGAGCCCGACGCCTCAGCACGCAACCGTCGACCCAAGGGCGATGGCGTGAAAAATTTGGAAAGCCCGTCTATGAGACCTTTGGTTTTGTTGTTGAATGGGGGCAACGTGGTGAGGGTGGGTGTGGATGTGAGGGGATCAGTGGGACTCCTGCCGTCTGTGGCGGGTATAAAGGTGCTTGATGAGGGTGGGGTAGAGAAAGTGCTTATGGAACCCCTACCATGCCGTTCTTTGTCAGACAGCTCAACGGATCCTGGACCACCACTGTCGGACCTGTAGAAGCACGAGATGGTTCATTTAAAACATGCCACACAAAAGAATGGCAATCTGTGTGTACATCTCCACTGTGACTAATGAAAGGCCTAAACCTTGATTCGAGAGCCTGATTTCACAGCTTCAACAACACATTCCACCATGTCTATCAGTGATCATCAAACCTTTAGGAAGGATGTAATCCCCACAAGTCTTGCTCATTTAAAAGCTTACTGCCCCAGACTCACCCAGTACGACTGACAGCATTCCGACTGAGCTTTACTTCACAGCCAGACGTTAAAAATAGACTTCAAAAGAATGCCCCAGGCTGAAAGTACATTCTAGCAGCCATGCTAATTTTAAACCTTTGGATGAGAGGGTATGAAAACCTACATACAATCTCTGCAGTAAAAAAAAAAAACAGCCAAGGTTGTAAAGAACAAAAACCAGAGTAGGGCATCAAATAAGAACATTAACAGTTTAGGTAACATGCACTGATATAAGATCTGCAAGCTTAAACCTGAAGCTTAACGAACAAGATAGAGACAGTATGGATGAAATTACGTATCGTACATTGTTGGATGTGCTAGATTTTTTCTTGGCCTTCCTGGCTTTGCATATCGCTTTTTGATCTGGGCCGCTGTCTTGTGTAGCAACCGTTTTTCCTCCTGCTCTTTTGGCTTGCATACTTGGCAGATCCACATTCCTGGGGGAGGTCCGGGGGGGGAGGCAGAGACAGAAAAAGAGAAGCATTGAGAAATGGTTCATGTCTGCAGATGTGACACTTTTCAAATATTTATTTGTAGTGCTCAGCACAGAAGACCTGCTGTGTTTTTAACTTCATTTCCACTGTCTTTAGAAGAAAAGGAACGGAGCAAAGGAAAACAAGCTTTCTACAGGTAACTGTCAAACAATGAAAGGGTAAATAAATGACTTTGTAGTTGTAGCCTTTTTCTAACATGGCTTCAGTCTACTCATCCCTGTAAAGGGCAAGGTAACAAACTCAAATTGAGTGATTAGCCTTTCCATCTTTGACATGAGTTACAACTGAATGTTTTGCCATTAGTTAAAATGACACCCAATAACTTCCCAATATTTGTAAAATAACCAATAGGATCAGTCACAAGACTAGACCAAACAATATTCCCTTTAAGTTACATGCTTATATGGCTTTACATTTCTGATGTTGATTCTGTGCTGGCCAAAAGAAAAAAAATCCATGCAGAAGGCAGACTCAAAAAAGTGTGTGGAAAAGAGCTGGAGATGTTTTGAATCTGAGCTAAAAATAAAAATAAATAAAAGTGAATGGGCAGAATGGGCAGCATTTTATCCAGAGTCGATCTGCATTTATTTTCATTATGGAATTAAAGCCATCAGAAATCTTGCAAATGTTTTGAGATAACAACCCTTATGCTACAAAAAATATAGTGCTTTAATTCGAAATGACACGGACAGACTTAATTTCAAAAGATCTGGAAGCCCAAAGAGGTCATGCATGATTATTGATACTCGTGATTTGACATCGATCCATCTTTCTATCCTTCTTTGTACAAGTGTGTGTTTTAGTTATGGCATTTTCTTTCACCCAAAACGTATAGGGATAGTTCACCCAAAAATGAAAAATTATCTTATTTACTCACCCTCATGCCATCCCAGATGCGCATGACTTTCTTTTTATAGCACAACACAAATTAAGATTTTTAGAAAACTATCTCTGCTCAGTAGGTCCATACAATGCAAGTGCATGGTGATCAGACATTTGTAGCTCCAAAAATCACATAAAGGAAACATAGAAGTAATCCATATTAGGGATGGGCATGAGTGAAAGCAATAATCGATCATGAAAACGATGATCGATAATGAAAATGTGTCACATAAATTTTCACAAATTCACTAAATTGGTCTGGCACCAACAATCATGCCATGGTCAAAATGACTGAGATTAAATTTTTTCCCCATTCTGATGGTTGATGAGAACATTAACTGAAACTCCTGACCCGTATCTGCGTGATTTTATGCAGTGCAGCCACACGACTGGCTTATTAGATAATTGCATGGATGATTGCTGGTGCCAGATGGGCTGGTATGAGTATTTCTGTAACTGCTGATCTCCTGGGATTTTCAAACACAACAGTCTCTAGAATTTACTCCGAATGGTGAATGCTATTCTGAGATGTGGGTTGGTGCTGTTTTAGTGGCACGAGGGGGACCTGCACAATATTAGGCAGATGGTTTTAATGTTGTGGCTGATTGGTGTATATACAAACATGTCAAAGAGGGGCCTTTTTTTAAATTGAGATGAATTACATTGTGATTTTCAGCGGTACCTTGATTGTCAGAGACATCTCATAGGAACCAAACTGATAAATGATGCTGCAATGCTAGCGTTTGTTCTACAGGTTTACGATAATCAAAAGAAAGTTTAATCCATCATGTTTTAAACATCTTTCTCTGGAAACGTTTGCTAAACAAGTTTTATTGTCATATAATGTAGAAAATTTGACTCAATGTATAAAAGTGAAGGTTTATCATTGACCTGTAAATCTCCCTCAGTGCCGACATGTCACATACCTGCATTTCAGCAAAATCAGAGCTGAAGATTTCCGCACGAGTTCAACATAAAGTGGTGTTCTATTGCAGTTTTCCCAGTATGAAGTTTAAATTCAGAGTTAAATGGGAGGAAGCATGAATCATCACAGCAACAAACTCCAACAGAGCGCAGCGTGACATGCTGTCTGGGGCAAAGACAGCACTCCAAACTCTAGAGAAGCGCATGCACACACACACACACAAGGCGTGCTACTTTTTTCCACATCTAGATGAACCACAGGTGAATGTAACAGAACGCAGGGTCTTCAAAACTATTTTCAACTTAACACAGCATTTTAAAAACGTGATGATGATTATGGAGTCTCCAGTCACGCCAACCACAGTTTGCAGATACATGGTTCAGAAACAGTACACCTACTAAGCTTATTATGGTAACCTGAAGGAAGAACAGACATGCGTGTTCTGAGCATTGTTTCAATTAATTGGCTAGCGAGTCTTAACATAATGACAAAATATCATGCATTATATTTAGATTATACCCCCTTTTGTACTTATTGCAACAGATTACATTGTAACAGCCTATAATAATGAATAGATACTGAAACAACGACACGCAATGCAGCAGCTAAAGACATATAACATACAGTATATGTATACTATATATGAACATATCTATGTGCCCCCCCCCTCCCGAGTACTCAACGAGTACTCGAGTACACAAAATGACCAAAATGCCCATCCCTAATCCATAGGACTTCAGTGGTTAAATCCATATCTTCAGAAGCAATTTAATAGATGTGGGTGAGACACAGAACAATACTGAAGTACTTTTTTTTACTCTAAATCTCCACTTTAATGTTCACTTTCAGATGTGAAAGTGAAACTAAACAGGCACCACGTGACTTTAAGATGTGAAAGTGAAAGTGGAGATTTAGAGCAAAAAAAGGACTTAAATTTTGATCGGTTTCACACCCACACTTATTATTATTATTTAGCTTCTGAAGATATGGATTTAACCACTGGAGTTTTATGGATTACCTTTATGGTTTCCTTTATGTGATTTTTGGAGCTACAAAAAGGTCTGATCACCATTCACTTGTAATAAATGGACCTACAGAGCTGAAATATTCTTCTAAAAATATTTGTGTTCTGCTGAAGAAAGAAAGTCATACACATCTGGGTCAGTAAATGATGAGAGAATTTTCATTTTTGGGTAAACTATCCCTTTAAAACACAAATGGAATTTCTTATGGCAGAATGTCAGCTCCTCTAGCAGTTACACATATACAGAACTAAAGGCTTTAGTAAAATAATCTTGTTCTGCTCTATCAAAACACTTTATGATGCCATTCCCTTTTTATCTTGGCACTTACATGCCCATTTCCGACAAACTGCCATTAACTAAAAAGGAAAAGCACAGTCATTTGCAAGCCAGAGGCAAAATCATTAACAATGAGAAAGACAGACTGACTGTGTGTGTGTGTGTGTGTGTGTGTGTGTGTGTGTGTGTGAGAGAGAGAGAGAGAGAGAGAGAGAGAGTGTGCAGGACGCAAGGTACATATCACCTTACTATGGTGCAACTAGAGCCCTTTGTGTAATGGCACATTTCAACAGCTTCACCTTGAGAACACAAAAACATAGGCAAACAAAGGCCTGATGTACCTTTTGGCATTCTGGAGAGTGGTGGGTCACAACACTCCATGTGAAAACCCCTGTCACAGGAGTCACAGAAGAGCATCTCATCCTGAATCCAAACATATTGAAAAATATGTTAGACATGCCAAAACATAAGATACAGTATACACTATATCCATACCACAAAAGCAAACATATTGCAGTAAAACTGTCAGAATCCTGGCAGTAGAGAAGATGACAAAGTGTCAGTGAGCAGGAACTGGGCCAAGGCCATCAATACATTTGAAAAGAACTTACAGCATTCTTCCCCTGAATCTGACAGGAACTGCATGTTTTGCATTCAATGCATTGCCACCGCAGAGCCTTGACATTTGCAGTCAAATCAGCAGAGAACTTCAGACATGATGGATGGCCTTTGAGGAGAAATTTGGAAGAAAAAAACAGACTTTAGAGAGAGTATACTGAGTCCTCAGAACATGCTCAATTATAAAGTGACATTACCTAATCCTTCAACTTTGGCAGGAAAGCACAAAAGCTCTTGGTGAAACATTACAGGATAAATGTTAACAGAGACTTAATCAAGCAGAGAGAGAGACAGAACATTCTCCAGCACGTCAAAGCGAAACAAATTAAAGATTCCCCAACTGTGGATCAGTTAAATATTTACACATGGCATCAACAATGCGAAGAGCCATGCATGAAGACTTTCCGAATTCGGTGTCTAAAAGCACGGTATTATCAAACACTTCTGTGCAGCTAATTAAAGATAATTTGATCTTAACGAGGCAGAAACCGTATGCTCGTACACTGTAATGGCAGTCGATCCATTATAGTCATGTAAAAGCGTGCACTCCTGTCCCTTAGGGCTGCAAACCAGCTGCGATTTACAGTGGGAGCATATTTTCTAGACTTTCATGAACACTTAATGAAAACCACCTCTGCATTGTTAAGTCAAACTCAGCCATAAAAATGTCACCGGGAGAACAATTCCTTGTGGCATTTCAAAATCATTGTACAAAACAAATTATGACATAAGAGCAGGTAATTTAACAGGAACATGGCAATTCTGTCTGGAGAAGGGGAAAAAAATTAATAAATTAGACTGAAAGAAACAAGCAAGTGAACATGAAGCAGGACAATCACATCTAATAAACTGCACACCTTTCAGCCTGAATCAATCAGTGACTGTGGAAAGCCCTTCTGCCATTACTTTTTTACAATACACACGACAATTCTATTCATTTAAAAATCACTTCAGCCTCTAAGTACCCAGAGATATTTTGCCACAATTTTGAAACATATCGCCCTGAAAAAAGTATTCCCAAACAAGATAACATCACAAAAAACACCTACATACACGTGAGCCATCACCAGCCTCCATTGCACACAGATGTGGATGATCTCATAGACAACTGGGAAAGCCCTTGACAAATCAGTCTGTTTCCCTCCTACCAGGGTTTGACACTGGGGGATTTTACAAGTGGTAACTGAAGAATATATAAGTGGTAGTTTCTCTTTTTCATGCAAGAACTCTAATAAAAAAATATCCATTTTAATATTTTTCTTTAACATTTTCAGAATAGCATCCACAAATCACATGAATATTTGCATTATCAGTTTAAATGTTTAATAAAAAGGTTTAACAGTTTTACTCAAATTAAAGTAGTTGGGTATTTCTGGCAATATTCATCTATGACTGTCTTTATCCTGTCTCATCATCTGTCTGGACATTTCCTATGCCGTCTCATATTCCTACACGTCTCGTTCATTGACTCACTCATTGTGAAATCTACACAATCACATGATTATATGATGTACATGACCTACACTGTCCCTGGTTGAAAAAATACTGTACTACTAAAAATCTGTCTCTGTATTTCCATCTGTGTATCTGTCTAGGCAATAAAAATATGTACTTAATAAAAAAAAGACAAAGGCTGTTTTAAATATCCTTGCTGTCGGAAACTAGATATAATATTATCTAAGCAAATATAACACATTCATGAATGTGTCATTTCCACAATTCTTTACAGTTAACCAAACAACATCTTTGATTTGATTTCAGCCGAGTGGTTAGTTACGAAGTCTGAGTCACACTTCAATAACAACCAATAACATTCCTAACATGATGATAACGTTTGGCCAGTTGGCACAGATGGTCAGATGCAATGTCCACATATGGACACGGGTCGGGCTGAGAGTTCAAACACAAGTCTTACCACTGCTCCCACAGTCAGCACAGGACAGCAGCTCCTCTGGCCTCTTGTCTCGATTGGACTCCTTTGTGCCCAAACAGAAGCTGCATATGGGTATGGGGTCAGCACGTGGCTAGAGAAAGAAACAAAAGGCAAAAATATTAACTTTTTTTGTTGGACTAGACTTTGGTTTGAGTTAAACAAGCATTCTGAAAGAAACGTTTCTTTAAAATCCTCCTACATCAAAGCAACTGGTGGAGTGGTACCGATTACAAAGTCGAGATATTTAACCAGATAAAAAGCAAAAAGAGACTACTGCAGTGAAATGCCTGCACACCATGTGAAACAACATAAGCGCAGTGTCTCAATATGGTCACAATTGTTTAGAATATTTGAGCAATTCATAATTATTTACAAAAATACATTGAAAAACATGTTTTTCCTAAACTTTCTTAATTTATACAACATAGACATGCACCTGACTTCAGCACTTGATGTCACAGATGTATTTAGGACCAAGGACATATGGCTTATGTGTGGCTGCATATATGAACAGAAAAATAATGTTACATAGACTATAGATCTGATATGAATAAAGGATAATAATGTCTGATGCAACATAATGACTTGAAGCAAACACAAACAATAAGCGTAATGGATTTGCATATAATGTTAAAATATATTGCACCAATAATTAAATAAAATGTGTCATGTGCAGACAGATAAAGCCCATGTTTAAATCAAGCAGGTTCAATTAAACAACATCTATTAGTAGTGTATAAAGGTGGATTTACACCGTATATGGTAACAGAGTTCCCTGTTTACTTTCAATGGTAAAAAAGGGTGGTGACTTTAAATCAACAAGCATTCAGCTTTTAACAGGTTAGTTCCCTTCAGAACAGTCTGAAATTGCTTCCTTTTTCCAATATAGTGCACTATGTGACATTCAATATAAAGAGAAATAGTAAACGAGTGATTTCGTACACAGCCGAAATATATGTGATTGGTGGGCAGACATTTGCTGAGTTTTATTCAGTTATTCATGGTTAAACTATTTAATAGAGAAACAACTAATTTTATGGAGACAGAAAATACATTTATTTATTATTCTTTTAATGCCATGTTAGCATCAATGGCAATTGTCATGGCAAGATCATAGTAGTAAAAAAAAAAAAAAGGACAAACAATAATTAAAAACACTGCTTAAATTACAACAAAAATTATATATGATCTTTCAATTTGACATTTGATAGAAATTCTATTTTTTTTCCCCTGGTGAAACCTTTTTAAACACATCAAATAAAGAATTTTCTGAATATAACTGTTGTCTAGGGTTCTTAAAAGCAGGACAGTCCAGTAAAATATGCTTAACAGTCAATGATATTTTCAGAAATCTTGTTGGTGGTTCTTCAACTTTTAATAAGAACACGTGTTAGTCTTCAATGACCAATACGACACCTTTTGTACAGTTTGATCATGTTTAGATTAAAAAGGAAAACAAGGGAAGCCTCTTTCATTTATAACGGTTGACTTCATATACTTTGTTATGGACACACATCCAATTCCATTTGCCACTTTGAGATATTAGAGTCAATTATAGGTTTGAGTTCTGATGGTGGAATTTGACATTCTGTAATTTCCAATTTAAGGGCTTCCTTAGCAACAGTGTCTGCCTGTTTGTAGTTACCTGGCAGTCCAATATTGCCTAGTACCCAACAGAAAATTGTTAAAATTGTGTCCCTTCTTTAAAGATTCGAGCACTTGAAGGCAAGATTGAGTCTGCGCAAATTAAAAAGTTTAGTTGTTGTGCACACTCTCTGTTCTAGAGATAGGTGCAATGCTCCGGCCTTGGCTGTAAAAATTGAGCTTTGTCCTGGAATACGGATGCAGAGGTGTTGCTGTCCAAAAACTACTGCTGCAGACACACATTTGTCCATCCTAGACCCATCTGTGTATACAGGTTCATTCAAACAAATAAGGGAAATAAAATGTGCACTCCTACAATATTCTACAATGTATTACAAAATAAACTATTAAAAGTAAACATTGTCATATTTCATCAACAGTGTATCATCACCATCAACAGTTGATCTTTAGTGATATTTTGTCATAAATTTTCCATATGGCTTAATGACTGTGATCTGCTCTGCAACAGCTGAAAACACTCACAAGCCCCCACGCACTTCGAGAAATTATAACAGTGCCGTGTTTTCACTCTGAAGGACGCAGCGCATGAATTTATTTAATTAAATCATATTCTTTCGAAGTTTGATAAATCCCATTAGGTCATATCAAGATTCCTGTCTTTCTGCCCCCAAATTTAAGACCTCTTTAAATAAAAATTAAGACTTTTGTTGTATCATTTAAGATATTTAAGACTTATGACCTTTAATTTTGGTAAACTGATTTCAAGACATTAAGGATCCACGGGAACCCTGCTTTAAAATCTTGCATACTCCACTGTAGGGCTGCAACTAATGATTATTTTGATAATCGACTAATCTAACAATTATTAGACCGATTATTTGACTAATCGGCGATTATTGCAACGATTAATCATTAGCACTTAACCGATTATTCAGCTTGTGCCCTGACTTAAAAGGTTGTATTAAACATGCTTGCTAACAATGAGGACAAAATCATCTTTTAAAAATACCTCTAAATGACATTCACTGAATTAAAGTAAAACTACTTAGTTTAATTCAGTAAGGAGTCCAAGGACACCATGCGAGAAGCAGACGTGTGAGACACGAGCTCTGTGAACTTTGCTAGTTTTTTTTATTATTTTCATGTTATAATCCGGTGAGATTCAATACACCCAGTTACATACTTGCTCTTTGAGGTAAACATGGCAAAGAAGTCAAAATCCTCAGACTCTGGAGACATTAAAAGACACTTACGTGTTCAAGCTGAGGCCTCTGATGGGCCTGCGGACCAGGGAATCGATTTGGACAGCACGTCGGTAGATGAAATTCAATGTCAACTGTCCAACATCTCTGTAATGCTGACGAAGGTTGTTGCTGACTTGGAGGATCTCGCTGTAATACGTCGATCGATTACGGCAATGGAAACCAAATTCTCCGAGTTGGTTACAAGAGTGACAGAAGTTGAAAGACGTATCGATTATCTTGAGTCATCGGAAAGGGAATTATCCGCTATTCCGCCAGCGTCCAAAACAGATTTGGAATTAATTTAGGAAAAACTGGAATATTTCGTAAATATAAGCTGAAGGAATAACATACGAATTGTTGGAATTCCTGAGCATGAAGAGGGCAGAGATATGGTGAAATTCCTGGACGAGCTCTTCGAGTCTTCTCGACATAACAGGTCATAAACTGGAAATCGAACGAGCTCACAGAGTCCCGGCTCGCAGAACTGCTGAGGGAGAAAAGAAATACTGCCTCGCAGAACTGCACCGATCAATTCTGGCCAAATTTCTGAAATCATCCGATAAAGATCTAGTGTTGCGCCAGGCGAGGAGCAAAGGAAAGCTTTCTGGACTTTGTGAATTTGACGAGAGAAACGCAATCGGTTCAAGGAATGTAAGAAACTCTTACACCAACAGAAGATCACTTTTGCACTGATGTTCCTGGCCAAACTGAGAATAGAAACGAAGAATGGTCGCAATAGTATTTACTTGTCCAAAACAGGCACTCTCCTTTATAAATACATTGGAGTAAGCCATTTGATGTTTCTTATATTAGTGGACTGACTCACGGTTCAGGGACTCTATTATCAGAGGAAGCTAGGTGCCATTTTTGTTTCTTTTTGTGCTGGCTCCGCCTAGCGGCTGGAGTTTGTTTTGTGGCATGACTCCAAGAAACTTTTGCATTGACGGACGATCGTTTTTTACACTGATGTTCCCGGCCAGATCGAGAATGGACACTATGGATGACCGCAAAATATCTACATGCTCACATAAAGGACGTCTTTTATAAAGTTGACGGGCTGAGTAAGTTATGGTGTATTTTTTTTTTTTTTTTTTTTTTTTTTTGTGCGGCCTCCGAGTTAGTTTGGCTCTTGATCATCCGATGAACCGGGATGCCGGTTTTGTTTTTCGTGCTGGCTCTGCCTAGTGGCTGGAGTTGTTCTGTTGAATAACACTCCTTTGGAACAGCTGTGGATAAATCTGTTCGTTCTTTGTGCTTATGCCTCCTGTTGGCTGGAGTTTGTTTTTGTGGAGTATTTTTAAGGGACAGTAGAATGATTACATCATCTGCTGAACTCATAACAGCTGGCTCACTGAACAATTGTTTGTCTGTCCGAGGAAACTGAACGGCTTTATATCAGCTGGAGTTTGTTTTGCGGAGGATCACACCTCGAGACGGTTCTGTGAATGAGTCTACATGTTTTTTCTTTTATTCTGCCTGTTGGTTGGGGTCTGTTTTACAAAGTATTTTCTGTTATGTAATTTTGCCTCACAAAATTTGTATAGAAGCATCGGACTTGAGCAATCCGATGGCAAAGTTATCGCGGGGGCTCTCGTAGACGTACATGGACTCTGAGTTTAGAGGGATTAACGCCAGTTGGCGCTGTCGTGTGCGGGGTTAATGCGCATGTTTTTCTTTTTTCTGTTTGTTTTGTTCGTGGGGAAGTTCAGGGTTTGACTGTTGCATTAATGGGCAATGTGGTCTGTGTAATCTTGTTTTTGACACACAACTTTTTATTTTATTTTATCAATATGTCAAATGTTAATATGAATAAGTTGTCTCTCTCCACATGGAATGTGAATGGGTTGGGGCACCCTATAAAAAGGTTATTTCTTTTCTTAAATGTAAGAAATATGATAGTGTTTCTTCAAGAAACACATCTTTCCCCACAAGAAGCTGTAAAATTTGGTAAGATATGGGGTGGACATGTTTTCTTCAGTGCTGGCTCAAGTAAGAGCAGGGGAGTCATTTCATTAATAAGTAAACATCTAAAATTCAAATTTCTCAAACAGATTAAAGATAAATTAGGAAGAGTCATTATTGTTTTAACAGAAATTCAGGGGCAAAGGTTGATTTCGGCTAATATTTATGCGCCTAACGCTGATGATCAGGGCTTTTTTATAGATCTTGAAGGGATGCTGCAAGCCGCTGGCACCACTCATGATATAATATTGGGAGGAGACTTTAATCTTTTGATGGACTCAGTCCTTGATCATAGTGAAGCAAAAGTGTGTAAGCCCCCTAGAGCAACACTGACGCTTCACAGGATGTGTAAAAATCTTGGTCTTGCAGATATTTGGAGACTTTTGAACCCATCTGGAAGAGACTATACATTTTTTTCATCAGTCCATAAGATTTATTCTAGAATAGATTTTTTTTATTTTTTATATCCAAGTCCCTTATTTCATCTGTTGTTGACTGCTCAATTGGAAACATCTTAGTCTCAGATCACGCCCTGGTGAGTTTGGAGATGTTGCCACATATGGAGAAAAATAAATCATATAGTTGGCGCTTTAATGTATCCCTTTTGCAAAATCCTGATTTCCAACAAACGTTAAAGACCGAAATCAATGTTTATATGGAAACCAACTGGTCCTCAGTACCTTCTGTGGGCTGGCTTGGGAGGCACTTAAGGCAGTTCTTAGGTGTCGGATCATACAGTCTGCCTCATTCACCAAAGAATTCAGGGCAAGTCAGTCATATTTTGAGTCAGGGGACAAAGCAGGGAAGCTTTTGGCTAGATATATAAAGCAGAGAGAGTCTTTTTCTACCATTCCCTCAGTGAAATCTGCTGTGGGTGAAATTTTTACCTCGGCCACTGATATTAATAATGCTTTTAAAGAGTTCTATCTTGATCTTTATAGTTCTACGTCTTCGTCTACTGATGAAGATATTAGAAACTTTTTGGAACCATTAGAACTTCCTAAACTGACGACTGAGCAAAAAAACTGTCTTGATTCTGAGATAACCTTGGAGGAACTTGACGAGGTAATTAAGGCCTTACCTACAGACAAAGCTCCAGGGCCAGACGGGTTTGCTGCTGAATTTTTTTTTTTAGATCTTATGCTACAGACCTGGCTCCACATTTGTTAGAAGTTTATATGGAATCATTAAAGAATGGAAAGCTTCCTCCAACTATGACACAAGCCCGGATCAGTCCGATTCTTAAAAGGACAAAGATCCAAGTGTGTGTAAAAGTTACCGTCCAATTTCCCTGATCCAGCTAGATGTAAAAATTTTGTCCAAAATTTTGGCTAATCGTTTAAGTAAGGTTATGACATCTCTTATACATATAGATCAGGTGGGGTTTATTCGGGGCCGTAGCTGTTCTGATAACATTAGGCGTTTCATTAATATCATGTGGTCAGTAGCGAATGATCAGGCTCCGGTCGCTGCCATTTCACTTGACACTGAAAAGGCGTTTGATATGGTAGAATGGGATTATCTTTTTAAGATTTTAGAAATGTATGGGTTCGGCAGTACATTCATTGGTTGGATTGTTACTTTATAGACACCCTGTAGCAGCGGTACAAACAAATGGATTAATTTCAGATTATTTTACTCTGGATAGGGGCACCCGGCAGTGTTGCCCTCTTTCCCCATTATTGTTCTGTCTAGCCCTGGAACCATTAGCAGCCGCAATAAGAAAGGAGGATGATTTTCCAGGGGTGGCGGCAGGTGGTGTGGCGCATAAGCTTCTGCTTTACGCAGATGATATTTTATTATTCGTCTCTGACCCCACTAGATCTATGCCTTGCCTCTACAGAATTATGAATTCCTTTTCCAAGTTCTCTGGATACAAAGTCAACTGGTCTAAATACGAAGCTTTAGCTCTGACTGCTTACTGCCCAGTAACGGCCTTTCAGCCGGGCGCCTTTCAGTGGCCCAAACAGGGCATTAAGTATTTGGGTATTTTATTCCCAGCAAATTTGTATGATTTAGTTAAGAGTTCATTTTTGACCCTTGAATTAAAAAGTTTGAGCGATGTGGACAGATGGGCTTCATTACATTTATCGATGATTGGGAAGATTAATGTTATTAAAATGAACTGTATTCCAAAATTCAACTACCTGCTACAGTCTCTCCCAATAGATGTCCCCCTCTCTTATTTTAAGCAATTTGATAGAATTGCGAAGTCCTTCATTTGGAATGTAAACATCCCAGACTACATTCCAACAAATTACATAGGCCGATTGACAAAGGTGGGTTAGGCTTACCCAAGATTTTGTTTTATTATTATGTGTTTGGTCTCAGGCATTTGGCTCACTGGACGCTTCCACCTGAGAGAGCCCCTCCCTGGTTTTCTATTGAACAGGAAGTCCTTGCCCCCATTTCACCATGGCAAAGTCTTTCTATTAAACTAACTGGAGAAGTTAAGTCACACCCCGTCATTTCACATTTGCATGATTTGGACAAGAGTGGCCAGAGTATTTAATTCGGACATTTATTTAAATGTTGCCTCAAGCATATGAATGAACCCAAATTATGTATCAATAAGACCCCTTTCTGTTGGTCAGAGGGGATTGTGAGAGGGGTTGTTAAACTCAGCGACCTGTATGAGAGTGGAGTGTTGAGCTCTTTTGAGAATTTGGGTCATCATTTTGGGATTCCCAGATCTCAGTTTTATAGGCATTTACAGCTGCGCCACATGCTTTGTACTATTTTTGGGAGTAGCACACACCCCCCTAAAGTGGCAGATGCTTTGGGAGAGGTGATTACTGCTTTTGGAAAAGGTCATGAGGCATCAGTGTATTACTCCCTGCTGGTTCGGAGTCTGGGGGATGGAGCTTTAGCTTCTATCAAGAGATTATGAGAAAAAGATTTGAATTTGGTACTGGAGGAAGAAGTGTGGATTAGGATTCTAAAAAATGTCAAGTCTGCATCTAGAGATGCAAGGGTTCGCCTTATGCAATTTAAGATTTTAAATAGATTTTACTGGACCCCCTCTAGATTATATAGGCTTGGTCTTAAAGACACACCCAACTGCTGGCGTTGTCAATCAGAAGTTGGAGACACAACTCATGCCTTTTAGGGGCGTGTTAAGATTCAAGATTTTTGAAGGTGCAGAGCTATTTGACGTTTTAAGCGCTCAAGTTTTGCCCCAGTCATTGTATTTTGGCCAACGGATCGGTCATAAATTTGGGGGAAAAATGTACAAAAAAATTGTGTTTTAAAAAGTGTTATGATTGGCAGACAAGTCATTAAGCAGTTGGAAGTCTGACGGAGCGGCATCATTTCCAGAGTGGTGTACAGAGATTGGGAGGGTGGCAGCGTTTGAAGAAGGGGTATCTAGAAGATTGGGTTATTTGGACTTGATTATGGGAAAGTGGGGCAAATATTTGGCATTTTTGGAGGGCTCTCGGGGAGGGACAGTGGAGAGAGAGTTGTAGAGGTTATGTGTGTGATTTATTATATTTTATTAATTATTTTATTTTTTAATATTTGTTTTTGTGTGTCTATAATTATGTGGGACCACTGGGATGTTCTTATGGGTAGGGTTGGGGATGGGGTAGTAATAGAGGGGGTTAAGTATTGATTCTGTTTGTATATGTTCTTGCTTTTATGTGTTAATATAGGAATCAATAAAAACATGTTAAATGTAAAAAAATAAAAAATAAATAAAAATGTTTTAATTCAGTAAAACATTCACTGCAAAAAAATCCTATTGTTATCAAGTGTTTGTCTTGTTTTCCATTTAAAATAGTCTAAAAATCCTTAAACCAATAAGATATTTAGACTTGCTTTAAGAGAATGTATCTTAAATATAAATGTATTTTTTCACTTGGTTATACTTCTGTGGGTGCAGTAAAGACAAAATATACTTGTATTCAAGAGAGATCTACTCTCTAAAAGCAAGTCTAAATATCTTATATGCTGCTTCTCAGGTGAATGCATCTTTTTTTAAAGGATTTTTAGATATTTTAAAATATTTGTATTTTTAATATTATATTCAACATTCTCAGGTAACAATTTTTTCTTCTACAGTATAGCTACTAAAGAAAATGTACGTGGTTTTAAAGGAGTTTTAGATATTTATATTGGAAAACAAGTCAAAACAAAAACAAATCAAAAACGGATTTTGTTGCAGTGTATAATGGGGCGAAGACTACCCTCTCTCATCTTTTAGTTCACTTCAATCCATCTTTAACTCACAAAAAAACACTCTCTCTTATTAATAAAGCTGCGTATTGCCAATTTTCTTCATGATAAGAAATGCACAGTGACACATATATTATGATTCAATAAGTCGCGAGCCATCACGTTATAATCTAGCTGCATTAATCGTGCGCGCTCGAGGGACGAGCATCCACGCGACAGAGTGTGCATCAGCTGGGTGCAGTATCAATCTTTCCCCCTTAGATCGGGACATTCGTGTAACTCATAGAAGTGGCACTAACTGCACAGAGAAATGCCAGTTTTGGAGTTTGTAGTTATTTACATGACCTGCTTCCTTATTTCAACTTTAATAAATCTATAATGTATTAAATATAACTGCATTAAAGACGTAACTCCGGGGTGTTTCCTTAAACGATGCTCGACATGCAAGTTTTGCTGCTCGCAGCTCCAGCTCTGCTTATTTCACAATAATGAGTGCTTCTGTATTTGCTTATTTTGTATTATTCCCTCATACTTTGCGATCTACATCACCTGAAGCTGTTTGGAAGGTTTGGAGTGCATCTGGACTGTGAGCTGTTTTCTTCCTTTCCTCAGTCAGGCATGAGCTGCAGTGCTGCTCTCGTGCGTCATGATTAGAGTTTCATATCGCACGTTATGTTAAATGAGATCAAACGACTATTCAACAACAACATTTTTGTCGACAATTTTTTTTTTTTCCGACGTTGTCGATAACGTAATAATTTCAGTCCTACTCCACTGTTGCGGAAAGGCACATGCAATCTGAGACAGTATCTGTATCCCGGGGGGGGGGGGGGGTCACAGGTCACAAATATAATGGTCCTCTTTGGTCCTTTAATATAGTAAAGGTGCTGAATGCAATAATTTTCTGAATAAAGGTTTGAAATGCAAAGGGGGGGGGGGGGGGGGCAATCTGGCCATATCTCATTATTGGGGGGACTTGTCCTCAAAGTATATTGTGGTTACACCCTGCCTTATATACACTGTACACACATACATGCATACAAAGATTTGCATCACAGGTACAGCTATTATTTAAAACCCAATCAACGAGTAGCACACAGACTGGAAGGTAAAGGACCTCGCATGCTTTTTGATTAGCGTCCTTTGAATATCGGGTGTCAAACTACACAGGTGTTTACTACGGAAGCCCTGAACCGCACTGTGAAAAAAAATTCACGAGCCTATGTCCTAGAAAAAAAAATTATATATTTAAAAAAAAAAAAACTCTTCCCCCCCAAAACAAAATCAATTTTTTTCCTCTCAATTTTTTTTGTTGTTAAGAGGCAACACATGAGAAATGTTATTTTAATTTATTTTTTTTCCTTGCTAGCTAACAATTAGCATATGGTACCAGACTCGGCCACCAGGTGCCACTATCAGTAAGCATGAAATCTTATGCTTAAGGTGACAGATGACAGCTGTGGTACTTGATCTGTTTATTTGTATTGTTGTAAAATAAAAAAGGAATGTTTTGCAAATCTTAATCAAGGAAGGAAACATACTGTATATAATGTTTGAGAGTCTACTAATACGGGAGATCCCAGAATTAAATGAATATACCTACTACTACTACTACTACTACTACTACTACTACTACTACAGGCTACTATGTTTCATATGGCATTCGTTGTGAAGTGTGACAACAGGAGTTCTTTCTGGTTTTTTGATGTCATTAACCACCGGGAATATCGATGCTGCTATTGACTGCTATTCATTTTTTGGCACACGTAAACATGCGCTAGATAAACGCCTTTGACCTTTGCGACACCTCGCGCTCCGTTTTCAGTGCTGTGTTTAAAGGGATGACTCGTGTTAGAGTTGCCCAAATCAATGAACTCTTTGGAGTGACGCGTCAGTTTCAACCATGGCACCGTGTCAAGTTAAATGAAGATGCAGAGCTGCTTGAGGAAATGGTGCATGCTTCGTGTTCAATCATCGTTTGCCTTTCTGGTTGTCCCTTGGCCTGTTAAATGAGGGGAAACACTGAGAACGTTGCATTTTTTAAATATTGCCACGCAGGCAATGCCTGTCCTTTTATTGTGATGTGTGTACAAATGGTAATGTTAATATTGTTGTAATGTTATAATTTCTAGACTAATAAAATAACGCATACATTGACAGAACGTTTAACGAAAGTAAAGTTCAGACTTATTTACACTGGAACTTCAAAATCGAAGCTCGACAATTGAGATCATGAAATACAGGTGAAAGTCCAAAGCCTGCATAGAGTTTGCAAAGCAAATTGTTAGATCTTAATAATTGTACAATAATGTGGGTTGCTTTTAGATATATGCTACCAGGATGGTGTGCCCATTAAAACACTTCCAGCTCACATTCTCATTTTCCATATTGTGTTCCAGCAGCATGTGGTCAAACATCCCATAAAAGAAGTTGATTTAAAATGCAACAACTCTAAAAGCCACCTCACGAGAGTTGGGGGAGGAAAATCATCATAAGCAAAGACGCAGCAATCACAGGAGAAGCAAAGATTTAATTACTAATCTAATCTAATAATCTACAGGTGGTGAGACATGTGGATGGTGAAAACCCATTATGTCATCGCCTAGGTGAATATTCTCAGCACAAATAATCAAATAAAAACTTGAAATGTCCAGAAGAGCAGGTTTATTGACACTTTAAAAAAAATATCTTAGAGATCTGCACGGCAATGTCATTTTTAAAAAAACATTTTATTATTATTATTTCCTTTTTGGTTTTTGATATTATACTTGGCAAACTGAAAGGAATTGCCATTTTATGCAAGTTTTATTTCGGTTATATCAGAGTGGCAAGGCTCTACAAGTTCATATAAGGTCCAGCTGCCAGCTCAGGAACATTTGACAAAGGGCTGAATGAAATCAGTCATAGGCAGAGCGTGCAAGCAAGTAAACAGTCTCAGTTCCCCCACCTCATATACTGGCGGGAAGGGAAAGCTGACTATAGATCAGTGGCCGTGGCCAAATTCATCATAAAAAGTCACTGTGTGAGTTGACTTTATTTCTGAAGAATTTAACATTTTAAAACAAATATAAAATAACGTTAACATTAATACATTACATTCGCATACATTAATACATATTTATTATAGTTGCATTGAAACGAGTGTATCCGCATTTATTTGAATCCATTTCACATTTAAATCAATAGCCTAAGCATCCAATCAAACTTGAAATGATCCAGCATGGAGATGACTGAAAATATTTTCATCATCATTCCTTGAACTTGTGAAGAAGACCCTCTCCACTGGATTTTACTTTAATTTCCAAAACTTTAAATCATTTGCATGACATAAGCCTACACTGTAGGTGTGGGACCACTTTTAATGGCGTATGCAGGTCTAAACGGTTCCATCTTTATATTATATCATATTTTTATTTTACTACGTTAGCAAAGAGTGCTTACTACATAATATTTATTTTGCTGTAGCCTAATACTGAGTCACTAAAATAATGATTAATATGAGTAGCCTACTGGCATCTGTGTAAACAACAATAACCATTTATTCATCTGGAAGGTTTTGTATGGAGTGTGAACATTTTCAGTTGGTAGTAGATTGCATTTAATAAATATTTTTTCTTGAATGCAGGGGTTAAATTGAGATTTCGGAGGTGGGGAACCTTAAAATCGTGTGATTGCTGTTATAACATACATTCAATAAAGAATATGGGTGTCTAAATATGCATATTCATAGACCTGTATGGCATTTCATAGAATATATAACCCATTTTATAAAAATCAGATGACAGCTGGAACAAGTTTATTTTGCCTTTGAACATGCTAAACTATCCACTTATTTTACAAATTAAAATGCACATTCTTAAGGGGTATACAGCTTTGAAATAAACTAAGCAAAATTGCTACTGCATATTGATCTCAGAAATGGGTGATCAGTTGATTTCATACAGTATTTCAAAATTTCAATGAATTAGAGATCGGACCACAGCACAACGGAAACGCAACGCGAGTCTGTATACGGGGGCGCGCGGTCTTGCACCGTTCTTGAATAGCTGCCTCTACTCGCATGTGGAACTGACTAGAGAGAAGCATAATGAACTTGAAAAGTTTGAGCAAGTATACTTGTGAAATGGAGCCGGAATGTGTGGAATGTGTCAAACAAATACGGTGTAAAAGACATAGGATAGACTGACCAAAAAGCAGAGGTGCCGACCTTTGCAGGCCAATTTGAGCCCTGACTGAACGTATTGCTCCAGATGGCAATAACTATTTACATATATTATCATAAATTTTCTTCTTCTTATGATTATTATTATTGTAAGCCTATAAGCCCATTATTAGAATTCAATGTTTTTTAAGGGGGATGGGAAGCCTTACCCTGCAGTTCATTCACCATCCGCCTATGAAATCAGTTAAGATAATGTGATAAAGTAACATTACATTTGTTGTTTTGTAATTAAAGTGTGACCAAGCTTTACGTTATCGTGCGGTGCACATTTTGAATAGAGTATTTCTGACGCTGCAGGTTTTGCTGCCTTTTGTAATTCAAACCGAGCGAAGCCAGAAATATTGACAGACAAGATGCTTTTGTGTAGTAGGCAAGTAGAAATGCGCATTTCTGTTTAGACACTAAAGACATGACAATTTTCATGCATGTTTATCGTGTTATGGATTTCTGAATCTGAAAATATTTGCATTCTACTCATGTTGGTCCTGCAGTAAAAATAAAATAAAAACAAAGTTGCCAGCATCTCACTGAGGCTCAGGTATGTGTTTCATATCAACAATGAAGGAATCATTGTTCTGCCACTGTTGGACTGGGATACAAGGATGGAATACTAGCCATCGGGAAATTCGGGATTAAACCGTGCAGCACATCTGCCGGCCGCAGCGCGAGAGCAGAACGGGACAACCACCGGTCTCTCACCTAAGCGACGTAGCGCTGACGCCCTGATGTACAGTGGTAAACGAGTTGCGCAGCCCATTTGAATTCAACACAGAATTAGCGGTTATACACCCGTGTGATATGGAAATCTTTCGGTCTTTCTTCTGCTATCACTTTGAGGACAATGCAGCAACAAGGATTGTGCACTGCTAATAGGAAATTTTTTTTAAAGAACTGGATGCCAGATCAGATGTGATTCTTATGTATTCAAGTTTTACTGTATTGTGCATTAACACATTCAAAGATGATTACCACTGAAATATTTTAGTCAACCCATTTGTACACATGTTGGTCAATAAATATAATTAACAATAACTTGTGTTTCTTGTGAGTAACAAATAGATTTAGTTGTGTAGTGTAAAAATATACAATAATTATAATAGAAAAAATAGGTATATTTTTCAGGTTAATTTGACCCAATTTTTAAAAGTAAATTTAGCCTATTTTACAAAAGGTAAATTGCACCAAGTTATATTAGCTAGACTTTGCCTGATCTTAACCTATATATTGCATGCTCAAATGTAGAAAAATTACTCAAAAGAAAGTTGGTGCAAATTGCTGCCTCATTTTTTGGGGGTAAAATCTGTAGGCTGTTTTTTTCAGGTGTACTATACATAGATTGTTTAAAAGGGAACTGTTGTATGCACGGACGGATTAACCACCACAGGGCTGATTGGGCCATTGCCCAGGGGGCTCTAAACCAAAAGGGCCCCGAGCTCTAAATCAATTATTCATTTATTTTTAGATTTATATAAATCCACGTAAATATCTCTGGAATAAAGAATGTTTATTGCCATGGATGCGTCAAACACAATCTCAGATAGCAGGGAATAAAGTGCACAGTGAACTATGAGCCTAAATAGCACAATACATAGATCTTCAAATGATAAAATCACATTCAAGATGAAAAAAAATAATCTCAGTCACCGCCTGCAACATAGTAGGCCTATTCTTATTCAATGGAAAATGCATAATTCTGCCTTGGCAGGTTCACTTTCCATGAGGCAGCGAATGCTACGGTTTATAGGACTGATTGATTTTTAAATGATTCAGCATTTAACGTGTAATTATTGTCTGCACAGAGCAAAAGGGGTAAAAAAAATAAATAAAATAAAAAAAACACTGGCTTACCGTTTATCGATTTGTGAGACACCAGCGCTGAAAGTTTGATGCAGCACATCAAATGGTGAAAGAGAACACAGGTGTCTCAAGGACTCAGATCGGGCTGAAGACCTCTAAACACGTGCAGAATAACTGAATAGTGATTTTGGTATTTGAATACCATGCACATCCCTACGCATGATTTTGGATCGGTTCATAATTAAAAAGTACATATAACTGGCCATGTAAGACATTGCTCCAAAATTTTCTTACATCAATTTGAAAAATCCAGCCTAATCTGGCAAGCATCCTGTAGCGCATAAAAGTGAACGTAGTCACGTGCACGTCATGGGGGCTTCCATGGTGTACCAGCCCATGGGCCTCTCAGTTCTTAATCCGTCCTTGGATATATGGCTGGGTTTCCCAAAGCACAAAGTAGAACATTAGTAGCACTTTAGTACTTAATCTCTAAGGCACATTTCCCAAAAGCACCGTTATCTAAGTAGCTCCTAAAAACATTCATAAAGTAATGAGATCAGCTTTGAACCTATCTTAAGTCAAATAAGTGCAATTTTAAGGTATCTTTCACCGTTTATCACAGACAATGGGACTTTTAAAAATTTGTATTCATATATTTTGATTATTGGAAAGCCATTGTAAACTATTTCAGAGGATCAAATAAAAGTGTTGAAAAAAATCAATAGGTAGTCTGCGCAGTCTGCGCAGGTCTAAATTTACATGACACATAATAAAGAATAATATATAAAAGTTATATTAGCCTTCTTTGATAAGCATAATTGTAATGGCAATAGAAAGGATATGTTCTTATTAGAGATTATTTAAAGACATCCGTGAGTTATGTGACCCTGCAGTTTAAAACTTAAATAGATAGGCCTAATTAAAATATAGTTAACAAAAGGAGATTAGAGTGAGTGTGCAATGAGAGACTCCCTCTCTCTCTCCATCTCTCTCGTCGTCTTCATCCTCCTCCTCATCTAGCTTCCTCCAATGGCTGGTTCAAATAGGCTGGCCTACAGTCTTTTTACAAGGCAGTAACAAATTGCATGTTGCGTAATTGCCGTTTGAAGGCTACAAGTACACAGTGCCTTGAACCTAACCAGATGATTTATTAATATTTAGACAGGTGTATGTGTAGTTCAATACTGATGTCTGTCATTTTAATCCTGTTCTGTGCACATTTGTTCAGTTTTCAGCCAAAAAACTTTAGGCTACGTGAGAGCCCCTTATGATTCACATCACGTGCATTCACTTTACATGCATTTATTGCATCACTTTCATTAATCTCTGTAATTGAGCATCATTACATCTGAAACTCCATTTTACTAAAGCCATTATTATTTCTTTAATTAAATTCTGTAAAAGTTAATACATTTTGGCACCTCTACATGGTTACAAACCACTTCCATATTTGTTAGAATTTCCATATTATATTCAAGTTGAGAAGGCAATCTCCTGTCATCAAAAAAACAGAAAGAACTCCCGTTGTCACACTTCACAACAAATGCCATATGAAACGTAGTAGCCCGAGGTATGTTAATTTAATTCTGGGATCTCATGTATTAGTAGACTCTCAAACATTATATACAGTATGTTTCTTTCCTTGATTAAGATTTGCAAAACATTCCTTTTCTATTTTACAACAATACAAATAAACAGATCAAGTACCACAGCTGTCATCTGTCACCTTAAGCATAAGATTTCATGCTTACTGATAGTGGCACCTGGTGGCCGAGGCTGGTACCGTATGCTAATTGTTAGCTAACAAGCAAAAAATAAAAAAAATAATCATAAATGTGTTGCAGAGGAGAAAAAAAAAAATGGAGAAAAAAAATTTCAATTTTTTTTTGTAGGACATAGGCACAGAAACGCACAAGACACCTTTTTTTTTCTTCTTTTTTTTTTTGCACAATGTGGTTCAGGGCTTCCATCTTTACAAACCCAGAAAGCCAGCTAGTTATTAAGCACAGGATTATAGAGGACAGATACACAGTGCCAGATATCAAGCAGCTCCTGGCAGAGCCAGGGTATGAACACAGGGACCCACAAATCAAAACAAACATTATTACATAAGATGATCAAATGCACTGTAGCACTAAAAAAATGCATTTATGATTAAATGCACAGGATTCTAAACCAGCTAAAAGAATCTCCAAGTATAAAGTTACAAAAATTTATAAATAAATAATCCAAGTATCAAATAGTGGGCAGTGTGGTCAGCTATCCAAGACCTTTGAAGATCAGATGCAAAACCAGCCTAAGACAAGACACCACAAACAGGAAAATAAACCCGAATGTCTATTTTGACAACTGTAAAGATTACACTGCTTTGAAGCCTTAAAAAAAAAAAAAAGGCTGAAGCCAAAACAGACATCAAACAGACAAAACAGCTACTACTGATGAAGGATGTCTAGCAGGATGTGTTCTGAAATCTGTACAGCACAACACTTTGTTTCACCATACCACTTAGGGCTGCGATGCACAATGCAGAGCCTGTGTAAATATTGGCAATGGGACGTTATACAACTGTGAGAGGTGTAGCCAGTGCCCTCAGAACAAGAGTAATGCAAGGTGCTGATGCCAAAAGATTACAAGGAACTGAGCAGGCTCAGTAAATAGCTCTTGAAGATAAGACCGTATCTTTCCTCCCACGAAAGCCCATTGCATGCAGGATTCATGTAGTGGAGATCAGAAAAAGGTTACATGGAATCTGAAGGAAAAGTCTGCCACCATACCCTCATGTCTCCAAACAGTTGCATCAAAATCTCAGCATGGGTTGTGTAAGCCTATTCAAGCCGGGTCCTTAAAGCGATAGCTTATGCAAAAATGAAGATTCTGTGTTCATCTACTCACCACTCAGGGACTGTTATTCTGCAATTAAAAAAAATCTCTCTTTTTGTGTTCCACAGAATAAAGTCAGTCATACAGGTTTGGAATAACATGAGGGTGAGCAAATTACAACATTTTCATTTTTGGGTATACTATCCATTTAAGTTTAGCATCAGACAGTCGTAAAAACAAACCAGTCACTCGAGAAGAGAAATCCGAAGAACTTGAGAGTAAAAAAAGTGAGCAGTTCGGCTCAACTCCCTCTCAAAAGGCTCATCAGCAAGAGACGGAGCGATCCGTCGGGGGATGGTGCATATTAGATGCAGATGGGGCATTAGAAGATGGAGTAAAACTACATCTAGTGGGTATGTTCTCTGTATCATCTCAAGAGAACCACTCAGGCTGAGCTCCCCGCTGTGCTGTGTTGATAAATATTGAGTGTCTGTTCTAGTGAGAAACTGGAGTAATGCTAGAAAAAAAAATTTATGCAAAAGGCAATCAACCCCTAGCCTATTAATCAATATGGCAGACCATCAATTTGCAGATGGGTTACTCATAAACACTGCAAGTTTTCATTTAAGTGCCAATTAGGGCTGAAATGATTAGTGTCCGTTATTGACAACATTGACAAAAAAATACAATGTCGACAATTTTTTTTTGCAGAATAGTCGTTTGATCTCATTTAATGTAACATGAGATCACATTAAACTCTAATGATGACACGTGAGAGCAGCACTGCAGTTCGAGGAAGAAAACAGCTCACAGTCAAGATGCACTCTAAATTTTCACAGCTCCAGGTGATGTAAATTGCAAAGTATGAGGGAATAATAATGCAAAAATACAAAATAAGTAAATACAGAAGCACTCTTGTTGTGGAATAAGCGGAGCTAGAGCAAAACTTGCGTGTCGAGCGTCTTTAAAGGAAACATCCCGCGTTACATCTTAAATGCAGTTAGATTTAATGCGTTATAGCTTTATTAAAGTTCAAATAATATGCAAGAAGGTCATGTAAATAACTACAAACTCCAAAACTGGCATTTCTCTGTGTGGTCAGTGCCTCTGAGTTGTCCCAATCTAAGGGGGAGAGATTGAAACTGCATTCGGCTGATGCACACACTGTCGTGTGGATCCCCATCCCTCGAGCATGCACGATTAATGCAGCTAGATTATAATGTGATGGCTCGTGACTTATTGGATCATAATATGTCACTATGCATTTCTTATCGTGAAGAAAACTGGCAATACGCAGCTCCATTTGTCGTGCACTTTGATTTAGAAACTGCAGACTTTTTTTTTTTTTTAACATTCACAAACAGCTATATAACACTACATGAAAGGTAATATTTGAAAAATAACAGGTGCACTTTAAGGATTTTTAGACAATTTTAAATGGAAAACAAGACAAACACTTGATAACTAGGATTTTTTGCAGTGAATTTTTTACTGAATTAAACTTAAGTATTTTTCTTCCCTTTAATTCAGTGAATGTCACTGAGGTATTTTTATAAGATGATTTTGTCCTCTTTATTGTTAGTAAGCATGTTTAATTCAACCTTTTAAGTTGGGGCACAAGCTGAATAATCTGTTAAGAGCTAATGATTAATCATTGCAATAATTGCCGAACAGTCGAATAATCATTCTAATAATCATTAGATTAATCGATTATCAAAATAATCGTTAGTTGCAGCCCTAGTGGCAATTGAAAGGCTCCAATCGATGGCCCCTGAATGATACGCACTCCTCTTCATACAAATGACGAGTTGGATAGGGTTCTGAAATGAATGTGTGCTCATTGCCTATAAAGAGTTCCTATGCCTGAGGGCAACGTAATCACAATACAAAACAAAAATCCCACCATGGACATAATGCTTGACCTCAATTGCCTCTAAACAATACATCTGTATTCATGCACAGGAGGGGAAAGCACAGGCACTGCAGTCTGATATAAATACAAATAAACCCTCTGCTGCAGCTCTACATGCCACATCATTCAACAACATTAGCTGAAAATGTATTTCAATGGCAGAATTCCATTGCCTCTTACTAGTTTTTTCTCCACATGGAAAACACTCCTTTAAACACGTAACAGTTAGGCTATGCCAATGTATTTATATAAACTATGAGGAATTTAAAAGCATAGCTACTTGAAAAGCATGGTATGTTCAACATTTAGTAAGTAATCTGAGCATTAAGCTACATGCTATGTAGGACAAAAGAAATGAAAGTAAACAAGCTGACAGATTCTAAAATGAATTCCTTTTTAAAAGGACAGTTCAGTCAAAAATGAAAATTCTGTCATCAAATACTTAGAACAAAAGCAAATGTTAAGCAGAATTTCAGCCTCAGTCACTGAGCTTGTTTACATGGACACCAGAAAGTCATTTATTGTGAAAAAGCTGCTTAAGGCTGGAAAGTGTCTTACCCGTTTCCACGCACTGTGTTCGTGGCTTTCTCTTTACTCCTGCATAAATGCGGCTTGGTCAATAACCAGCTTTCACCACAACAACGTAATTTCCACACAATGCTCGTTTAAATAACAAACATGGGCTTCGCTATTTTATTATCTGTCATTTCCAGATATTCTAGAGCTGTTGCTGTGTTTGTTTCCTTAACTTTCGTAACCATCACTGCAATAGTGGTGTTTCCCTCATACGTCAAACTCTAGGATTCCCTTAATTTACTTGAGTGTGCATACGTGGATGTGAGGGACAGCAGTCGATTTGAAATTGATGTGTATAAATGGGTATATTTTATATTGTATGTGTTTTTCCCTTTTACCACTGTACTCCAAGAAATTTTTAATTCTTTCCACAGTGTTGACTAGTTAATTTGATGTATGACTCCATCCTAAAACGTTACCCTTGCAAAAAATCTAGAGCTCTGGCAAACTTGATGCAAATTTACCACTTATAATTTTCACATGCAAATGAGCTTGCGATTTAATGCAAATGTTTGCCAGAAGTTCTTCACCTGTTGTGGTGAACCTGCAGCAAACCTTTGGTAACAATGGACAATTTGCCGCTTCTGGCAAACGCTTCTGTGACAAACATGAAGAGTTTGCCGTAAAGCTCATTTGCTTGTGAAAATAATTAGGGGTTTGCCAGAAGTCTCGATTATTGTAAGGGTAGTTATCCGGTCTGCTCCAACTCACATGGGCACCCTTCAAAAACTTATAAGAACGCTGCTAAGCTGCGTTCTCTGGGAGAATCCTGGATGTGTTAAACCATTTCTCTTAATTCCTTAAATGGCATAAGGAAAAAAATATAAATCTAATTTTCATGACTTTACAGAACATGTGAACGTAGTCACTATCCAGTTTCATTGCATTTTTTTTTGATCGTTTTGAAATGATTAGACGACGTTATCGACAACTTCAATAAAAAATTGTCGACAAACATTTTCATTGTCTAATAGTTGTTTGATCTTAACGTAACATAAGATCATATGAAACTCTAAAGACTGCACACAAGAGCAGCACTGCAGCTCGTGCCTGACTGAGGAGAGGAAGAAAACACATCTCACAGTCCAGACGCACTCTAAACTTTCCAAACAGCTTCAGGTGATGTAGACTGCAAAAGTATGAGGGAATTATAATGCAAAAATAATAAAATAAGTAAATACATAAATATCTAAAACTCCTTTAAAACAACGTATATTTACTTTAGCAGCTATAATGCAGAAGAATATACACTTGTATACAAAATACACTTATTTAAAATACATTCTCTTAGAGCAAGTCTAAATATCTTTTGTTACTTCAAGTAAATGTATCTTGTTTTAAGGATTTTTAGATGATTTTAAATGGGAAAAAGACAAATACACTTGATAACAAGTGAAATTTTGTAGTGTTTTTTGTAGTGAAATTTTTACTGAATTAAACATAAAAAGTATTTTTTCCCTTTAATTCAGTGAATGTCATTTAGAGGTATTTTTAAAAGATGATTTTGTCCTCTTTATTGTTAGCAAGCACATTTAATACAACCTTTTAAATCGGGGCACAAGCTGAATAGTCAGTTTAGAGCTAATGATTAATCGTTGCAATAATCGCCTGAATATTCGAATAATCGTTCTAATAATCGTTAGATTAGTTGATTATTAAAAATAATCGTTAGTTGCAGCCCTAATGGTGATTAGGGCTACATTCTTCTCAACATCATCTTTTGTATTCAACAGAAGTTACATTGGTTTGGAACAACATGAGGGTGAGTAATTGATCCCCCCCCCCCAAAATTTCATTTTTGGGTGCACTATCCCTTTAAGGAGGTCAGAATTAAAGCACTGACTATGTGGACTATTTAAGCATCATATAAATCCAGCTAAACAACAAGAACTAGAACTAACCAGAACTAGAACTAATATCACATATTCAATCCACTGTAATTCAGATGGCTCAAGTTTACATACAATTCTCAGGATATAGACCTACTTAACATTGGATTATGGCAATCATAAATAAATGGGGATTTACTGCTAACTGAATGTACACTCAATGTATCTACTTGCACATAACACTAGGGCACATTCTTGGTTTAATGCAATCACAAATATGTGCCAATTTACAACTACACCCTGCTGAATATTGTGACAAATATGTAATCTGGAATGTTTGCAAAGGAACATTACACAGATGACAACGCATTCTTGTTTAAAACGGGTAGGCTAACGAAAGCATATTGCTCTTGAATCAATTTCACAGAGGGATGCATTTTACCTGTAACAGTCAGCTCTTTCATTTACAATTTTACTTCTGTATAAAGGAAACTTCACAATGGCAACAACTAAACATACTCTTCTAGGTTGTTTTGTCCACTTAGTGGAGCAAGCGTGCATCAACACCAGGCTGATAACAGAATGTTCTGTGCAATGAATTAAAGGCCAATGAATCCAGACTACAGTGGCTGGACTGGGGAACAAGTGCTAAAGGTGCCAGTGAGCAAAACATGCTGTGAAAGTTGTGGCGGTGATGACCGCAGAGATGCGTACAGGTCATGATTTGAACAATGCAGAAGCTAA
The DNA here is from genome assembly GCF_019703515.2 of Myxocyprinus asiaticus. Classification (NCBI taxonomy): domain Eukaryota; kingdom Metazoa; phylum Chordata; class Actinopteri; order Cypriniformes; family Catostomidae; genus Myxocyprinus; species Myxocyprinus asiaticus. The sequence goes on from NC_059366.1 coordinate 25,222,404, forward strand.
AAGCTGAGGGAAAAACATAAAATTCTTAAGTTTCAAATGAACATTTAAAATTATAAACCACTTTGTCATCTATGGAAATGTGAGGCAGCATATTCACTAAATTCCAACCAGCCCGAGGACTAATTAGGCCATGTACACACTGCTGCAAAATTTCGTTGTCAGCTCACCTTTTTAATCCTGTTCTGTACACACACAGTTCAGTAATTTACCGGAGTGACAACCGCATTCTACTACCGAATTAACTTCCGAAAAATTCCAGTAGTGACAACCGCATTTTCAAAGAAACTATTCTTGCAAAAAATGTTCAGGAGACTGAAACAAAGAAAGAGTGAGAATCCTTTACATATGCATGTTCCATGAGACTGCACGCCTCCGAACAAACAGCGTGTCAGACATGCGCATAGGTTGCTTTTCTGTCATCTGTTCTTAAAAATATAATAGTGTGTTTCTTCAAGCATGTGTCTGTGTGTCTAACAGCATTTCTTGTGTCATTACGAATCCGAGATGTCTTGGTTACCCACCATGCACATTATATTCACTACCTGCAATTAAACTACTTCTGTCAGTGCGCATACAATGCTGCCTGTGTAATTTGATACGTTGGTAAAGAACATCTCGCTTTCAATGCGTTATTCATTTATCATTGTTTGCAAACTCTTCATTAGGCAGCTATTTTTATTCAAGGCTATTCTATTTGTTACGCCAGTATTTCCCAACCTTTTTTGTGCCACGGCACACTTTTTATAAATAAAAAAAAATCCCATGGCACACCTCTATCCCACATAACCATTGTCAATAGTTTTCCTTTTCAAGAACTTGTCCATGTCTTCCGACTGTCTTAGTAGCGTGTTTACTCATGTTTAAAATTCGGCTATGCAAAAAACAAGTCACGTACGCTGTATAATGAGGTCACAGCTTACAAGAGCGCTAATTGGGTAATGGAAAAAATAACTATTTACTTTTCTAATTTGTAGATTTGTTCTTGCAAATTAATTCTTGCAATGCCACAGCAAATTCATTTTCCACGACCCAACCCGTGATTCTCACAGCACTGTTTATGATGATCTGTGCGGCTGAGCACTCGAGACCAGCCCACGTGTAAATGCACATCTCTGTGATGATCTATCCATTAAGCCATGCTGACTGATACGGGTAGAGCGGTTTCCTTTCGCGTTTGGAACATTAGCCGTTTTATATTTTTCATACGCAAGAAAAAACACAGAGCACAATCAGAGAGTCGGCCAACTTTGTAGTCGCACCAAAGTGTGACCGCTTGCAAAGTTTAATCGCACTGTTAGGAAAAATGGTGGCAAAATTAGTCGCAGTCTGGAGCCTTGATTTATTTTGTGGAATTTGATAATTTTCCATGGCACACCTGACAATCTTTCATGGCACACATGGCACAGTGGTTGGGAAACACTGTGTAAGGCAATTGTATTAATATTGGAAGTTCCATTCATAATGTTTCCACCAGTATAACATTTCACACCAGTGTTGTCCCTTGTAGAGTAAAACCGGCAACACCGTACACCATGGCCACCCTACTTGGGGTCATTGTCCATTTGGAAGACCCATTTGCGACCGAGCTTTAACTTCCTGGCTGATGTCTTGAGATCGCTTCAATATATCCACTTAATTTTCCTTCCTCATGATGCCATATATTTTGTGAAGTGCACCAGCCCCTCCTGCAGCAAAGCACCCCCACAACATGATGCTGCCACCCCCATGCTTCATGGTTGGGATGGTGTTCTTCGGCTTGCAAGCCTCACCCTTTTTCCTCCAAACATAGCGATGGTCATTAGGCCAAACAGTTCAATTTTTGTTTCATCAGATCAGAGGACATTTCTCCAAAAAGTAAGATCTTTGTCCCCATGTGCACTTGGGAACTGTAGTCTGGCTTTATGGCAGTTTTGGAGCAGTGTCTTCTTCCTTGTTGAGCATTCAGGTTGTGTCATTATAGGACTCCTTTTAATGTGGAAATATAGATACTTGTCTGCCTGTTTCCTCCAGCATCTTCACAAGGTCCTTTGCTGTTGTTCTGGGATTGATTTGCACTTTCGCACCAACCTATGTTCATCTCTAGGAGACAGAATGTGTCTCCTTCCTGAGCAGTATGATGGCTGCGTCGTCCCATGGTGTTTATACTTGCATACTATTGTTTGTACAGATGAACGTGGTACCTTCAGGCATTTGGAAATTGCTCCCAAGGATGAACCAGACTTGTGGAGGTCCAAAATTGTTTTTTCTGAGGTCTTGGCTGATTTCTTTTGATTTTCCCATGATGTCAAGCAAAGAGGCACTGAGTTTGAAGGTTGGCCTTAAAATACATCCACAGGTACACCTCCAGTTCAGTACAAGTCCTATCAGAAGCTAACTGGCTAACTGTCTAAAGGCTTGACATTATTTTCTGGAATTTTCCAAGCTAACTTTTCCAAGCTAACAGTTAACTTGGTGTATGTAAACTTCTGACCCACTGGAATTATGATATAATCAATAAAAAGTGAAACAATCTGTCTGTAAACAATTGTTGGAAAATGACTTGTCATGCACAAAGTAGATGTCCTAAATGACTTGACAAACTATTGTTTGCTAATATTATATCTGTGGAGTGGTTAAAATATGAGTTTTAATGACTTCAGCCTAAGTGCATATAAACTTCTGACTTCAACTGTGTGTGTATGCATGTATGCATGCATGCATGTATGCATGTATATAGATATATATATATATATATATATATATATATATATATATATATATATATATATATATATATATATATATATATATATATATATATATATATATATATATATATATATTTATTAGGGCTTGGCGATATATCAATCTCGATAGTTTTCAGCCTGTTAACTATATTCAATACATATGTATATATATATATATATATATATATATATATATATATATCTCAAATTATGTATTGGCTCAAGAGTTTTTTTTTTGTTTTTTTTTTTATCTGAGGAACCATAATTTCATCCAAAGAGCCACTGTAGCCAAGTAGATTCAATATTTTGAAGACATTAAATGAAAATCAAATAATTAGTTTTCAAAAACTATACACAAGGGAGAATGAAATTCAATCATTTTCATTGATATGCACTCTGTATTTAAATTTAATATAAAATTATATATAATAGCTTAATAAAAAGCATGATTTACCTTCAAATGCTTTACTAATATGTTTTTATGAATGAACAAGGTGTGCAAAGCTACTTCACTGACTTTTTAAACCCCAGTTGAACATTGCATAATACTAAATTATTACTGGGACACGTCAGGTATAGGATTATAATATAATGCTGAATAATCACTATTATTCTGATTATTAGATTTGCGTTATATAAAAGTAATGTATTTATTTCCTGTTTACTTCACCTCCACCTTGGTCTTTTATTTTGACACCAAAAGTTCTGTCATATTTACTTCAACTTCACAGGGAGCTTTTATTGTAACACAGAAAAGGCAATATGTATTTGACAGTTTACAATGTTCCGCATTTCCTGAAAAGCTGTAATCTCCTCTTCTGTTATTCTGTGCCATATTTGTAGATTTGTATAATAACTTCTAACTGTTACTAATGTCTGGAATTGCACGAATGCTTGAACCTGCATTACTTTGATTACACAATGCACGTGAACTGATCTGAGAGTCTGAATCATGCCGCCATGCGCATGCACACAGATCAGTGAGTCACTAGTTCGTTCTGAATCACACAAAGACCATGTTTAACTGTCTTTAAATCACAGCCTTTTGTGGATTAATAACCACATATGACCAACTTGAACTTTGATTTTATTTTGATTAATTGTGCAGCCCTGAAGGATCGTGAAATTAGTCTACTAATGCGTTCTGCAAGTCATGACCCACCAAATTTCATGTGCAGTAGCGGGTAATTTTGCTCATCTATCCACCACTGTGGTGGGTGACCTGCAAGATGTCTCAGGGTGACGCATGACAAGAAGTACTGTTAGACACAAAGACACGTACTTGAAGAAACACACTTTAATATATTTTTAAGAACAGATGACAGAAAAGCTGTCGATGCAAGTGTCTGATTCACGGTTTGTTCAGAGGCAAAGCGTGAGCAAGTCTCTTGGAACACACACGTAAAGAGTTCTCACTCTTTCTTCTCTAGTTTAGACATCTGAAAACAGTTTGCAAGAATAGCGTCGTCCATGAGAATGCTGCTGAACTGAACAACTAGTTGTTAATGACATGATCAATGGCACGTGTGAGAGGTTCCCGTCTTCTCCTGCAAATCACACAGAGGTATGTGTCATTCATAAATTCCCATCTCTCTCTCCCCACACTGTAGTTTCTCTCATTAGCCCTGCAGTCTCAGGGTAATCCGTACATTACAGTCCAGAGTGCGCACGATGTTTAACAACAGCCGCTTAGACACGCATAAAACATGGCGATTCTGTCGACCTTTGCTAAATACACATTGTCGGATGACAATACATCTCTGGTAGATAACCTCTTTCCACAAAAACAGCGAACACAAAATGGGTTAAATTGGTGGCATTCAAGTTTTACAGGTGTGATACGCCACATCGTTGCTATGGCTACACTTGTCAATCATCATGCAGGAGTCAGTCCAGTATTCCGTAGACACATGGAATGAAAATTTAGGGGATTTATTCCCACAATTAAATGCGGTTGTCACTCCCGAAACTTTGTAGTGTATACGTGGCCTTAGAGAAATAAATAAAACTAGTGTGAATGAGCTCTCAAAGTATGCATTAGCCAACACAACAGACGATGGATAAAAATAATATTTTTAAAAGGGATAGTTCACCCAAAATTTTTTAATTCTCTCATTATTTACTCACCCTCATGATATCCCAGGTGTGTATGATTTCACCAGAACACATTTGAAGAAAAATAGAAAAATATCTTGGCTCAGTAGGCCCTTAAAATCCAAGTGAATGGAGATATCCCTTTTGAAGCTCCAAAAAAAAAAAAAAAAAAAAAAAAAAAAAAAAAAAGACAGTCAGCATAAATGTCATCGTTATGACTCCAGCTGTTAAATGTATGTCTTCTAAAGCGATACGATCACTTTTGGTGCGAAACAATATCAATATTTAAGTACTTTTTAACTATAATCCAAAGTGAAGGTAAGCTTCATGAGAGACGACACAAGAGTCTAAGCGGTCTCTTGTGTGACGTATTCTCGTTGCCATGATACTGACATAATCTCACGTTCTCCACTTGGTTGAGACATCCAGGAGAAGCATACTGCTCCTGACCGGAGCATGATTTAGAGTTAAAAAAGCACTTAAATATTTATCTTTTTCACACCAAAAGCGTCTGTGTGTGATTTTTTGAGCTTCAAATGTGTTCTGGTGAAGAAAGAAAATCACACACACCTGGGATATCATGAGGGTGAGTAAATAATGAGAGAATTAAAACTTTTGGGTGAACTATCCCTTTTAGCTTGCCATTAGCCAACATAGACAATGGATAAAAATCTTTTTAAACTTGCCATTGTTTTGGATGCATGGCATTACTTTCTTCCTGAGAGCACAATAAGAGATGTTAGGCAGAATGTTAATGAAAGTAAACGTCAGTCACCATTCACTTTCATTGTACTGAAAAAAGATGCACAAAAAGTAAACGGTGACTGAGGCTAGAGAAAAGAAAGTCATACTGATTTGGAACAACATAAGGGTGAGTAAATGACAAATAAACTATCCTTTTAAGAAGCTAGTGAGTATAAATCACAACATACGTTTAAGGCTACATGAGCCATTCCCTGCTGTATCCACTGTGAAACAGAGTAATTATCAGTAAGAATCACTTGAAGCAGTAAACATGGGCTTTAACCCACATTAAACTTGCCTGCTGCTTTTCTTATCTTCACAAGCTTTGAATCCCGAGATCTCAAGCTTTAATAGCCACAAGTAGGAGCATATCTTTTAAAAGGTGGCGTGCATGTGGTTATGCTTTGCCCTCATCCCATAACCTGACACTGACAGTAATTGACACGTAATTGTGTTTCTCCCTGCTTGGTTTGTGTGATCCAATTCAATGACAAGCACATAAGAATCATCTTTCATGTGGTTTGAGACCAACTAGAGAGAAGATTTTATTTAAACTCGGCAATGTTTCACGCTTCAGTGTGAAAGAGGAATGTAGGGCAGATCTGTTTTAATACTGAACCGTGACTTGTCCCATTACATTTTCCAACCAGCTATTAGCTCATCCAGGCCTCTAAAGCCATGGAACTTAACGAGGACGGCAGGGCTATTACATTACCATTACTTCAATCAGGTCAGTCTGCCTGAGGAACAGCAACACGGTACACGCTCGGGTATCTGAGAGTCAGGGTAACTAAGTGACAATTACTGAAGCCCTAATTAAGCCATTGCCACTTCAGGCTGGGTCAGACTCTTTCTTCATTATGCATATATGTGATGGCAGTGGCATCAGTGTTTAGGGACATGGGTTGTTAACACAATACAAATGGCAACAAATTGATGTAGGAACTCTAGAATTACAGAGATCTCAATCTTGCCCTCTCAATACCAACTTTAACAAAACCGCAAAGCCTGTCTCTGCTGTGCCTCTTCAACTGATGTTAGTCTAAATGCCATGTAATAACTAAAAGTGTTAAAAACAATGGACACAAGCATGAACTCACACTCATGAAATGCACAATGGACAAAATTTTCACTGAAAAATTACTTAAATTACATGTTTTTCACCAAAACCAATTGAATGCCTTTAGAAGACTTTGAATATGACGCATGAGATGCATGGACTACTTTTATGATATTTTTGGGTCCTTTTAAAGCTTTTCAGTGAATACACTGTCAACTGCCATTGTATTGAAAAGACAGGCCAGAAAATTTAACATTCTGCGTTTCGTAAATTTCAATTTTGGGTGAACTAGGCCTATTACTTTAATATGCCTTTCTAAAAACATTAGCTCTTTGAGATGTATATAAACAGTGATGCTGATTGAACAGTTACAAATGTACCAGTTACATAATTTTTTTTGGCTACTACTGCCTCGAAAGGAGCATTTAGCAGAAGTCACAGAGGATGGAGATGGTATCAAAGCAAACAACAAAACACTGAACTGGACAAACATAGTTGCTCACAAACTCAAAAGACCTGCACAACAATTCACTTAGCCTACTATCTGTAGGTTTGGGAGTCATTTTCAGATTTCAACAACATTCAAGATAACTCTAGGATGCTTACAGCACTATTTGATCAATTATGAAATGTACTTTTTTTTTTTAGGCGCAGAAAGTTAAGGCAAGATTTCTTTTGGAGACCAAAGTAAAATGCACCACTAAGACTATAATGCCGTAATGACATTTCTAGAAAGTGAGCAAACTGCATTAGCCACAGCTGGTAAACAGCGGTATAGCACAGTTTCAACACCATTACTGAAGAACAGATGTAATCAGCATCAGCTTTAAAAGACCTTCATCGAATTAAAATATTTTAAGCTAAGCAAGAGTTGAGAATGTCAAAAAAAAAAAAAAAAAAAAAAAAGAGGCCAGCCATGAGATTTAATATACCTTCAATGCAAAATCTAATCCTGCCAGCTAATGGGACAAAAGAAAGGCGGATTTGGCCCTCTCTTTTCTCATAATTTAACCCCTCTCAGAATATAATAGAGAGGCCTGGAGCAGCTGCAGACTGACCAGTCCCCAAGCACACAATTAACAACAAAAGAGCCCTTTTAACGCACTGAGCTAATCAGCAGCCGGCCCACCACTGCAGTCCCCCTGAACCATCTGCAAGACGGCAGACCTTCTCCCTGATTGAGAAAAAAAAAAAAAAGACTGGCACCAAGCTATCATGTCCTAGGGTCAATGAAGCACATTGCTTAGCAACAGTCAAGCCCCTGTGCCTGGAAACCAAAAGCTTTTGCTTTCAAAGAGCAACTCAATAAAGAGTGGACAAGGCAATGTGCTCCAAGATTTGATTACCAAATGGCCTCCAAGTGTTAGTTGACCACTACAGAAAAAGAGCATTAAGAGCCACCTAGTATTGAGCTTAAGTGACCAGAATTTTGGACACGCAAGATGACACTGAGTGCATAAAAATGTTCTGCATGCGCAAGATGATATTTTGAGCACACTAAAAGTTATTTTGTACATGCTTGAACTTGAGTTTTGTAAAGCAATGTATCTTGCAAAAAAAATTATTCATCTTTGAAAGTGCAAGATCTCTCGCCCTCCTCATTTGTGCTCTGTGCGCTCTGAACTTTAGACTACTCGCTTGCTTTTACACCCGTATTCCGACAAGTCCTGCCTCCTACGTCAGGATTGGCTATTAGGAGCTGCTTACAAGCTCTCTGTGATTGGACAGTTGAGGTAGCTACAGCAACCATGAACATCTCAGTGTAAATATTGCAGAAGAGCCAGCAGGCACAATGCTCCAAGTTCAGTACACACTTTAAATACTGTATGCAGTTACCATTACAAAAGATATTTACCCTGTGGATTATAGACATACCAGGAATACTGTAAGACTTAACTTACTGTAATGCAAGTTTTTCAAAATATAGTAGTCTGGGATCATGCAATGCTAAGGATTTCTTTCTATTTTTTACTTTTTGCAGTCTAAAACAATTGAGGTTCAATATACTGTACATTTAATTTACCCCAAACTATGACAGGAGACATAATTAGCCTCTTCTCCCTTTCTTCAGTTTCTTCTCATTAATCAGTTTTGCCATAGGGGTTCTGGTAGAATGCATAAACAATAAAAACAGCATACTGAACATTTCAAGACCCCACAGCTTTGAATACAAACATAAACAGTTCTAATTTATTATCAAGAATAGAATGTTAATTCTATTGAATTTATAATTTTCATAATATTTATAATACACAAAGCTGTTGAAAATAATATTTCATGTAATTATAACAAAAAGAAAGTTCAGTGGTTGCTGATCCATGGTAGACTGTAATCTGGTCACATTTATTTTAATAAACTGCTCTCTCAGAATATCCTTTGGGATAGAAGTCAAATTGAGTTCCCCCAAAACTACACTATTACATTTTACAGTGTAGTTTTACACATGGGAGAGATTATATTAATATAATTTCAGATAAAAGTGGTAGCTAACATGGCCAATCTAGCAGCTATGTAAGTGTAACTTGGCAACCTAGATAACAAAATACTAGCCAAGAGAACCACATACTAATATAGACCATACTCAGAGAGCTAGACAGTAGTGGTTGACCGATATATCGCAGAGGCCGATAAATTGGCAGATTTTCTGACTTTAATTATCGGCATCAGCCGATAAATTCTCGTCTGGCCGATTTGTTTCTTGAGGGCGCAGAGAATCGCCTGCTTGCATGTGAAGCAACCGAGACATGTAAACGACCAGTCACGGTTCGTTTTGTTGTTACGTGCCATCATGCTACTACAATAATAGACCGGTGTCATTTCAGAGCTGCGGCAGACGCGTTTGAGCTCAGAATGTTGAAGTGCTCACCTGTTTCATTCTCCCTCTCTTTCCTCAACTTGTGACTTAACTGTCTTGTCTAATGATAAAAAGGCAAATATCAGTTGAACTAATATCATATACCGGATCTCTTTCCAACGAGAGACTGTTGCATTATCAGTCTTACAGAAACTTGGATGTCTGCGGAGATTCCAGACTCGACAGAGCTAAAGACCTCTCAGGTAAAAGCAGAGGCGGTGGTGTATGTTTTATGATAAACAAATCCTGGTGTGATCAGAAGAACGTACATTCTATCAAGTCTTTCTGCTCTCCTGATCTGGAATCTCTCATGCTTCTGTGTCGGCCATTCTGGCTACCAAGGGAATTCACAGCGGTCATTATCACAGCTATATTCATCCCCCGACAAGCCGACACAGACCGGACACTCAAGGAACTGTATGGGAGTATAAGTGAGCAGGAAACCATGCACCCTGAGGCCACATTCATTGTAACAGGGAACTTTAACAAAGTCAATTTCAAATCAATCGCACCGAAATACTACCAATACATCAGTTTCAACACACAAGGGGACCGGGTTTTGGACCATTACTACTCTCCCTTCCGGGATGGCTACAAATCCCTCCCCCGCCCACTATTAGGCAAATTGGACCACTCTTCCATTCCGTTTCTGCTCGCTTACAGGCAGCGCTGGTCAGACCAATCAGATTCTGTGCTACAAGACTGTTTTGATCACGCGGACTGGGAGATGTTCCAGTCCGCCTCTGATGACGACATCGAAGTTTTTCACGAAGAACGTGTTTCATCAGTAAGTGCATAGGAGGACATTGTACCGACCAAAACTATACGGATCTACCCGAACCAGACACCATGGATTAAAAGCGATGTTCATGCGGCACTCAATGCGCGGACCCCCGCTTTTAATTCCAGGAATGTGGAGGCGCATAAACAAGCCAGTTATGCCCTCCGCAAAACTATCAGAGCAGCCAAATGCCAGTACAGGGACAAGATTGAAGGACAGTTCAACACCACCGACTCAAGAAGCATGTGGCAGGGAATTAATATCATCACGGACTTCAAAGGGAATAAAAACTCTGCCGTGAACACCGCTGCCTCTCTCCGATGAGCTAAATTTTTATGCTCGTTTCGAAGGAAATAACACCGCCCTCACGGAGAGAGCTCTCGCAGCCGAAGCTACAGAGGTTAGTTCACTCTCCGTCTCTGCAGTGGATGTAACCCGATCCTTCTGACGGGTGAATATCCGTAAAGCCGTGGGTCCAGACAGCATTCCGGCCGTGTCATCAGAGCGTGCGAACCAACTGGCTGGTGTTTTTATGGACATTTTCAAACTTTCCCTCTCCTTGTCTGTAGTCCCCACATGCTTTAAAACATTCACCATTTGTGCCTGTACCAAAGCAATCCAAAATTACTTGCTTAAATGACTGGCGTCCTGTTGCTCTGACCCCCATCATCAGCAAATGCTTTGAGAGACTAATCAGATTACATCTGCTCTGGGTTGCCCACCTCACCAGACTCACTGCAGTTTGCTTACTGCAACAACCGCTCCACTGATGATGCCATTGCATCTACACTACACACGGCTCTCTCCCACCTGGAAAAAAGGAACGCTCATGTGAGAATGCTGTTTGTAGACTACAGCTCAGCATTCAACACCACAGTGCACTCCAAGCTTGATGTGAAACTCCAGGCTCTGGGCTTAAACAGCTCGCTGTGCAGCTGAATCCTGGACTTCCTGTCAAGCAGACGCCAGGTGGTTAGAATGGGCAGCAACATCTCATCACTGACCCTCAACTCTGGAGCCCCACAGGGCTGTGTTCTCAGCCCACTCCTGTAATCCCTGTACACACATGACTTTGTGGCAACACACAGCTCCAATGCCATCATTAAGTTTGCTGATGATACGACGGTGGTAGGTCTGATCACTGACAATGATGAAACAGCCTACAGAGAGGAGGTGCACACTCTGACATGCTGGTGTCAGGAACACAACCTCTCACTCAACATCAGCAAGACAAAGGAGCTTGTGGTGGACTTCAGGAGAAAAGACAGAGAACACAGCCCCATCACCATCAATGGAGCACCGGTGGAGAGAGTCAGCAGCTTCAAGTTCCTCAGTGTCCACATCACAGAGGAACACACATGGTCCGTCCACACTGAGACCGTTGTGAAGGCGGCTTACCAGCGCCTCTTCTTCCTGAGACAGCTGAGGAAGTTTGGAATGAACCACAACATCCTCACACGGTTCTACACCAGCACTGTAGAGAGCATCCTGACTGGCTGCATCACTGCTTGGTAGGCAACAGCACCGCCCTCAACTGCAAAGCCCTGCAAAGGGTGGTGCGAACTGCCAGACACATCATCGGAGGCGAGCTTCCCTCCCTCTAGGACATATATACCAGGCGGTGTGTGAAAAAAGCTCGGAAGATCAGAGACTCCAGCCACACGAGCCATGGGCTGCTCTCACTGCTACCTTCAGGCAGGCGGTATCGCAGCATCAGGACCCGCACCAGCCGACTTCGTGACAGCTTCTTCCCCCAAGCAATCAGACTTTTGAACTCTTGATCTCTCATGATCAAAATACATCAGCACTGCACTTTACTCATATCTCACACTGGTCTGTCATAAATTAATATTTAATTTATTTGTTAAATTAATTGTAAATTGGTATATGTCTCATCATGGTCATAACTGCTATGTTGCTCGGAACTGCACCCAAGACTTTCACCCACTGTTGCACTTGTGTGACAAAGTGATTTGATTTGAAAGTAAAAGCATTTCACGTGTGCTATATGTCTTATCCACTATGTACTGTATGTTTGATTCTGTATTTTTTGAGAAAATGCGAATACTAACGTGTAGTGCTCGACCGATATATCGCAGAGGCCGATAATCGGCCGCTATTCTGACTTTTTTAATGATCTGCATCGGACAATACATTTTCCTGTTTGGCCCATTTTTTTTTTTTTGAGGGCACCGAAAATCGCCTGCTTGCATGTGAAGCGTCTGAGACATGTAAACGACCAGTCACCGTTTGTTTTGTAGTTACATGCCATTGTGTTACTACAATAGTAGAACAACATAGTGTCATTTAAATGGTCCGCATATCAGAGCCGCGTTTGAGCTCAGTGTTAATGTGCTCACCTGTTTCATTCTCCCTCTCTCTCCTCAACAGTTCCCCGTAAATTTTACCTGTCTTGTCTAATGACAAAAAGGCAAATATCAATCAAACTATTATCATATATTATCAGGAGATGGATCCGCAGGAGCACGTGAGTACAACTTCAAGACTGCGTCCGAAACCAGGAAAATGCTGCCTCCTGAGGTTGTATATGGTGGTCCGATGAAAATAAGTACTTTTCAAACTGTTCAGAGACCAGCTTCCTTATGAATTCCATTCATTCAAAACAGATGTCAGTTAAGCCATTAACTGATTAGGCAACAAGATAGCAAGTCAGCTGCCTACATTTTCGGATGCAGCCCAAGGTAAAAGTGCTTCACGTGTGCTATAAGTAGATGTCTTATTCACTACGCACTGCATGTAAAATTGGTTTGATTCTGTATATTTTAAGTAAAGGCGATTGCTAATGTGGACATGACATCCATGGTTGCTGAACTACTGTGTGTACTGTTATTTCCTTCTTCCTAATATTAACAATTTCTTCATTTTCATCAATAAATTACTAAAATTTGATGACTAAACAGAAATCTGAAGAAACAAACATTTAAAATACAATTATTTTTGTTTTGTGTGAAATTGAATAAATATAGTGCTAAATAAGAGTTTTTTTTATTTATTTTTTTTAGCAATTATATGTTTATGTTATTTACTATTTTTAATTGTGTGATATATCGGCATTGTATCGGTATATTGGCCATTAAAAAACCCATATCGGTCGACCACTACTAACGTGGACATGCCATCCATGGTTGACTACTGTGTGTACTGTTATTTCCTTCTTCCTAATATATTAATTTCTTCATGTGCAAATAAATTACTAAAATTTGATGACTAAAGAAAGAAACTGCTATCTACCATTTAAAATACAATATTTTTTTACAAAGTTAAAGTTTTGTGAAATTGAGTAATATAGTGCTAAATAAGCACTTTTTTTTTTTTTTTTTTTTTTTTTGCAATTATATGTTTGTTATTTACTATATTTAATTGTGTGATATATCGGCATTGTATCGGCCACCCTGCTCTCTGAATATCGGCATCGGCCATTAAAAAAAAAAAACCATAACGGTCGACCACTACTAGACAGATGTTTATTTAGCTAGTAAGCCTATTGGCAGTGTATAGACTAAAAATTATATTTCATAAAGGTTAAAAAAAAAAAAAAAAAAAAAAAAAAAAGTTGTCAACAAAAGAACTGCTTTCATGTGGTCATAGTGTTACACATTTCCTTTCTTGTAAACAAACTATCCCCTTCTCCTCTTGTTTTGATTAGCAGTATGATCTGTGATCAAGCCAGCCAATCAAAATTTACCACCTCATCTCTGATTGGCTGAAATTCTGCCACATTTTAATGCTGTGAACTTGAGCAAGCAAGTGGTCAAAGCTATGAGTACAAGCAGAGTGGGTAGTATGAGAGCGCGAGTGAGATCTTGCACAATCAAAAACAGTGTAGTTACATAAATTGCAGAATTCTGTGCAAATTCACATTCAAACTTTATGCAAGCACAAAATGTATTTTTGTTTGCTAAAAAATGAATTAATCTTTGCAAGAAGATACACTGCTTTACAAAACTGAGTTCATGTGCGTACAAATTACCTTTGCATGCGCTCAAAATATCATCTTGCATGTGCAGAACATTTTTGTGTGCTCAAAATAAAATCTTGCATGCTCAAAATATTTTGCACACGCAGAATTGTGCCACAATCACCAGAAGTGCTGATCACCATCCACTTGCATTGTATGGATCTACAGAGCTGAAATATTGTTCAAAAAATCTTTGTGTTCAGCAGAAGAAAGTAAGTCATACACATCTGGGATAACATGAGGGTAAGTAAATATTAAGATAGGTTCGTCACACATGATATTATATATGGAGACTATTCCACACTGTAGCCCAAAATGAACATTATATAAAGAATAAGAGACCTGCATAAAACTGTGATAACCTTAACTTAAAGGGTTTGTTGCAACTAGCCCCTGGTGTTTATGAATTGTGGAAATGACAATCTGCTATACTCTGATGCAGGTATTACATAAAGGTTGTGGTTTTTTAAAAACATTTACAAAAAAAAAAAAAAAGTAAGGTTAAGTCCCAGTTGAACACAGCCCAACCAGAATGTCACACACTGGAACACAGGATACCAGATGAGGGTGAATCACAAGATCCTGTGGATTTATAACAGACTCAGGTAACGATGCCGTTTTATCAATATCAGCAATGTTTCCCATGACATCATCTTCACTCCAATTGGTTGTCGCTGCTGAATGCCACTCCTAATTTGCATAAAGTTTAACCGGACACGCCTGCATCTAGTCGCCAAAGGTTGCTTAAACAACTGTACAACCCATAGACCCTTTTTACAGATTATGGCCACGTGTTTATGCCTTATTTAGCAGTGAAAATTTAGCAAACTTATTTATATTTGCAATTTAATTATTTATAACATTACCCTGGAATTACCACAGATGCGATGAGGTTTCTTAAACTGCTGCTGAGAGTGTGACAATGAATTTCCCATCTCTCTTCTGACTGTCGTAATCCATCGCTCTTTTTCTTCATTTGGAAAGTTGTGGAAACGTAATAGTGGCATTCTCCTTTTGATTTTGGAGCAAATGGGTAAGATTTAAAAAAATAAAAATAATAATAAAAATAATAATAATATTATTATTATATATAAGGCCTGTGCGCTACGACTAATTTGACTGTCGTTTAAACGGAAGTTTTGTAACCGACTAGTCTAAAGAGAAACCAACCTTCAGAAAACAGTAAAAAAAAATATGTTTTTATGCGACCCATTTAAAATACTTAATCTATTCCAAATCCGATGCTAAATTCTACTGAAAAGGGGCATTCACCTGCGACGTGCTCGCCTCGAATTATGATCATTGTACATTAAATATAGAACATGACATGCATTCACTGAATCATCATTAGCGAATATTTTATAGACATATTTATTGAAAACAATTGAATGAAGAGTGCAGGATCAATGGAACAACCATTAAAAGCCTGTTCTAAATGGAAATCACCAAGTAAAAGTTACTTAACATTAAAACAGTCAGGACATTGTTGAAAATAATTAACAGGTAGACTAAGCCAAATCTATGACAGAAAATATGCGCTGAAAATTTGCACGTATTTCACGATGTGCAGTCGTGCATTAACCATTGATCTAATATGACAGCTGTTCGGTAAAGAACGTTAACCAATAACAGTTACGATGTAAAAAATAAATAAATAAATAAAAATGTAGCTATAGGATAGAAAAAAATTGGCCTGTGATGTAGCCTGCAATAAACCTAATGTATTCTAGTTTAACCCGATAAGCAGTCGGCACCTCGTTGAAAATAGCCTTCTTAATCAGCAGATTAAAAAATTTCTTAACTAGCCTAAAACAGTTATTTTCTAGGCTACTTACTCAAAAGCATACATTTTTTGATGAGTAAAATTAACCCATCGACATGGTCCGGTGAAAGACGGGACTTGACTCACCTGAGGTGGCTATTCCTGGAAATTAAACTTTATATCTGCTCCAGATATCCTCTTTTTAAATAATATTTGTATTATTAATTCTATTTAAAATATGTAACATTAATATGACAGTAATTTAAGTGCAGCCTCTGTAAAAATATAAAGCCAAACGTAAATGTGTAAAAATTATTATCAGTTTAATGGGGGGAAATATTAACCGACTAGTAATTCCAGTGTCGACTAGCAGCATCAGAACTGTTTAGTCGACTAGTCTCGCACATCCCTAATATACACACACACACACACACACACACACACACACACACACACACACACACACACGGGGGAGGGGCCAAAAGTTTGGAATAATAATAATAATAATTATTATTAGAACTTTATTAATCCCCACAGGGCAATTAATATTGTACAGATTGTGCTGTTTCATAAGGAAATTGGTACTTTAATTCACCAAAGTGGCATTCAGCTGATTACAAAATATAGTCAGGACATTACTGATGTAAAAAAACAGCACCATCACTATTTGAAAAAAGTCTTTTTTTTTTTTTTTCTCCCAATTTGGAATGCCCAATTCCCAATGCACTCTAAGTCCTCGTGGTGGCATAGTGATTCGCCTCAGTCCGGGTGGTGGAGGACAAATCCCAGTTGCCTCCGCGTCTGAGACAGTCAACCCGCGCATCTTATCACGTGGCTTGTTGAGCGCGTTGCCACGGAGACATAGCGCATGTGGAGGCTTCACGCCATCCACCGCGGCAACCACACTCAACTCACCACGCTCCCCACCGAGAACAAACCACATTATAGCGACCGCGAGGAGGTTACCCCATGTGACTCTACCCTCCCTAGCAATCGGGCCAATTTGGTTGCTTAGGAGACCTGGCTGGAGTCACTCAGCATGCCCTGGGATAGCGAACTAGCAAACTCCAGGGGTGGTAGCCAGCGTATTTTACCACTGAGCTACCCAGGCCCCGAAAAAAGTCATTTTTGATCAAATCGAGACAGGCCCCATTTCCAGCAGCCATCACTCCAACACCTTATCATTGAGTAATCATGTTAAATTGCTAATTTGGTACTAGAAAATCACTTGTCATTATATCAAACACTGCTGAAAGCTATTTGGTTCATTAAATGAAGCTTAACATTGTCTGTGTTTGTTTATGAGTTGCCAGAGTATGCAATAGACTGGCATGTCTTAAGGTCAATATTAGGCCAAAAATGGCAAAAAAGAAACAGCTTCCTCTAGAAACTCGTCAGTCAATCATTGTTTTGAGGAATGAAGGCTATACAATGCTTGACACTGAAGATTTCATACAAAGGTGTACACGACAGTCTTCAAAGACAAAGGACAACTGGCTCTAACAAGGACAGAAAGAGATGTGGAAGGCCCAGATGTACAACTAAACAAGAGGATAAGAACATCAGAGTCTCTAGTTTGAGAAATAGATGCCTCACATATCCTCAGCTGACAGCTTCATTGAATTCTACCCGCTCAACACCAGTTTCATGTACAACAGTAAAGAGAAGACTCAGGGGTGCAGGCCTTATGGGAAGAATTACAAAGAAAAAGCCACTTTTGAAACAGAAAAAAAAAACAAAGAAAATGTTAGAGTGGGCAAAGAAACATAGACATTGGACAACAGATAATTGGAAAAGAGTGTTATGGATCTTAACCCCATTGAGCTTTTGTGGGATCAGCTAGACTGTAAGGTGCGTGAGAAGTGCCCGACAAGACAGCCACATCTATGGCAAGTGCTACAGGAAGCGTGGGGTGAAATGTCACCTGAGTATCTGGACAAACTGACAGCTAGAATGCCAAGGATCTGCAAAGCTGTCATTGCTGCACATGGAGGATTTTTTGATGAGAACTCTTTGAAGTTGTTAAGAAGTTTTTTTCAAATTGTAATAGTAATTTTTCATGTTATTAATGTCCTGACTATACATTGTGATCAGCTGAATGCCACTTTGGCAAATAAAAGTACCAATTTCTTTCCATAAGCGAAAATCTGTAATTTTTTTGTATTTAAGTCTTGGCCTTCAGTGCGATTCATGACATTAAGAAAACACTGTTTCACAATCCATCCACAGAACTGCCACTCACTGGATGTTTTTTGTTTTTGGCACCATTTAGAGTAAATTCTAGAGACTGTTGTGCGTGAAAATCCCAAACCAACCCATCTGGCACCAACAATCATCCATGCAATTATCTAATCAGCCAATCGTGTGGCAGCAGTACAGAGCATAATCATGCAGACACGGGCCAGGAGCTTCAGTTAATGTTCACATCAACCATCAGCATGGGGAAAAAATGTGATCTCAGTGATTTACACCGTGGCATGATTGTTGATGCCAGATGGGCTGGTTTGAGTATTTCTGTAACTGCTGATCTCCTGGGATTTTCATATATCAAATTAAACTTTGCGTACATTGCCAATGCATTATTAGACCTTATACATACAGATATAAAACATAAAATGTCAAAGTTTAATTTGCTGAAGTTTAAAATCTCAAAACTATTATTTTCTTAACTTTTAGCTTGCTGAATGTCCAGGTCTTTCTCAAGGGCCGTATACACGACAACATTTTCAACTAAAAACTGAAAACTTTATGCATTTTGGCCGTTTGTTTACATGACAATGGTGTTTTGGGGCCTGAAAATGGGTTTCAAAGTGCAGATTTTTGAAAACGTTGCCGTTATCGTCTCCGTGTAAACATACAAAAACGTGTGAAAAATTTGTGAAATGATGACGTCATGTGCACGCGTATTACGTGTTAAATAAAGAATGATGGATTGATAGGCATCAATTTGAGATGTATAATTATCAATATGAAGACTGGTGTCTGTGCAAATAACAATAATCAACAATTTATTCATTTGGAGTGTTTTGTATGGCGTGTGAACATTGTACAGTAGGCAGAACCTGCAATTTGAAAATCTTGAAATTAATGTATGGATTCAGATGGGAAAAATGTATTTGTATTTTAAATGTTATTTATTTATTTACTTCATTTTATTTGATGTACCTTTACCCTGCAATTCATTTACCCACCGCTTATGTATACAGCCTACAGACAGAGATGTGATGCCATGTACAGTATTCAATATGCTTTGAATATGAAAACATGAGGCAGTGAAAATGCATGTTGGATCCAGTGTACACAAGACCTCTTTCTCCATCAGAAGATATCCATATATCAGAGTTCTGTCTGATATCCAAAACCAGTCAACATCAACATCTTATGTTAACTTATTCTCCTACCAGCCCAAGTGTCAGCAGGGGGAATACAGAAGGCAGGAGACGAAGTGATGGTAAAATGAGCAGAGTTTATTGAATAATCATGAGAGTTCAGTCTATAGGCATGTGCGCGAGTACTTCAAAACAACGCGCGAGACATTCAAAACTACAGGCGGACTACAGGACTGTGTTTGTGCTGCTCAAGACTTTGAGTTTATTGATGCTTCTCCAGCAAAGTGTAGATTTACTGCATCACTACTACGACCAGCGATCGCCATCTTCATTGTTTGTGTTCACCACTCTGTGGAAGAATGCTTATGTGCGCAGGTGCGTAGTGTTTCTTTACAAAGTTACATCAACTACTGGCCTGGCATGCATAATACAGCATTTATAGTCGTTTTCGCAGATCCGTGTGAACGGGGATCGTTTTGACAACGTTGTCGTCTGTACGCTAAATTTTTAAAAAACGCAAAAGGAAAAACTTTTCCGTTTTTAGTACATCGTTGTCATGTAAATGTACCCTCAGTCTCTATTGCGCACAAGCTAGGTCTCACTCAGTTTTGCTTTTGAAAACTTGACCACTTTTTCCGAATACAACTACAAAAATAATTATGTGCTGAGGTTACTACAGTCATCCATTGTTAAAGTGCTGTGTTGCAGTTTCTTGCTTTTATTCTGTCACTGCAATGTGAAGAACACAACAGATCCTTCTGTCGTGCAAACGTATCACCTGAACAATGAACAATATCCCATGAATTATCCCATTGGAATACACTTGAAATATATAATTTCTCTCTTCAAATCCCACTCGCATAGCTCTCCTGTTTTCTAATCACTAAGTGGCTCGCGCAACAATCACGTGAAACCAGGCGTCACTCGTGCGTTTCAGATGAGAAGCACATTTAGCACAACAAAGCGCTGAATGTGAGATGATTATCATTAAATTTGCTCAGGTGACCCAAAATTTAGCTTTGGCAGCTGCAAAAAAATATTCAACAAGGAAAAACCCTGTCTGTCAAAGTGACGGAAAGCATTTGAATTAAGCTATAGATCAAAGATTTTAAAATTTGCTAAAAGACAGAATATTCAGTTACCACAGCCTCTGATGCATGGGTAATTTTGATCGGATCTCTACCCGATCACAGTGGAGATGTATTTGACTGCAAGGTGGAAATGTAATTCAGCTAAAGAATATCTATGCTATCCAGATATGAAACGCATGTTAACGCAAGGCTTCAATGGGGCCAAAAACAATCAAAGTTCAGTCAATAGAGCACAACAGAGTCTGCCCACTTTTTCAGCCATCTTGGTTCCAGATTTATTTTTTTCAAAGGAATTTTATAAAATATTAAGCCTTGAACCAAGCCCTGAGGTAAATCATTTCATTATATAATTTGAAGTAAAAAAGTATTTGAAAATGTGACAAAAAGACAAAATGGACAAGATGTAAACGTCTTAAGGAATGAACTACAAATTAGGGCTGGGACGATTCATCGACGTAAACGACGTCATCGATTACAGAAATATGTCGATTTGCATAACATGTGTCGGCGCGTCGCAATGGAGTAATTAAAATGGCAGCGCCCGGTTTAAGTATGGATTCCCCCGAAGACCAAGCTGCAGCTAAAAAAAAAAAAAAAAAAAAAAAAAAAAAAAAAACTTGCCTACGGTCATCTAAAGCATGGGAGTATTTTTGCCAGAGACCCAACAATGTGGTGCTGTGTAAGCTATGCAAATTGGAAATGGCTTATCACAGCAGTACAACCGCCATGAACGAACACTTGAAGCGAAAGCATCCCAGAGCACTTCAAGACGGCAGCACCGTAAGTCCTGTTTACTTTTTGTCCCCACCCAAGCATGACATAAGTATTACAACACGTGTTTCTGTTAGTAGTAGTCACTTTAAATTGATTTTCTAAATGTTTCCTCATCGCCCCCATGTTAAAAGTAATTTCTGCACCGCTGCTAACGTAGGGTGACCATACGTCCTCTTTTTCCCGGACATGTCCTCTTTTTCGGACCTTAAAAAAGCTTCCGGCCGGGATTTCTAAATTTGCAAAAATGTCCAGGATTCGGCTTTAGTTGCATTATGATGTGAATCTGGTCTAATACTTCATTGTGTGTGCGCGCATATTTGCATTGCTTTAACCCGTCTTTGTAAGTCCCGCCTTCTCGCACAACAATTGGTCGATTATAAGAGGCTTGCAGCAACTATTGGCCAAATTCCTGCCTGTCAATCTCTCCGCGAACGCGCAAAGCGCTGTTGTGTTCGGCATCAAACAGTTGCTTGACAGTAGCAGCAAATGACAGCTGAGTGGAAATAATGCCAAGCGAAAGTGCAAATTTACAGAAGATTTGCACAAAAATTCCCATGCTTTCGTCGAGGTCGAGATCCGTGGGAAGCAGAATGTATGACATGTAAAGCTGGCACTTATGAGTCAGTTGCTAATAAAGGTGCAAGTGATTTAGAAGCACACATTAGCTCTGTGAAGCATAAAGGGTCAGCAAAAGGTGAAAGTTCTTCAGGTAAATTAACAGACTACTATTTGCAACCAGGTAAAATTGTTATCACATTGCTTCATTTTCCATGGCTATTCAAAATAATACTAATAGTTAATGAAGGTACACTCATGGCATCAAATATTTTATTTTAGTACATGGACATTCAAAAGAATGTTGGAAATTTGTATTTATTTAAAAATGGTTTTTTTTCACTGTATTGAAGTTTGCATTCATAGTAACACTGTTTTATGTTGCAGAATAATGCCCTGCAGTGCACACTTTGTTTCTTGTACATTTGTTTGTGTTTAAGAGAAGATGATTTAATAAAATACTGAAATATTAATGAGACAAGTTTTGTATATTTATTTTGGGTTAATTCATTGTTATATTAATCAAGTAATAATTATAAAAAAATCTTTAGAATAATCGGCAAATTAGTCGTTAGATTGATCGACTAATTCGAAAAATAATCGTTAGATTAATCGATAAAAAAATAATCGTTAGGTGCAGCCCTACTAGAAATCCAAAGAAGCATTACAAATGACTTAACAGCAGGACTTGAAAATAGGAGGGAATTATTTTAACAGGTAGTTAAAGGGCAGTTCACCAAAAAATGAAATCTCTGTCATTACTCACCCTCAAACCTGTATGATTTTCTTTCTTCTGTGCAACTCAAAAGGAGATGTAAGGCAGAATGTTAGTCTCAGTCACCATTCACTGTCATCTTTGCATCTTTTTTTTTTCATACTATGAAAGTGAATGGTGACTGAAACGAACATTCTGCCTAACATCTCCTTTTGAGTTACACAGAAGAAAAATCATACAGGTTTGCAACATCACAAAAGTGAGTTAATAATGACAGAATTTTAAGAGTTCTAGTCAATACTCACCAGTTACATTTAAAATGACTGTTTAATGTTGAAAAAATGCCTTCAAAATGTTTACAGATGAAATCAGAGAATCTTGATTATATAATATGTATATTAAAGATAGATAATATATTTTCATATTATGTATATTTATAATAATATTATAATGTTTATATAAAAAAAACATTGTTTATGTATATTACATATTTATTAAAACTGACTGATTCACATGGCAGAAAAAAAAATACCTGTATAGGCCAGATGGAGAGATGAGAGATGCAACAGGTTTAAGTGTTGCTCTTCACCCCGCAGCTGAGTACTGAACATTAACATAAGACAGCGTCTAACAATTAGTCTGACTAACTAAAGATGCCCAAGAAAGTTGCATAAAACAAGCTCACATCTGTCTTTAGTCTAAATTCACAATTCATTGTGGGAAAATTAAGACACTGGAAAAAAAAAAAAAAAAAAAAAATTGGCCGATAGTGGATGCTCAACAGTTTTCCTCCTGTGAAAATATTTGCTTATTAGAAGAACACTATGCTTCAAAATCAATTCTAATGAACAAATTTAGTTATTTTAACCCAAATAATAAAAAAACAAAAGAAAATTTGCTACCATTGTAGAAGTCAAAGTCTTCTTCAAAGTCTCAACTCAAGCGCCTTTTAGCCCTCAACTGAAGCGTTCACTTAGCTCAGATGACAGAACGTAAGCAAAAGTTAGCCTAGGGATCTGCAGTCTTAAATTTTGTCTTAAATTAGACAGATCTAAAGCTATCTTTACACTGCAAGGGTGGAACAGAAGCTGCATTAAAACTGGCATTTAGATGCATTTACACAGATTGTTTATTGCTGCTCAGAGCAGGCATAAATGCATTTACACAGAAGTTACAACTGCATACATAATGAGATTAATGTTTTACAATTTTAAATATAGAAATATGAAATTAATGAAAATATGAAATTATACCTTATATACATGAATCTATTATGAAATATAAGCTCTATTAGGGCTGGGCAATATAACGATATATATCGTGGCGAAAATATAAAGTGTCAATCCACAGAGATTTTGCTATATCGTGATATGTAAATATCCATGTGCACAGTGTGACTGTATCAATCAGTGGGCATGCTTCACGTGAAACTGAAACCAGGCTTGAGCAGGGAATGAATTTGATTGTTATTTGCATGCGCTGGTTTAACACCAGATTCACTAAAGGAATTATGCCGATCAGGCAACGGCGCAAACGTGGCCACAAACTCATGGCTGATTCTTTGCAATTCTGATTTTGTGGGCCGGTTCTAAGCGCTCTACAGCAGAAGATGCATAAGTCCACCGTGATCTGACTGACACACTCTGCCGGGACAGCGTCACTGTGATCCAGACACCTGGATCATCTCTTTAACATGCCGAGGTGCGCTCGACTACACCGCACATCTGTACGTCTCCATCATTTGATTAATTTTTGTTGATGTGATCAAAAGAAAAGTTACGAAAATGAAGGGGAGCTTGTTAAGACAGGAGCAACATCTGGTTCACAAAAGCCGACACAAATTAGAAAAATTGTATCTGCAAACTGTAACACGACGATAATAACTTGTGGTAATACAAACGATCTGTTTTAACACCTTAAAACGAATCACGCTAAAGAATATTATGAAAGCCAAAAGATGCGCTCCGCATTAAGTATTTTTTAATCTTTTTATTTTTTGCAAGAAGTGTTTATAAATATATTTCACATTTATTTTCTGCAAGACGTGTTATTTTCGTTGTGTATTTTCTACTAAAATTATGTAATATTTATGTAATATGTCATATTTGTTACTTTGATGCTTTGAAAAGATCTTCAGTTTCTTGAAGAAAGTTTAATAAAACTGGTCAACTACATATCAGACTGAAATGTGGCATAATGTGAAGTTGAGTATTATGGCAAGGTTGACTAATGGTAATGGTTTAACTTTGTCAAGTTCTAAATAAAGAGAAAATTATGTAAGAGGAAGTAGTTTTCATTTAAAAAGTATTTATTTCCAAAAATAGGCATTACAATGTGGTTATTTATTATGTGAACCATTTTTTATTGGTTTTCCAGAAAAAAAGTGTACTATATCGCAATATATATCGTTATAGTGATATAAAATTACTTATATTGTGATATAAGATTTTTGTCATATCGCCCACCCCTAAGCTCTATCATGACAAACAAAGTTTAAGGCTGCTCTGAGGTGGGTTAGAGCAGGCTGAATTTAGACCGGCTTTTATGCTGCATTGCATCTTTACGCAGAATTTTAAGCAGGCACAGAGCAGGATTAACATGGCTGTGTAAAGACTAGGGATGGGCATTTTGGTCATATTGTCTACTCGAGTACTCGAATGCACAAAAGATTGCATGATCAAAATATAATGTATTATATTTTGTCATTATGTGAAGGTTCGCTGCCCAACTCTATGAAAGAATGTGCACTACAAGCATCTGTCTGTTCTTTCTTCAGGTTACCGTAGTAATCTTAGTAAGCAAGCACCAGTTTTTTTAGTGAACCGTCTTTTCAAATCGTGGTTGGCTTAACAGGAGACGCCATAACAATCGCATTTTTAATATGTGCGTTATGTTGAAGTTCAGTTTTGAAGACGCTGCATTCTGTTCCATTTAGCTGCGCTCTGTCTAGCTGATTGAAACACTCGTCTGCTGTATATACACTGCTTCAGCACATTGAATCCACTGCCACACGCCTGGTGTGTGCGTCTCCCCAAGTGTTCACTCCTGTGGGGAAAGCCGCGATGCTCCATATTGTTTTTGCTGTGATGATTCATGTAGCGTTCAACTCAGAGTTTGAATTTCCATCTTTCAACTAGGGAAAGTGCAACAGAATGACACTTTATGTTGGACTTCTAACTTGGAAACTCGTGCGGAAATCTTCAGCTCCCATTTCATTGAGATGCAGGTGTGCGTTACGTCACGCAAACTTGTCAGCACCCAGGGCATGGCAGTTTACAGTCAGCAACAAACATTCAGTTTAATTAAATATGCATTAACGAGTCAAAGTTCTTACATTAAATGATAAAATGTTAGCAAACGTTTTCCAGAGACAGGTGTTGAAAACACGGTTAATTACAGTATTTTGATTATCATAACGATAGCATTGCAGCGTCATATATCAGTTTGGTTGCTATGAGATGTCTCTGGCAATCAATGTACCCCTCAAAATCACAACGTAATCTCTCAATATTAAAAATAAGCTCCCTCTTTGACATGTTTGTGTTTAGTTGTCAGATAATGGTCACTGAATTTCAAATTAAGTGAAAAGTCACATCATGTATGATCACCATCGATCATCGTTTTCATGATCGATCATTGCTGCCACGAGTAACCCGTGCCCATCCCTAGTAAAGATGGCTTAAGATTTTTGCAACTGACTGAAAAAATTTGTAAGACTAGTCTAAAACAGTTTTATGCAACCGGCCCCTGGTTTCAGTTTTCACAGGTCCAGCCGAACTCATCGTAAAACACCTGTGGCTGAAAGTGTACAATTATACTTAAGAGCTCCTTGTGTGCAGTTAAGCAATTTCCATTTGTATGCCTGCTTTACATAGTCTTTGGACACTGCGCATATTGGACAGAACAGACGCTAAAATACAAATGTTTTTTTTTGTTTTTTTTTTTTTAAACGTCCCATCCCCACTAGAGGTAGACCGATATATCTGTTTTGCTGATTAATCGGCACGATAACAGATTTCTGGAACTATCGGTTATCGGCAAAAATTCACACCGATAGTTTTTCCCCATTGTGTCTGGTACTGGAGCAGCTGGGAAGGGTCCACTGTCATTATAAAGTATAACAGCAGCCTCTAGAGGCTAAATTAAAAACTTCACTGATGCCTTGTGGTGTTTGTTTTGACACGAGAGACTACACGCTGCATTGAGTGGAACACTTCAGATGCAGATTTAAAACAACAATGAAAAAGTATACAGTACACGTTCTCATATCATTAAAGTAATTAATTTGTTGACTAGATGCTACATTAGTAGAGAACAGCAGTACGTTTGCCAACAAGGCTGAGAGGACACTAACATTAAAGCAAGCGGTTAGAACAATGTGACAAAAAAAACACGCAAGTCCTACCCAAATGTTTAAATGTCACGATTGTTACCATCTATTACCATCTATTTGCATTAGTTCATATCCAGCTGGTCACGTTTATGCATTTGTTAGCCAGCTAAGTTGTATATTTAAAGCTAGTGATGTGACAAAGCAAATATCTTCATGCAGCCGAGAGAAACGTATAAACAAAACAGAAACACATCTGATTTCAATTACATTTTTTTATACTCACTGTAATACGATGACTTCAGATTGATCACATTCTTGCGCTAAAATAGGCTAGACACAGCGCAAAAAAAAACAGTTTAACAGAAAGCAGGTGTGTCAATATGCTTTTAAAGTTCTTTTTAATTAGACACATCATCTAAATTTATTTTATGCATATTAGTTGGAAATGAAATGCTCTTTTTTTAACACATAGGATAGTAAAGATCTATGCAATAATATAACGGTGCAGCATGGTTTATTTATTAAGGAAACAACGTCAATATAAAAATAAGCTGATTTTAAAATTCAAATATTAGTTCATATATATTTCATTAAAAAAATACAATACATTTTCATGGTTCAGACAGGAGTTTATTTTTGTACAATGTTCAGCACTATTTTACTTTGTGTTATTTTTTCATTCAGTATCAATTTTAAAAACTATCGGTTGATTCATCGGTTATCGGCAGGTACTGCCCAACTTGGTTATCGGTAAAAACCACTATCGGTCGATATTTAATCTCCACGATGTGCATCGTCATATTTTTAAACCGCGATGTATCATGCCACGATAAAATGTTACACCCCTATTTATAAGTTCCCATTAATAACTAATCCCCCAATGTATAAAAAAAAAAAAAAAAAAAAAAGATAGGATTTTCACTTCTGGAACCAGACTGTTGCGCTTTGTTGTTGATGGATGAAATCCATTGTCCCACACTACATATTTTATTAAATATATACTGTTTGACTGATAAAGCTTCAGACTTACAAGCACTGTTACTTCAGTGCAAAATATATTTTTCCTCAAAGCCAGTGCAACGCTCTCTTGATACTTCAACAAAGCTATTCCAACATCTGTAGAGTATCATACTCTCATTTAGAGAACTATTGTGGAGAAATCCAATGATGATTTCAGAACAAAAATAAGGTCCTCTCATTCTTCACAGAACATTTCAATCACACAGTGTTACAAACAAACCCAAGTTCACTCATGTGGATGACAAAGCGGTTTGAGGGATTGGTGAAGAAACCCTTTACCTAAACAATGAGTTAGGCTATGGTTTCCTAGATATTTCAGCAATTTAGGACAACAAACCCACTTCTTTATAGTTAATCTCTGAAAGAGCTACAAACACTGGTCTTTGACCGCAATCTGCCTATTTGTCACAAATGTGCTATAAACTTACATTAGCATTCATATGGACACAATTTTTCATTGACACTGAAGGTGCTGATATAACACAATGTATGAATATTTCAAGGAAAGTTCCTGTTTGGGACACTGAGGTCCATTTTCTTGTTCTGTGCACAAGCCTTTGAAACGCTGCTGATGTATAAAAACAACAGTCCACACTCGCAGGCTATGTTTGGGTCAAAACAGCACAAATATACTTGGTACTGAATAAACAGGTGCCCTAGCATTTGCAGAAAAAAAGAAGTCTAATGGGCTGTTCACACTGAACACGTTCTTGTGTCCCTCCACACTGTTTTCCTTGTTTTCCTATGTAAACAAGCTCCAAACGGACATCTTTGACCAATGTGTCACACTTTGCTGTTTTTTTTCCCCAGTGTCTCGTAAAAGAGTGCCACGTTTTTTTAGATGTTGTGTCAGTTAAAACTGAACTGTTAAAAATGTGATTGCTCTATTCATGGCATTGCATCCAGCTTTTTTAGCGCAAGTACATGTTCTGTGTGAACAGCCCCTAACACAGGTATTCATTTTTGTTTTGAAACCACCTCTGACAATTCAATGCATGGAATGAGCTTTTCTGAGATGCACATGAGACTTATCTAGACATACAAGACAAAATATTCTTGCCATACCTGGTCTTTCTCATGAGGGAGTAGTGTTACAGGTGGGAGGTCCACAGCAAGGGCCACAAGGCTCCTGAAGCAAGCTTTTCCTCCCAGTCCACCACTGTTCATCCTGTAGAGCGGCCCATCCTTTAGCAGCCGGCCATTGTTAACCGCCCGTTTAGCGGCTAGCCTCAGCCTCTGCTGGAACCTGGGGTTCACCACAACATTCACCAGGTCGCCCTGGCTTCGAAGGAATCTCTCGATGTTCCTTAAAGAGGAGCCAGCAGGGACAGCCAAACCCTCGATAGCCCTCCGAAGGACTTTATTCCAATCCACATGCCGCAGATCTCCTGCAGGTAACACAGATCCAACCGAGACAGGGGCAGGGCCTCCAAGCTTGAGAGGCACAATCCTCCCCGGGTTTTCCGGGTCTTTGTATGAAGCGCACCCTTTGCTGGTAACTTTAAGGATGGATCCATTCTTCACAGCTAGCTCCAGCTGCTGGAGCACGACGCCCTTGTCTAGTCCATGTGAGGTTGAGACAGCATGGCAAATCCGCTCCTCTGAAGGCCGCTGCTTCTGCCTTTTGATCTTCTGAATAGCCTCAAGAATCCACTCTGTGTACAGGGGATTGGACAGTTTCACCATGGTGAAATAAGTTGTTTCATCAAGGTGCGATCCATGAATACATTCCTTTCTTTATGAGTGAACCATACGCATCCACAAACAAAAGCCAGCCATTAGTACATTATGCTGAACAGGATATGGTATTGATGTAACTCCTCAAAGACCAGACTTGCTTTTCATTTCTTTTCCTCTTTGTCTGGGGAAAAAAAATATCCCTTGTGGTTGTAAATCCAAAGTCAGAACACTAGCTGAAAAATTCTTTCGAGTTACACCTGTGGGCGTGAAGACAAGAAAAACAGAAAATCCATGTTACTTTGCAACAAAACACCCTGTCCAGAGCCACTCCAGAAGCAGTTACAAGAGCATGACAACTTGATCTGGGAGGTTAGGTTAACCAATACTGCCACTCATTTACATTAATGATACTTCTCCAACCACAAAGTGCAGCGTAAGACAGGTTGAAAAACAAATACTTATTCCTACATGTCAAACTGAAAAATAATTTGTTTCAAAGCATAACCTAACATCTTGGGAGCGACTAACCTCAAATCCGATAAATTAGCCACAAAAACATGACACAAAAATACAGCTTAAATAAAGAAAAATTAAGTTGTTAAATATCACCCAGCTTCCCCTAGGACAGTTGTTTTACAATATCTCCAATCCTGTGAAGTAGGACCCATGTAATCTGACTTCAGGTGTTAGGTGCACACATCCCATATAAGGAAAACATCACTAACCCATCTAACACAAACCAGAAAGATCAGAGCAACCAAGAGATTAAAGATGAACACGTTAATTCAAATTCTGAAATAACAATGTGGATAACACCATAACATTATGGCTGTCTGTGTGTCTCAGAGCCTACCTATCTAGGCAGCAAAAATGCTGTATGTGTCCAAGATACCCAAAAATGCTGTCTAGGTAGGCAGCTCACATTGTTTTGGGACACTCTCTAACTCTAAAACACTAAAAAGCATGTTAAGCACAACCTCTGTCCTTAATTAATATAACATATAAATCACACTGACTGCATCATAATGCAATGCATTGCATTAGGCTTGTGACTGGCAGGGAAAGAACAGTGCTGCAAACAGCCAGCAGGTGACATGCATTGAACAATCTCTAGAATTCCTCCTCTCACCAACAGCAACCTGCCATAATATTGTTCTTTATGTTGTAATATAATAAAACTAAAAACACACACACACACACACACACACAGAGAGAGGGGGAACACTTGGCCCATTTCTCTAAGTCAGAGATGCCCAGACCAGGGCCCGCAGGTTTGGCCCATGATGACCTTTGATTTTGCCCACATTGCCGTATATGACAAGAGGGGGAAAAAAGAGAGAAAAAAAATGCTACTGATGCAGCTTTTCATTGCATTAATTTAGCAGATTGCAGAGTAATGTTTTTTTGTATAATTAAATCATTAAGGAGGGGAAACAGGGCAACTTTCATATTATAATATATGACAGTTTGCAGGGTTAGGTTAGGGTTAGGTAATCATTTCCGCAAGTTCCACGTTCATAATGCTGGAAATTCCTGCTTACTTTTATTCACTTTACAGTGCAGCTGCGAATTAGTAAACCAATAGATACAGATGAACAAATCAAATCAATAAACTTGCTTTTGTATCAAACTGTAATTCATAAAGGTGCGCGAGTAAATTCGCTCTCTCGTGCAGCTGTCAGAAGTGTAAGCGCATGCAGTGAGGAAGTGCTTTGTCATGTAGTTACTAAATTTAAGATATTACAGATATATAAACCTTTCTAAATCTGTTAATTCAACAAGCGAGTGATGCAATAAAACTATATAGTTTCTGTTTATAATCAACAAAGCTTTTAACATTGCTAGCGTGTGACGGCGCGATCTGTAGTTTTTGCCACCTTTCATATCTTGGTGCTCCTTCATTAGTCATAAATAATGAAGTTTATTTGCAAGAAAGGCAGAAATAGCAAAAATGTTTTGTGTAATACATGTACCAGCTGCATAGTTAAGAGAGACACTTAAACACCTGATGCATTTCTCATCTCCATATCTAGTTCCATCAAGGGTCGGATATTATAGGGGTCTCTGGGCAAAAAAAAAAACATTTAAAAAAAAATCCCCTGCAATCTGATATAGTTCCAAATACATACATTGCGATCTTCATTTGAATTTTCGCTGAACATTATTTGTTTCGTCATTGTGCAGATGTTGCCAAGTCAGTGGCGGATGCTCGCACCATGAACAGGGGCAGTGATGGCTTGGCGGTTAAGGCTCTGGATTACTGACTAGATGGTCGGGGGTTCAAGCCCCAACACATCCATGATGCCACCATTAGGCCCTAGACCCCATCTGCTCCAGGGGTTCTGCGCTCTGACCCCAACTTGGCTGGGATATGCGAAAAGGGGCAGTGGTGGCTCAGCGGTTAAAGGCTCTGGGTTACTGACCAGAAGGTCGGGGGTTGAAGCCCCAACACTGCCAAGATGCCACTGACCCTATCTGCTCCTGGGGTGCCGTATCATGGCTGACCCTGCACTCTGACCCCAGCTTAGCTGGAATATGTGGGAAAAAAAAGAAAGAAATTTCACTGTATATATGAAAATGTATAATGTGTGACAATAATAAAGGCTTAAACGTGCACTCAGCTTCTCACGCTCCACATCAGTTCGGTGTTGTGCCCTTGTGCTAAAATGACCAAATGCTACAATGTAATTAATAATATTAACAAAAATAATATCTGGATGCGTTAAATAGCCCTGATGTTAACTAAAATGTTATTAATGAAACAATCATTTCACAGAAAATGTACCACTGTATGAATCAAATCTCTGACTACTGTTCATTGTTAAATGTTTATTTTTGCATTGTTTTATTAAATTGGCATGGAGTTGCCAAGATTTTCTATAAGCTACTCATTCAAAATCTGGAGAAATTTTGTCATCTACTCTGTCAGTGCATTAGTTTTGTAGGCTGTTAATTTAATAGCCAAAATATTTGGAAAAATGTGAATGAGAGTTTTGCTTCTGTAGGGATGCACATTATGCAATGCAGAGGTCATGCAATTTTGTAATTACTGAAACATGCCATTTTAAATTTGAATTATTTAAATGAAAGTATTTGACATAAAAGGATGACAGAGTCATTTTATGAGGCTAAAAAAAAATGACCTTTGTAAAAGGTAAAAAAATGTCCCTCATATGAACCATGTGCAACGTTTATAATGCAACGTTTACCTTCAGCCCTCAATCAAGTTTGATTTTTGGCCCCTAGTTGGGAAAAGTGTGGGCACCTCTGCTCTAAGACATTAGATCTGGCCTAAACATATCCAAGAAAAGCTACAGTAAATAATTAAACAACGCAACTCGGTTAACCAGCAAAAGAGCCAGCACATAACTCAAGTTTAACTGGGGAGGCATCGCAGTAAATAAAGTAGTGTGTTATTCGATTATATAACACTACACAACTGATGGCAACCAAACTGTCACTCATCTCATACTCACTAATCTTAGCTCTTCAGCTCTTGCGAACAACCATAAACATCTTTATGCACAAACACACCAAATACAGCTTTGTTTGGGACATGACACTTATTTAATCCATCTTGAAATCTTGTCTACACTCTTCCAGCCTTGGTCACAAACTAAGACCTGGCAATGACATTTCACATTAGGAAAGTAGCAACACATCACACAGTTTCAATAAAATAAAAAACACATTTCACAAAACGTCCACTGGCATTCGTACTTCAGCTCGAGTCCTCTCAAGCTATGATTTAACCCGAGACACTGGGTTTCCAAACAGCCCCGGAGCTCAAGTCTAGCACGCTAAGCTAAAGCAGGCTAAATTAGGTTATGCTTTATGACTACTTCCGACAGATGACTATCTACAATTTATGATGACAAAGTCAACGCGTCAATTAACCTGCGGTCACGACCGCACTAAAACAAATCGCAAACCTTTTTTTCTGGACGCTTTAATGCGTTGGAGGGGTCAGGTGACTTCGCCGCTTTGCTCTGTCGCGTTACTAAACAGACGCCATTTTGTTACAATGTTGTAGTTTACATGAATCCGACATGACACTGATTACAACCCAATGGAGTCTCATTAAACCTTACCTTAACAAATGCAGTCCCGCCCAAGAGAGGGCAAATACTTATCACTGGTTTGTTAAAGCAAGTGTCAATCACAAGGAAGCCGTTCGGCCTTTCGAGGAGTCGATTGGCTCCATAATCTGTCAATAATGACTTGACCCGCCTCTTAAAGAAACGACGGCTCTTTAATCCGTACTGCGTATCGATTGCAATACCTGCAATTCTACCCGTAACAGAAGACCAGGGATGGCGGGGACATTTTATTTTTTATTTTTCATCATCGTGTAATCTAATTAGTTTAAAACAACTTGATGGCTCTTTAAATGTAAAATCACCCGCAAATCGCTCTACTCCTTTAAGAAAGCTCCCCCTTATGAGCATCACGCTACACTGCAATATGAACAGATCGACCTAGTCACACATTTTAGAAAATAATATAATGGTGAATAATTACTCGATTTATTATTGACATTCCTCGTGCTACGTGCACTGTAATCTAATATAATAATTATTCTGCAGTTTACAGAAGACATGGAGGGCCACGAACTATCGAGCGCGTGTGCATCCTTCGGATGGTTCTCCATGCACGCAAATAGGCAAATTTAGAAATCCTGCCAATGTCTGACGATACTAAGCTGATGGTGGCATGACATTCTCTCCCGTTCTTTAAAACACTAAAAGGATGCATTGACGGCTGCTGTCCGTTTACGTACGCATGTCTAAAACATGCAAAACAGCAATGTCCTCATATTTCAAGATCAAGCAACTGAGAAGCGATAGCATCTGGAAAATTCCATTTCTGCGGGTCAAGCAGTAGCTCGCGATACTTGCATGGCTCGTGTAACCCAATAACCTTAATAGTCCGAATTAATTTCTCCAGTCGCGTCAAGTTACTCACTCGCGACAACTTAAACTTGAACGATTAAAACATGTCACCGATAACAACCCGCCGAGATAAATGCCCGACAAAGCTGGCAAAGCGAACATTTACCTTTAAGTTCCTCGCGCGATCTCTCCACTCTTCTCGCATAAGCAATATAAACACGTTTATTTGTGGAGTCGATGATGCATGCGTAAAGTAGTCGGATAAATCCAAAGGGGTCCCGTTTGATTCGGAAGATGAACGCACGCGTAGGCAGAGGGAGGGAACCTGATAACAACTAATTGAAAGGTTAATCTACATAGGAGTCTGTGACAAAGTAGTACCCTCCCCTTTCGGCACTCCATCAGCCACAGAGGAGGACTAACTCGCTGTAACCGCTATGTGACATCACATCGCTCATTGGAAAACAATGTACATTGTTTCAGACAACATGGCATGGGTGGGAAAAAGAAAAGACATGATGTGCCCTGTCTTTGAAGAGCAAAGGGAAACTTTTAATAGCACTTATCAAACATTCCATGTAAAGGAATATATGCATACATTAGGCTATAGTAATATACAGTATCACCCTAGACCTAATTATGTCAGATGTTGCAAATCCGCAGACTGCATGGGACCAGTGAGAAAAAGAATGATGTAGATAAAAAGGAAATTGAAAACTACCACTCATCCAGCATGGCACAGATGACTTTTATAGGAATATATACAAAGAAATGATAATAAAACTGCCACCCTGCCTAATTATGTTTGATTTTGTAAATGCTCAGACTACATGACATTGATCAGAAAAATATGTGAAAGTTAAATATTTAAAATTACCTTTCAAGCATTCATTTTTAAGGGATCTATGCATAAATGATGGTATATTATATAATCACTATGTTCAGTAATGCCAGAATTTGTAAATGCTCGACTACATGGTATGAGTAAGAATAGACATGCCTATTTGAAAAAGTAAAGGAAACTTTTAGTATAACCCATCCAGCATGGCACAGATTAATTTCATAGGAGTGTAAACCACACAAATTATAATACAATTGTTCTGCTTAATTATATCCATAATAATACCAACGTGTTGCACATTGAGCTGATGTGTGTTTGCATGATAAAGACCAACATCAATTATATAAAAGGAAATGTTCTGTAAACTGTCACCGCTGACACAGCATTAATGATTATTAGGTTGGACAGCATATCATATTGTGCTACAACATAACAATAAATCTAAACTTTTTCCATTTCCGCAACAAGACTTAAAACAACGACCATTTTTCATAACTCCGCCCATGGGTTTGCCCTGTGGTGAAAAATTGGTGTGGCACAGAGCAATTTGAACCGTGGCCAGACCATGGACATTCCACTTTTTACTGTGCCTGAAAGGAAAACAAATTGCACACTAAATAAAATTTGAGCCATGTGGGATGTGGTTACGGTTTGGCAACAACTTTCATATTGGCTTCCAGAAAAGATTGATCAAGGTGATCTGACACTAAACTGTTGTCTGAGTTGTTGTTGTTTTTTTTCTTGCAAAAACTGATTTACACATAAACATGGTGAGCTACTTACAGCACCTTGTCTGTGTGAGATACCAACTCATTGTGGTAATATAATTACACTCCTTTTAATTGGATCCACTTTTGTTTAGTATTTCAACTAAAACAAACGTTTAAATAAAACTAACGTTTTATAATGTGCTTGTGTGATTGAAATATGAACTGTACGATCTCTTAGGAGTGATGAAAGCACATGCTATTTAATTAAAGTGACACTAAAAAAAACACTTGTTTTGCAATGAAACAAGATGTTAATTTTCAAGTGATAATTGGCATTATTTTCAAGCCTAGAGCCTTTTTGATCCACTGTAATCTGTGTGACAATTATATTGTAAGCCAGTTTTTATTTTTATGCTAAAAGGAAAGATACATTTGTTAACAGGTAACACAGGTACATTGAAATTATTCATGTTTGCATATTTGGCTTGCATGCAGACACATTCATATTCAGATATCAGACCAACCCCTGAGTAGTGTAAGTGCCTTGCACAAGGACAAAACAGCAGTCGAGCAAGTAGAGACTGTTGACGTTCTGAATAGTGGCCTACTTTTCTATCTATAATGTACAATGACTTTGGATTCATTTTCCTAGATTTCTACTTGAATGGCATTTTTCTGTTAACAACTGAGAGATAACAATATTTACTATTTTAGTGGACCAAATGCTATATTCAAAATATAGACCGCTTCTTAATGGCAATTAAATAATATTTTTTTAAGAATTTTTGCAGGAAAATGCTTTCATAGCATAACTTGTTAAAAGTTCACAGTTAATTCTCACTTGTCAGCCCTTTCAAACAAAGAATAAATGTGTATATAACAAATTCAGCAACAGTTAAATGTGGTCATAGTCGCTAGATTAGTCACCTGGTGTCAAATAAAGTGTGACCATTACTTTCTAATTAAAATGATACAATATGTTATTTTTATAATGAGTAAACCGAGCCTTGGCAGTCAAGTATTGAAAATATGTTGTTTTAAGTCTATGAGATTACAGTACATTTTTATCTTTTAAGGAATTACATTTGGTATTTTTGAAATTATCTTTGTATAGCCCCAGTTCAAAAATTTGACTACACTCAAAAAATTAATTTTTCTCCTTGTTAAATTTAGTTCCTTAAAATGAGCTAATGTAACAACTTTTTTTATTTGTCACAACTTAATTTCATTGTGTGCAATCAATTTAAATTTGAAAAATGGAAGTTCGCTTAATCCATTTGCGTTGGGACAACTTCATTAATTTTTGTCGGCCGTAACCAGATGTACATGTCAGGTTCCCAGCATGCACCACGGCATGAGTTAAATCTGCAAATGAATGTCTTAATATTTACTTTTTACTGCAGTATTTGCACTGGTGGTGTTGTGTTTGTTGTCCCTTTGGGTTTTGTGTCATGTGAGTGAATCAATTTCCAAAAATATGATTGTTGAGTGTCAATGCATGCCTGGTATGGGAACCTTGACTTAAAACTTTTCTGCAAGATACGTCCTCTATTGCAGATACAACAATAAATGTTTGAAAAAACAAAAAAACAGAAGTGGTATAAAATAAAATGCCTCAACATAATTAAAATGATGACTTTGAAAATGTTTAATCTAGTACATGTGACAAACTGAATTTAAGTTTGTACAACAAGACTTAATCAAATTCATTCAAATAAATTAGCTTTTGATGAAAAAATTCAGAATAAGTTAATCAAACATTTTTGACAACAAGTGTCCATCAAGATTTATTCATGTGCACTCTAACAATTTTATAATAATAATAAAATAAAAACAAGTCAACATTTAAAGTAAATATTAGAATATGCTTAAGTTTTCAGAAACAGGACTAAAACTGTTGTAATATGTGAAATTGACTTTTTAAATAAATTTGTTTGTTCTCCCCAAAGTTTGTCCTTCAATGTCTTCTAAATGTAACCAGCTGAAAAATAGCAAGACACCTGTGAAACAACTTACTTTTTATAAACCTCACAGGAAACTTTTGCAGATCTTAAAAACACCCAGCATCATTGTAAAACACACAGCAAAAGGATTAGAGAAGTGGGGAAAAACTGAGCGTCAGTATGTGTGAACAGACCCTGGTAAAGTTGAACATGTGAAATAGTGCTCAAGGTTTGTCCTCCGCTGTCATCAGGATTTCACCTGGACTTACAGGATGTTTAAAACTATTGATGCCCGTCTGCAGAGGGTTCAAACACCTTTACCAGTGCCAGAATCTGCTACGATTGCAGTCACATACAGAGAAATAAGGGCAGCTGTACCTCAAATCTCTCTAATGATGGTCACATATAGCTACTCCTTGTCCCAATTCATAAAGATTTACCCTTGCAGACCTGTGACTGTCATCAATGGGACAGTTGGAATCTTGAGGCTTTCCAACCATCCAACAGGGAACAGTCAAAGGGATAATGCAACCAAAAATCAAAACACACCCTTACAACTTACATTTACTGACCCTCATGTTGTTTGAAACCACTATGACTATCTTTCTTCC
Source organism: Myxocyprinus asiaticus (assembly GCF_019703515.2). Classification (NCBI taxonomy): domain Eukaryota; kingdom Metazoa; phylum Chordata; class Actinopteri; order Cypriniformes; family Catostomidae; genus Myxocyprinus; species Myxocyprinus asiaticus. The sequence goes on from NC_059366.1 coordinate 25,260,898, forward strand.
ATGGAACACAAGAGGAGATGTTAGGCAGAATGATAGCCTCACATTTTACTTTAATTGCATCGTTTTCCATACAGTTAAAGTAAATGTGATTGAGGTCATCAATCCCTAAAATTCTGCCTATCTCCTTTTGCATTCCATGGAAGAATGTCATGTGGGCTTGGAACGACATGAGGATGAGCACATAGTGATTTTTGGGCAAACTAACCCATTAAGCTGACATGGGAATAAAACAGACTGAAAGTGAAACCGTGCTTCTTTAACAAACTGAAAGTGTGATGAATAGCCACAACATAATCCTGGTCTGGATTTGAGTGTAAATATAGAACCCCAATTCCGAAACATTTGGGACAGTATGAAAAATGCTACTAAAAACAAAAATGAGTGATCTGTAAATTATAATCACCCTTTGCTATATTGAAAGCTCTACAACTACACATTATATGATGTTTTACCTTGTGAATTTCATTGTTTTTTTAAATGTACAGTCATTTCAAATTAGATGATTGCAACACACTCCAAAAAAGTTGGGACAGTCGAGTGTTTACCACTGTGAAACATTACCATTTATTCTAATTACACTTATTAAGCATTTGGGCACTGAAGACACAAGTTTAAGTTGAGAAAGTGGAATTTTCCTCCATTCATCCATTATGTAGGTCTTTAGCTGCACAACTGTACGGGGTCTTTGTTGCCATCTAATGCGCTTAATAATGCGCCACACATTCTCAATTGGAGACAGGTCAGGACTGCAGGCAGGCCAATCTAGCACCCACACTTTCTGCTGACACAGCCATGCACCTGAATTCTGGGCAGTATGAGGTTTAAAGTTGTCCTGCTGGAAAATTCAGGGACATCCCTGGAAAAGACGTTGCTGGATGGCAGTATATGTTGCTCCAAAATGTGTACATATCTGTCTGCATTCATGGTGTTCTGAAAGATGTGCGAGTTACCCATGCCAAGGGCACTGATACATCCCTGGCCCATACAGACACTGGCTTTTGGACCTGAAGCTAATAACAGCTTGGATGGTCCTTCTCCACTTTGGCCAGGATAACATGACGGCTGTGTTTTTCAAAAACTTTTTGAAATGTGGACTCTTTGTAACAAAAAACACAGTTCGACTGTTCTACTTTCCATCTAAGATGAGAACGAGCCCAGAGAAATCGGCAGCGCTTCTGGACAGTGTTGATGTTGGGCTTCTGCTTTGCATAGTAAAGTCTGAACTTGGATTTGTGAATGCAGCGGCGAGTGGTGTTGACTAACAAAGGTTTACTAAAGTTATCCCAAGCCCATGCTCATGATATCCATTACAGATGAACAGGGTTGGGAGGGTTACTTTTGAAATGTATTCCACTACAGATTACAGAATACATGCTGTAAAATGTCATTTGTAATGTATTCCGTTAGATTACTCAAATTCAGTAACGTAATCTAAATACTTTGGATTACTTCTTCAGCTCTGGTAGATTTTTTCACTTGTTTTGACTATAAAAACTCTGCCAGTACAGTAAGACAAAATACATGTTAAAAATACATTCTCTGAAAAACTGAAATATCTAATGCAGTGTTGTTTCTAAAACAAAATAAATCAAACTGATCTTTTTTTTAAGGATTTGTAGATATTTTTACAGGAAAACAATACAAAAATTATTATCAAGAATACGATTTTTGCCCAAATATCAAAGGTCTTACTATAAAAAAAGAAATTATGATCCAACGTGAATTTTCTTGATAAAAAAATATGATCGTGCCTGGTAACCTGCATGTAAAATGGCTAGAAATAGCATTTTAGCTTAGCGTAAAACTGACAATTTACACAAGGTTTATTTCTATTTCTTCTGCTCCAAACTTACTTCAAACTTACTTCTCTGTCTGCTCGTGTGAATGTAATGCATCATAAGAAAGTGTTTCACCGCTGTTCAAATGCACTTTGGATTGCATCATTTATATGGATAAATGTTTTCCATCTGAAAGGACTAAATATTACATGAAACAAATGACAATAAAATGCAAAGTAATCTCTTCAGTAATTAAAATACTTTTTGAATGTAACTGTATTCTAAATACCAATGATTTAAACTGTAACTGTAGCAGAATACTGTAGTTACTTATATTTAGTATTTTAAAAACGTTTTCCCGTTACATGTATTCCGTTACTCCCCAACCCTGCAGATGAATGATGTTTTTTAAGACAGTGACGTCTGAGGGATCACACGCACATTCAGAATTGGTTTTCGTCTTGCTCTTTACGCACCGAGATTTGACCAGATTCCTTGAATCTTTTAACTATATTGTGCACTGTAGAGGGTGAAATGCCCCAAATCCTTCCAATTTGTCTTTGGGGAACATTGTTCTCAAAGTGCTGGATTATTTGCTGAAGCATCTGTTGCAAATTGACAAGTCTTGAACGATCCTTGCTCTTGAAGGACTAGGCTGTTTTTGGAGGCTCCTTATATAGTATACAGTATACAGTACTATGACACAATTGCCTCACCTTGGGGTTGTAGGTTGTAAACATAGATACTATTGTAGTTTCACAATATAATCATATTTCCACCAATTTAATACCCATTCTAATTATCAATCAACTACTGGATAAGGTTAGAAATAAGTGACAGCAGTAATACAAGCTTTATTTTTAATTTGTCAGATGTACAGTATAGTTTTCAGAAGGACTGCAGACAATGCTTGTTACGTATTACACATAACAGGTTAAAACTTGATTATGACACATTATAGTGTGCATTTCACAAATAGATTTGGTTTACAACAGCAAGACTGGCCAACAAAATTCCTCTGAGTTATGATGAGTCTTTGATTTTGATATGGCTAAAAGGATTCTTTCATATCTGGCGTCTGTAATGCTAAAGTTGTACGTTTTCAATATTTTCTTTACGTTTTACAGCAGTATCACTATATCTTCAAGGCAATTTTGTTAAAAATATCACATCTGGAAAGATTTATTAAGGTTATTATGATTACCGCTCTTACAGTACAGGGGAGAGCAATACTCAAATTGCTTGAGTAAAAACAAATCAATATTTGCAACAAAGGAATTCCTCTTTTTTAAACCATTTTTAATGTGAAATACATCTCCATGATCGCATTAGGATGTGGGACTGTTAAAAACAGAGGCACAGAAGAATGCAGGCAGTGAAAGAAAATATGAAGTATTTAAAAAAAGACATTAGTCCTATAAAAACACTTAGGTGGCCATGCATTCTGCTCTCTCAATGGCCCATCAGTGGAAGTCAGGCTTTTCTGGGAATGTACAGCCTGCATATCGAATAATGACATTAGCAGAGTAGTGTCCAGCACGAATGCACTGCTCAAAGGTCTTATCCTGCACCAGCTCAGACAGGAAACCTGCATACACACACAAAAAAAAGACAGATAGCACCATGAACAACACTGTTGTTCGCTGCTCTCTGTCCTCACAGCAAAAAAACAAAACAAAAAAAATATCTTGTTTTCCAGTAAAAAAAAAAAAAAAAAATCCAAACATTTTTAAAACAAGAAAAATATACTTGGGAAGCAAAATGACATATGATCAGTAGCGGTTTTAACCACCACGCAAACCACGCAATTGTGTGGGGCCCCGGACATCGGGGGGCCCCCGCCCGAGCAGGAAAGCTCTGCAAAAACCGCTTGAGGGTGGCATGTCACATGTTGTTCTGTTGTCACACGCGAATACGCTGTTGTCAGCGCTCTCAGAGCTGTTCATGTTAGAGGTCCACCGGATTGGGTCAATTTTTCAAGTAGGGCTTTTAGTTTGGCATTTGTAATTTATGAAATAATATACAGGCCTTCCAAACTTGTTTCGCCCACATGCTCTCACTCACAGATACTTGCGAATGGATGAGTTAGGGGCCGTTCATTCCGAACGTGTTTTTTTGCCCACGTCTGCTCTGTTTTTCCATTGTTTTCCTATGTAAACACGAGCTGGATGAACGTCCATGCCTGCTGGACTGTGTCTTGCTGTCTCTTCAGTGTCTCACAGGACCGGCACCTTTTTAGACACATTGTTAAAAGTTATCAGCAATGTTTTTTTTCTTCCTTCTGCTCTAGTGTGCTGAAGGGCCACCGTGCCTTGTATGTCTACTGTTACATACTGTTACAAATGTTGCCAATGATGCTAACATAAAATACAGCCTTTTGCATCGTTGTGAACAATACACTGTAGCGTCTGAATATAAGCACCAGGTGAAATTCAATAAGACAGAAATATATTACTATTGTATACAACAAATCCTCATAGTAATAATAATAATATTGTAATGACAAAATTAGAATGCATTTATAAAATTATAAATTATAATGACAAAATGAACAACAATAAATTATTGTTGGCTTATAATAATAATAAATACAAACTGAATTCCAAAATGTTAGCGAGTGTAGTAGGTTTTACACACCCTGTTCATAAAATGAGTGTTTTGTAAACATATATGTAGGTAAATATTGTTTTTTTATCACTGTATTGTGGAAAACTGGAAAACACGCATTAATTAACTTTAACTAGATTTTTATGTTTCAGTAAACATTTTGAATGTACAACAGCTGATAGGATGAATTTAAAATTATGATTTAAAATCAATTTTATGTTATTTTTTAAGCAAACATTTTCGAAATGGAGCCCCGGGTTGATCGGTTGCCTGGGGCCTCAGAAATCGTAACCCTGCCCCTACATAAGATTTTGCATTTTATTTTCAGAGAAACCTAACAACATTTTGAAAGGTTATGATTAAAAGAAGTAAAAAAATAAATAAAAAAATTCCAATGGGTTAAGAAAAAGAAATGTTCTTGGTTTAAGCATAAACATCACAAAAAATTGTCTAAATGTTATTTAATTTCTCAAATGTATCTTGTTTTAAGGATTATTAGAAATTTAGAAATTCAGTTAAAAGTATATTTTGCAGTGTTTGTGCAGCGAAAGGGGGGACAGATTTAATCCTAACTGAAAAGCACACAAACATATGTACACATGCAAACATATGTTTAATGAATGCACACATGAACACAATTCCACACACATCTGAGTGCTCAGAGCGGTAAGCATACATAAACACACACGTAACACACACATAAACATATGCTGGCAAATATTAGCTCAAAAAATGTTGTCGGATATTGATTTTCCATTGCATGTGCTTTCTCTTTTAAAATATTAAGTAAATCAGGCTTAAGGAGGAGAGGTGATGGAAAAGGCATCCTTTAGTGATGTGTGATACAGAATTCCTCCAGCCGCCCTCGGGCTCTGAACCCTCCCACCTAGATCTCCGCTCTCTGTAGCAGCGCCGGAGCGCATTGAAAAACAGCTGGCAAATTCATTTTCCAACGCGGCAGAGCGCTGGCCTCCAACCTCTTGTTGGAACGGATAAAGGAGTTAAAAAAATCAATACGACGTTTGAGCAAACACGGTCACAGCTCTATTAGTTGCAATGTTGTCCTGGAAAAGCTACAGGAAGACATGTTAGCAAATCAGGCTCATGGCCCTTGAAAAGCAGAAGACTGCATAAGAGGCACTGTATGATAAATTACGTGGACCTGAAAGACCTGTGCAAACAGCATGATCAACATCAATATTTCTGTTTTTCATGGGGAGCCGAACCGTGTCATGCTTTACAAGTTTGATGGATGACTTCACAGCTCAGATCGGGGTAGACACACACCGGCTATATGAAAGCACCATTATTAGCGAATCCTGCAGATTAAAGATAATGGCTGCAGGGAGTCTGGCAACTCTACTTATCCATCATGAAAGTAGATCTATTTCCCCTTTAACTGTGCTATCTGCACTTCTCTGCATATCTGCACTGAGGTTAAATATTACAATACCATTGGCAGCTTTGAATGACTAAACTAAGCCAAATGCAAATACATTTGAACTAGCATGTGTCTACAAATGTCAGACTTTTTGCACCGAGTTGTAATTTTCCAAAGGTTACAGATCAAGCCAAATCCTGGATTATATTGTCCTGTCCATACTTATTTTCTATTGAACATACTCTTGTCTAGGACTAGTCTGGGAGTTTAGGACACAGGCTAGTTTCTGTTCTAACAATTCAATCAATTTGCAATCTGACTGGAAAAAACTGCAGTGCAAGGAAAGTCAGTTAGAATTCTTGCATCCCTAACTGAAGGTGGTTTACGGTTGCCAAGCAATGTAGCAACATTAACATTGCGCCGGGTTTATTTGCACGGGATGTCGCTGCTGGTTTAGCATCTGATTCACTAAAAGAATTAAGCAGATCAAGCAACAGCACAAATGAGCCTACAAAATCTCATTTTTGTATGCACATTTCTGCCTGTATAGCAGAGGATGCAGCAGGCTTTCTTAGTATACTGTGTATTTACATTTACATTTACTCATTTGGCAGACGCTTTTATCCAAAGCGACTTACAAAAGAGGAATACATTACAAGCAAATCATCTTAAGGAGACGGTGGTACGAAAAGTACCGTATTACAAAGTTTCACTAGTATCAGAATAGTAGTATTTTTTTTTTTTGTGACTGGTTAAGTGCTCATGGAAAAGATGTGTTTTTAGCCATTTTTTGAATACAGAAAGTGAGTCAGCTTCACGGATAGAGTTGGGAAGGTCATTCCACCAATGTGGTACAATGAAGCCGAAAGTTCGGGAAAGAGTTTTGGTGCCTCTTTGTGCTGGTGCAAGGCGACGTTCCTTAGCCGTCCGCAGGCTTCTGGTGGGAACATAGTGTATAGCACTTACATTTAAAAACTGCCACCTGATTCGTGATGTGTACATATACTGTATACACAAACACACACCTATATACAACCCCAATTCCAAAAAGTTGGGACGCTGTGTAAAATGTAAATAAAAACAGAATGCAATGATTTGCAAATCTCATAAACCCATATGTTATTCACAATAGAACATAGAAAACATATCAAATGTTTAAACTGAGGAAATGTACCATTTTAAGAAAAAAATAAGGTAATTTTGAATTTGATGGCCGCAACACGTCTCAAAAAAGTTGGGACGGGGGCAACAAAAGGCTGGAAAAGTAAGTGTTACTAAAAAAGAAACAGATGGAGGAACATTTTGTAACTAAATAGGTTAATTGGCAACAGGTCAGTAACATGATTGGGTATAAAAAGAGTATCTAAGAGTATATAGAAGATGGGCAGAGGTTCACCAATCTGCGAAAAACTGCGTCTACAAATTGTGGAACAATTTCAGAATAATGTTCCTCAATTTAAAATTGCGAAGACTTTGAATATCTCTTCATCTACAGTACATAATATCCTCAAAAGATTCCGAGAATCTGGAGAAATCTCTGTGCGCAAGGGACAAGGGTGAAAATCAACACTGGATGCCCGTGATCTTCGGACCCTCAGGCGGCACTGCATTAAAAACAGGCATGATTCTGTAATGGAACTCACTGCATGGGCTCAGAAACACCTCCAGAACTCATTGTCTGTGAACACAGTTTGCCGTGCCATCCACAAATGCAGGTTAAAGCTCTATCATGCAAAGAAGCAGCCATATGTGAACATGATCCAGAAACGCTGCCGTCTTCTCTGGGCCAAAGCTCATTTAAAATGGACTGAGGCAAAGTGGAAAACTGTTCTGTGGTCAGACGAATCGAAATTTGAAATTCTTTTTGTAAACCTTGGATGCTGTGTCCTCCAGACTAAAGAAGAGAGGGACCATCCGGCTTGTTATCAGCACTCAGTTCAAAAGCCTGCATCTCTGATGGTATGGGGGTGCCTATGGAATGGCACCATCAATGCTGAAAGGTATATACAGGTTTTAGAGCAACATATGCTTCCATCCAGATGACGTCTTTTTCAGGGAAGGCCTTGCATATTTCAGCAAGACAATGCTAAACCGCATACTGCATCTATTACAACAGCATGGCTTCGTAGTAGAAGAGTCCGGGTGCTGAACTGGCCTACCTGCAGTCCAGACCTTTCACCAGTTGAAAACATTTGGCACATCATGAAATAAAAAATATGACAAAAAAGACCCAGGACTGTTGAGCAGCTAGAATCCTGTATCAGACATGAATGGGACAACATTCCTCTCCCAAAACTCCAGCAAATGATCTCCTCAGTTCCCAGACATATATGGACTGTTGTTAAAAGAAGTGGGGATGCTACACAGTGGTAAACATGGCCCTGTCCCAACTTTTTTGAGACGTGTTGCTGCCATCAAATTCAAAATTACCTTATTTTTTCCTTAAAATGGTAAATTTCCTCAGTTTAAACATTTGATATTTTTTCTATGTTCTATTGTGAATAAAATACGGGTTTATGAGATTTGCAAATCGTTGCATTCTGTTTTTATTTACATTTTACACAGCATCCCAACTTTTTTGGAATTGGGATTGTACATACATATACATACACACATTAGGGCTGTTCGATTATGGCAAAAATCATAATCACGATTATTTTGATCGATATTGAGATAATTATTTAACACGATTACTCATTGGCTTTGGAAACATCCTGCATTTACTGAACTTTTGAACAGTGGATTTCCTTGAACTTGAAATATAAACTGCACTGGGTAGGGGAGGAGGCTACTGTCATATGGTAATTGTTTTATGTTACATATGGTAGTCAAATAAAGGAAAGCCTCCATTGCCACCAGTGGTGCTCACACTTCGATGGAATGAGATCTACTTTTTCATCATGTTATTGCAGCAAGATCTACCATGTACAATAAAGGCTATACATTATCACTATACTGAAATTTCAGTAGTCGGTGAAATTTGACGATTCTCAATACCAGCTTCAAAACCACAACAAATAAAAACACTAACTAATACGTATGTTAATTATGGAAGAATGGTTTCAAGTTCTTAATTATTCAAGAAAAGTAAACAGTCAGTAATAAAATAACAATAAAAACAGTAATGAATAAAAATAGATTACAAATAACAGAACAATCTTTTTTTTTTTAACAGCTTTAAAAGTTTTTAACTGCAGTTTCAAGTATTTAAGTAAACATTCAGAATGAAAGGCAACATAAAACTACTACTGGTCTTCATGTATGGTTATAATACATTAATGCTTTTTAAAGCTGTCCAGTCAAGAGCAGCGAGTGTTTTCTCATTTTCTTGTCATGGTTGTTTCTTTATTATAATGGCACACTAGATGTCAGCAGGTCTATTAGCTTACATTTATACTTACAAGTCCGACATTTTAATACAAATCCGCTTTTTGCTCCGCTGTTTACGTTCACTTTAGACATCACTCTCTGTGTTTACATGAATACCTCAACAAGACGGGCATTTTGGCAGTATTTTTAAATATTTGACTGTATTGGTGCACATTAGCGTGAGCATTTTCGGAACATGCGCATGTTCAGCACACACACACATATGCCACCTGTCAATCAAACAGGGCACAGCTGTTATTAGATCACTAGTGCATTATAAAATTGCATGCTCTGGATTAGTTTCAACAGCAGAAAAAGAATATGAACTTTCTAATAAGTGACACAGGCCTAGGCAATCACAAATATAGCCAGTTATTTTTTCGTTATTGACGTTTTAATCAGTCTGCTTGTCCGGACGGGCAAGTAAAATTCTCTTCCACTTGCCCCTTCAAAAATCCACTTGTCCCGGACAAGCGTTAATGTCGAGCCCTGATTAAATACTATATTTAACATTCTCCGATAATAATTTTTTTTCTGCAGCATAGCTCCTAAAGTAAATAAATGTACATTGCTTTAAAGGAGTTTTAGATATTATTTTGGAAAAAAAAGCCAAAAAAGACTTATCAAAAACATTAGATGGATCACTTCGATCCATCTTTAACTCACAAAAAACAAACTTTCTCTTCTTAATAGAGCTGCGTATCACCGATTTTCTTCATGATAAGATACAAACAGTGAACATGACACATATATTATGTTTCACTACGTTGCGAGCCATCACGTTATAATCTAGCTGCAGCAAATGCGCGCGAGTGACGAGCGTCCCTGTGCCAGAGTGTGCATCAGCCAGGAGAAGATTCAATCTCTTCCCCGGTCACTTCAAGCAACTCAAAGCTGTGGCGCTGACCACACAGAGAAATGCCAGTTTCAGAATTTATTTTCATAACCCACATCCTTATTATTTGAACTTTAATAAAGGATGCTTTAAAAATATAATGCCGGGGTGTTTCATTGTGAAACGGAATGCGGCACAATAATCATTTTATCTTGATTTTCTTGTTTTCATAATAGTTGGAAGCCAAAATCATAACTGAAAATAAAATTAATCGCCCAGCCCTAACACACATAGGTGCATATCCATACACATACGCATAAGTCATTCACATAAAATGTGCAATGTCCTCTTATTATTCGCAATAATAATAATAATAATAATAATAATATTAATAATAATAATAATGAAAATAATATCAAAAAGAGTAAAAAAAAAAACAATTTATCGCCTCAGCTCCAGTGGCATTATGGGTTAGTACAGTGTCAAGTCGATGTGGAGTTCATAATCTTGACGGATGTAGTAGGTCATCTAGGTATTTCTTGCCTACTCTTATGAATACTGGGGATTCGGACACCAAACTCTGTCATACTGTTTCCGGCATATTATATAGTAGGGCATTATGCATATTTGGAAGCAGCCAATAACTTAATTTAAATCCTCAAGATGCAGCACTATTTCAGTGATGATTGCAGGTTTTTTTGGATGTAGTTTTTTGCACTTAAATAATATGCACAAAAGTGGCATAACAATTTAGTGAATTCAGCTCAGAATGTGCAGTCACAGGTGTGTGTTTGTTCTCATTGTACAATGGCTTTGAACATGGCTCATCCAAACTATTTGTTTTACAATATGGTTTTGAAACTATATCAGAAAATGTTATAGTGCAGTACCTCCAACAAAGGCGTCTCCAGCACCATTGGTGTCCACTATCTCACTCTGGTCAATCTCCAGGACAGGGAATGTCTCTACCTTGTCACCTGTAGAAAAGATGGTTCACGGTTAGTGTGTGCTTGTTAAACTATTGTGGAGCTGAAAAATGAGTCCCATTCACAGATTGGGTGTTTTGGAAGACACGCTAGACTTTCTGCTGACAAAAATGGTTGTTTTGTTGATAAAGGAGTGTAGACCTTTTTTTCCCATAGAAGCTCAAAGCACTTTTTCATTTTATAATAGTCTCTCATGCATAAAATGGAAAAACTAAAAGGCAGTCACTGCCTTGTCAACTTGCATATCTTGGCCACTGCTTATTTCTTCTCCCTAAACAAATAACGGTAGTATTATGCTAATGATCTATGACAAAAGCAGCAGGAACGAGCTTGAGCTACCATGAAAAGATGGGGAAGTTCCCAAAAGACAAGAAACAGTGGGATGTGCCATTTTCATGTGATGAGCTAAAAGAGCCCTGCTTGAGCCTTGAAATCGAGGAGAGGCAATTATATAATTTGGCAGTTCTTCAGTGTGACAATTCTTGAGCAGAAATGGATCAGCTCTCTAAAATACCATTTGAAAAACAGTGTTAGTCTATTTTCAGCATTCAGTCTGAACGATCTGTCCTCTTTCTGACTAAAATAATGCATTAACTGTCCAGCAGTTCCATTTCAATTGCTTTCTGCTGTACAATTGCGTTTTATTTATGGCATTAGCCTCCATTAGTGTTGAATGAGGCTGATGTAACTTTGCTTTGCAGTAAGGAACACGTCAGCGAAGCCAATATTAGATCCCAGAATCTTGAGAACATTCTGAAAATTCCACATGATGTAAACCTGGCAAACCACTCCAGCAACACAGTTTACCATTTGAACTGAGCTTTCAAGTGCACCTGACAAGCTAATACATCTGAGGTAGGCAGTCGTTATTACGACATGTCACGCAATCAACTCAGAAACTAAACGACCTGACAAAACCTCTTGTTTCTTTTGTACAAGCTGATTAGCAAAATTAAATAAAACTGCATCACTTTTACATTTATTTATGAATGGTATCTAGGTGAATGACATAATTTTTTTTTCCTCTTCTGGATATATTAAGTAGACACACTACCGTTCAAAAGTTTGGGGTCTCTTACTCACTCTTTATAATTTTTTTTTCCTTCACATTTTAGAATAATAGTAAAGTCATCACAACTATGGAATAACAGAAAGGGAAATATGGGAATTATGTTGTGACTAAAAAATCCTAAATAAATCAAAACTGTGTTATATCTTAGCATCTTCAAAGTAGTCACCCTTTGCCTAGATTTTGCAGAAATGTACTCTTGACATTTTCTCAACCAACTTCTTGAGGTATCACACTGGGATGCTTTTTAAACAGTATTGAAGGAGTTCCCATCTTTGTTGGGCACTTATTTGCTGCTTTTCTTTATTATTTGGTCCAAGTCATCCATTTCAAAAACGTTTTATTTTATTTTTATTAAATTTTAGTTTTATAATGAAATAAATTAATATGGTGGCACAATTATATTTTTGTCTACATACTAATTTCAAACATTTAAGCATACGCCTTCAGATCAAAATGTTTTTAAGATCATGAGAAACATTTCAGTCAAGTGACCCCAAACTATTAAACAGTAGTGCAAGTAGTTTGAAATAATCTTTTATTAATTTAAATAATTTAAAAAAAAGTGTGATTGTAATGAACTGGCCATGGAGATGGTGTTAGGATCCATGTGCTGGAAGTTTATTAGAACACAAGCAAACAATCCAAATCGGCAAGCAAATAGAGATAGTCGTTATGCAGGTGGTATAATCCAATAAACCAAAAAGACAGTCCAACAACGTAAACAAAACAAAGGGGTATCCAAAAAGCAGAAAATCCAGGAATCAGGCAAAGGTCATAACAAATAATCAGCAATGGCAAAACGCTTGCTAAGGCAGCGTAAGCTGGCAAAACTTCGCAACGTGACAGTGGAAACAGAATGGTATTTATATAGTTTAGACAGGAAGTAACCAATGAAGAAACAGTACAGAGTTAGTATTCGGGAGAGGGCTCCCTCTGGTGGTTGGTAGGAGGGGTAACAACCTCGGATGTTACAGAACCCCCCCTCTACGAACAACTCCTGCTGTTCTCCTGCTGGGACGTCCCCTTGGTCATGGTGCTGGACGATCAGGATGGGCATGATGAAATCAGGGACGGGTCCAATATGTCCTTGGCAGCTACCCATGATCTCTCCTCTGGTCCGTAACCCTCCCAGTCCACCAAGTATTGCATCTGGCTCCCTCGTCGTCTTGAGTCCATGATCTCTCTGACTACATACGCTGGGGCTCCATCTACCTCCAATGGAGGTGGAGGCTCAGAATCCGTGGTTCCGGAGCCAGACGCCGGGTGGACGGGTTTCAGCAAGGACACATGGAAGGAAGGAGAGATAAGGTAATTAGCAGGAAGCTCTAAACGGCAAGTAACTGGGTTTATTTGATGGATAATTCTGAAAGGACCCACATACCTTGGACTGAGCTTCCTGCAGGGTAGCCGCAACTTGAGATCCCTTGTGGACAACCAGACCCTCTGTCCCGGCTGATAGTTGGGATGGGGATGCCTCCGCCGGTCAGCCTGGAAACATTGAGCTCTGACAGCTCGCTGTAACCGGACATGTGCGCTGTCCCACACTCTCTCGCTTCGCCTAATCCAATTGTCCACCGCTGGCACTGTAGAAGGTTTTCCTGACCAAGGGAACATTAGGGATTGGTAGCCCAGCACGCATTGGAAGGGGGTTAGACCCATAGAAGTATGGGTGAAGGAGTTCTGTGCATATTCGGCCCAGGGCAAGAATTCGCTCCATTTCTCCTGTTCATGGCTACAATAGCTTTGAAGGTATCCAATCTCTTGATTCAGACGTTCCACCTGTCCATTGGCCCGAGGGTGATAACCAGAGGTGAGACTCAAATTAATGTCCAACTGTTTGCAGAACACCTGCCAAACTCGTGACGTGAACTGTGGACCTCGATCGGACACGATGTCCTCTGGTAATCCATAGACCCAAAAGACTAAGAGCATTAATGGTTTACATGGCAGTGGGTAAACCCTTGAGAGGGACAAGTCTACATGATTTGGAAAATCGGTTAATGATTACCAGAATGGTAGTGTATCCATGGAAGTTTGGCAGGTCTGTGACGAAGTCGATGGACAGGTGAGACCATGGTCTTTGAGGTATGGGCAGTGGTTGAAGCAACCCCGTGGGCAGTTCTCTGGGGGTCTTAGATTGGGCACACACCTGGCAAGACTTCACATAATTAGTCACATCATGAATCACAGATGGCCACCAGAAGGAATTACATAACAGAGTGATTATTCTTTGGATGCCAGGGTGTCCTGTGCTCAAGGAAGTGTGGACCCATTGGATCGTCCTCTGACGTAGAGCTTAGGGTACGTAGTGCTTGGTTGGGGGGCAGTTAGGTGGTGATGGTTCATGCTGTTGTGCTAGTTGTATTTCTTCGATTATGTCCCAGCTAATCAGTGCTATGATGACAGATGGTGGCAGGATATACCCAGGGTGAGGTTGGAGGTGAGGTGGATCGTGTCTGCATGAAAGAGCATCTGCCTTGCAGTTCTTGCTGCCAGGGTGGTAAGTGACTGTGAAATTTAACCTGGTGAAAAACAATGACCATCGGGCTTGGCTGCCTTGATATATTCAAGATTCTTGTGGTCGGTGATAACTTGGAATGGGTGGACTGCTCCCTCTAACCAGTGACGCCATTCCTCAAGTGCCACTTTCATGGAAAGTAATTCTTTATTCCCCACATCATAGTTACGTTCAGCTGAGTTCAACCTTCTGGAGAAGAAGGCACAAGGGTAAAGCTTGCCTGGTGTTCTGTGAAGTTGTGACAGGACTGCTCCAATCCCACAATCTGAAACGTCTACCTCAATGACGAAGGGAAGATTGGGGTCAGGATGTTTCAGTATTGGAGCGGTTGTGAAGCTTGACTTGAGGGAGATGAAGGCTTGGTATGCGGCATTGTTCCATGGCAACTTGCTTGGCTTTCCCTTGAGCAATGACGTGAGTGGTGCTGCAATGGTACTGTAGTTCCTAATGAAACGGCGATAGAATTTGGCAAAGCCCAGGAACTGCTGTAGTTCCTTGAATTTAGTAGGTCGAGGCCATTCAGTGACAGATGTTACCTTTGAGACATCCATCTCTACACCTTGATGGCTGATGTTGTAACCCAGGAAGGTGGTATGAGAGTTATGGAACTCACATTTCTCTACCTTGACGAATAGCTGATGTTCCTGGAGACGTGACAAGACTGTCTTGACCTGCTGGATATGTTGTTCCATGTTCTGCGAGTAGATGAGGATGTCGTCAATGTAAGCCACCACACAATGATTCAGTAAGTCTCTGAAAATCTCGTTGATGAAAGACTGAAAAATCAAGGGGGTGTTAGCAAGTCCATATGGCATGACCAAATATTCATAGTGCCCCCTGGTGGTGATGAAAGCAGTCTTCCACTCATCCCCTTCTCGGATCCTGATGAGGTTATAAGCACTCCTTAGATCCAGTTTGGTATATATCTTGGCTTCACGGAGTTGTTCAAGGGCAGAGGGGATAAGTGGCAATGGGTAACGATATTTTATGGTGACAGAGTTCAGGCCTCGATAGTCGATACATGGACGTAGACCTCCATACTTCTCCATGAAAAAGAATCTTGCAGCAGTTGGGGAGGTGGAGGGATGGATGTAACCAGAGGCAAGGGCTTCCTCAATGTAATTCTCCATGGCGAGGGTCTTGGGGCATGACAAGGCATAGGCCTTGCTTCTCGGTGGAGCTGTATTAGACAGAAGTTCAATGGCACAGTCCAATGGACGATGAGGAAGTTGTGTAGCTTTAATCTTGCTAAACACTTCACTGAACTCTGCATACTCCTTGGGAATCGTGGTCTCCTTCTGTGATTTAGGGCTCTCTACACTGGTGATAAAGCAAGGCCTGGAAACAGCAACATGAAGACAATGTTCATGACAGAAACTTGACCAATGTGTGAGCTCATCTTGGTTCCAGGATATCGATGGGTCATGGACGGCCAGCCAGGGATGACCCAGGATAAGAGCATGATTGGGTGAGTTGATGACATATAGTGAAATATTTTCAACATAAAAAAAGTCCAATCTTGATGGTTATAGGAACAGTCTATTGGGTTATGCCAGTACCAATAGGTGCGTTATCCACAGTGGTGATGTTAAGCTTAGGAAAGAATTCAATGGTGGGTATGTTGAGTTCTTGTACAATCCCCTGATTAATGAGATTAACAGCAGCCCCTGAATCCACTAATGCTGTAACATATCTTACATGATCACCAATGGAGATCTCTACAGGCAAGAGAAAATTATGTGAGTTGGGTGATTTAATGTTCATAGTACTCACGTGCTGTCTTGACTCAGGGAACCTTGAATTCTTGTGTGGGCATGCAGCATTGAGATGACTTGGTGAACCACAGTAAAAGCAAAGGTTTTCGTTACGTCGTCATTGGCGTTCCTCCATGGAAACAAGAGTGTGAGCAACATGCTTGGGTTCGGGTGATACAGTGGATGTCTGTGCCTGTACTGAGACTGTAGAATCCGGGGTGAAACATAACTGAGGCCGTGAAACAGGTTATCAATCTTGATGGCCATAGTGATATATTCAGAAAGATTCATACCTTCACCCTTGCAGGTTAGTTCCGTTCTGAGTTTCAGGTTAAGCCCCTCGTGGAAAACAGTCTTCAGAGTGACATCATTCCACCCACTCTGAGCCGCTAGTGTCCTGAACAGAACTGCATAATCTGCTGCTGATCGATGACCCTGGCGTAGATGAAGTAGCTGAACAGAGATATCTTGACCACCCGCTGGATACTCGAAGACTTCGTGGATTTGTTGAACGAAGTAATCAAATGAAACCTGGATTTGAGTATCTTTATCCCAAACAGCGGCGGCCCAATCGAGAGCTTTGCCGGTAAGCAGTGACATCAAAAAGAACATTTCCTGGCATCTTGATCAAATGATTCAGGCTGATTTTGAAAAAATACCTTACACTGTCATAAAAACCCGGCATTTTTCAGTAGAACCATCAAACTTATCAGGGAGAGCAAAGCTTTCCGGGTTAGCATGGGAAGCTGGCAGTGAGTGAATGTATTGTGTCAAACATTCGTTGGCAGCTCGTAGTTTGTTTAGCTGGTCTTGGTAACCCCTTAATACCTCGCACTGGTGCGTGAATTCGGCCTGGAGCTGTGAAACTTCTGCTGGATTCATGTTAGGCGAAGCATTCTGTAATGAACTGGCCATGGAGATGGTGTTAGGATCCATGTGCTGGAAGTTTATTAGAACACAAGCAAACAATCCAAATTGGCAGGCAAATAGAGATAGTCGTTATGCAGGTGGTATAATCCAACAAACCAAAAAGACAGTCCAACAAGGCAAACAAAACAAAGGGGTATCCAAAAGGCAGAAAATCCAAGAATCAGGTAAAGGTCATAACAAATAAACAATCAGCAATGAAAAACCGCTTGGTAAGGCAGGGTAAGCTGGCAAAACTTCGCAACGTGACAGTGGAAACAGCATGGTATTTATATAGTTCAGACAGGAAGTAACCAATGAAGAAATGGTACAGAGTTAGTCTTCGGGAGAGGGCTCCCTCTGGTGGTTGGTAGGAGGGGTAACAACCTCAGATGTTACAGTGATTCAATTTTGTTTTAAAATATTATTATTATAATTAAATGTTGTCCATGAATTCAAAGCCATGTGATGTAACCATGCAGGTAGCTATCTTTGTTGCATCTGACAAAAAACAAAAAACAAACAAACAAACAAACAAACAAACAAACACATAAAACATAGACGACCCCTTAGACCCTCATGACTGTGTTTAAAGTAAAAATAGATTTTTATTTTTATTAAAAAGCACATTTTGTTCAAATCAAATGGAGTAACCCTAAGAAAACTTTCTTATATTTGTGACTCTAGAATTCATATTTATATCAAACAAAATTACTTTTTATCTTGAAAACACCATGTTGTGTACAATCACATGTATTCAAGGTGCAAGGAAAGTAATTTATTGCCTTTTAATTGATGGATAAACCACTTGACATTCTTAAATTGATTGTCATTTTATGTAAAAAAATGCTGTTTTTCTATAAAAATAATAATAATAATAAAAAAAAAGAAGAAACTAACAGACAAAAAGAAATTTCTTAGATTAGATAAATTAGATTTAACCCCTTGTAACCTCAGACAACCTTATTTTTCAATGACCCATCTAACAAATAATTAAATCATTTGCGTAATGCAAATAGTGAAGAGTGAGTCATCATCTTTACATTAGCAGACTATACACAACAACTTAATATTACTGAAATACTGAAAATTGAAATAACTTTGTTCACTACCATCTACTGCAGAGTTGCTTTCCACCATCTTTGAAGTTGACACCCTTATAAAGAGACAAGTTGGCAACTTGGTACATACAGTGATATATAAAGCTTTTCTTAGCCATTCATGCACATGTAACCCTGAATGTTTTATGAAAAGTCAAATTGTCTGACACCAACAAGAGGACCACATAAAATAATAATAATAAATAAATAATAATAAAAAATTTTTTTAACAACAACAAAAAACAGATTGAGACACTCTTAGTTGTTTTATTTCATTTCAATACCTCTTTCACTAAAACACTCAGTAATCTGCAAGAGACAGCTTTAAAGTATACACCTGCTAATTGTAGTCGGTAGGTGTCAAAGACCATCACTTTGTGTGGAGAACTTCAGAGGAAACCTTCAGACACAGACAGTAAACAACACAGAACAGGAGCAAAGGATTTCAACTGATGCAACAATGAACACTCAAGACACGTCTGCTGCATGTGTGAGCGGTTTTTCCCTAAACGAGGCAGCCGATTGTGTCTTTGATAATTATTTACACAAAAAGCAGATCCTTTTAGAATCAGCTAATCAGCAGCAAAACAACTTTGCTTAATTAATGCAGGCAATAAAGCATACTCGCCCGCCTTCCTCTTGAAATGATTAACTTGAGGAACTTCTGTGTGAATTAAGTTAACAGAAACTCATGATCTATCTATTATTTTGCAAATAAGATTAAAATATTTTCATTGCAATTACAGTGTGCTCGCTCCCCATCATCAAACTACAAAAGGAACGGACTAAGCCTAAATCTGCAGGACAGTTTTCAAATGACTGGGAGGAAAAGAAATGACCAGAAGCAAATTAATATGTACAAAATGAAACTATGCGGTTCCTTCCTTCCTGTACACAGGCTGACCTGATTCTACTTCCTTTTATGACTCAGAAACAGCACAGCCTGAGAGTGAGAGAAAAAAATAGCCATTATAGTGCATCCGGAAAGTATTCACAGCGCTTCACTTTTTCCACATTTTGTTATGTTATAGCCTTATTCCAAAATGGATTAAATTCATTATTTTCCTCAAAATTCTACAAACAATACCCCATAATGACAACATGAAAGAAGTTTGTTTGAAATCTTTACAAATTTATTAAAAATAAAAAACGAAAAGAAACCACATGTACATAAGTATTCACAGCCTTTGCTCAATACTTTGTTGAAGCACCTTCGGCACCAATTACAGCCTCAAGTCTTTTTGAGTATGATGCTACAAGCTTGGCACACCTATTTTTCTTCTTTGCAGAACCTCTCAAGCTCCATCAGGTTGGATGGGGAGCGTCAGTGCACAGTCATTTTCAGATCTCTCCAGAGATGTTCAATCGGGTTCAAGTCTGGGCTCTGGCTGGGCCACTCAAGGACATTCACAGAGTTGTCCTGGAGCCACTCCTTTGTTATCTTGGCTGTGTGCTTAGGGTCGTTGTCCTGTAGGAAGATGAACCTTCGCCCCAGTCTGAGGTCCAGAGGACTCTGGAGCAGGTTTTCATCAAGGATGTCTCTGTACATTGCTGCATTCATCTTTCCCTCGATCCTGACTAGTCTCCCAGTTCCTACCAATGAAAAACATCCCCACAGTATGATGCTGCCACTACCATGCTTCACTGTAGGGATGGTATTGGCCAGGTGATGAGCGGTGCTTGGTTTCCTCCAGATATGACGCTTGCCATTCAGGCCAAAGAGTTCAATCTTTGTTTCTCATGGTCTGAGAGTCTTTCAGGTGCCTTTTGGCAAACTCCAGGCGGGCTGTCATGTGCCTTTTACTGAGGAGTGACTTCCGTCTGGCCACTCCACCATACAGGCCTGATTGGTGGAGTGCTGCAGAGCTGGTTATTCTTCTGGAAGGTTCTCCTCTCTTCACAGAGAAATGCTGGAGCTCTGTCAGAGTGACCATCGGGTTCTTGGTCACCTCCCTGACAAAGACCCTTCTCCCCCGATCGCTCAGTTTGGCCGGGCGGCCAGCTCTGGGAAGAGCCCTGGTGGTTCCAAACTTCTTCCATTTATGGATGATGGAGGCCACTGTGCTCATTGGTACCTTCAATGCTGCAGAAATTTTTCTGTACCCTTCCCCAGATCTGTGCTTCGATACAATCCTGTCTCGGAGGTCTACAGACAATTCCTTGGACTTCATGGCTTGGTTTGTGCTCTGACATGCACTGTTAACTGTGGGACCTTATATAGACAGGTGTGTGCCTTTCCAAATCTTGTCCAATCAACTGAATTTACCACAGGTGGACTCCAATCAAGTTGTAGAAACATCTCAAGGATGATCAGTGGAAACAGGATGCACCTGAGCTCAATTTTGAGTGTCATGGCAAAGGCTGTGAATACTTATGTACATGTGATTTTTTTCGTTTTTTATTTTTAATAAATTTGCAAAGATTTCAAACAAACTTCTTTCACGTTGTCATTATGGGATATTGTTTGTAGAATTTTGAGGAAATTAATGAATTTAATCCATTTTGGAATAAGGCTGTAACATAACAAAATGTGGAAAAAGTGAAGCGCTGTGAATATTTTCCGGATGCACTGTAGCTGTTCCTCCCTTTGATACCCATGACTGAATTAAAGAAGCTCTACACAATAATGGACATCAAACTTATGATTAAGGCTTGTATAAAGCAACAGCACTCTCCTTTCCAGGAAGACAATGAAATTCTGTATGGAGAGCATGTAGGTACTAGCATAATCTAACCCGGCTGCCCTCTGATGACAGGTCATGCTCTAAAGGCATGCTGGGAAATGTCCAAACATCCCAGCAGTGGTGACTCACCAGGAAAATAAATTATGAGGTGATTCTTAGAAGTACATGGCACAACATTAGGTCATATCCAGGGGTCAGAGTCCATAATAAAAAATAACCTACAATAAAACCCTCACAAAACACATGAGCACAACAGCTATTAAGCCCATGCAGATTGCAGAGTGGAACAAACATCAATACAATAAACCCATATGGTTTGGACCAGATTTAAACTTGATTTAGGGTTCAGAGGGAGGGCCATGAGCTGTGTGAGATCAAGAAACATACACTGCCAGTCTTCCATCTTGGTAAACAAGACTGAACATGTGTGCTAGTCCCCTTGCATTGATGTTTAATGGTGCATGTTGCTCTAGGTGGTTCCCATAACCTCACTTTGTCTCTTACAAGCTGCATCAATTGATATGATAATGGAGGGAGGACGTGTGAAATGAGAGGGGCTGAAAGATGAGGCGTCTAACCACTTGGATGCCAAATGGTGTCCGGGAGCCCCTCTTGGCTCTCAATGGGGACAAAGACAAGAGTTTCAAGGAATGAGGCAAGAGGCAGATGCTTAGAATAGAGAAAAACTCTCCAGTTTCACACTACTAATTGGCCTAATAGGATGTTTCCATTACCATCCTGTGTCTTATCGTTCACCAACATGTACAACAAAAATATAATAATTGAGAGCTGTGTTCCAAGTAGGGTTCTTGAGTGTTAGATATAGGGTCCAAAACGAAAACTCGGTAAGTGCCAAATACGAGTAGAAACTGACGGAGTTATTTGCCAGTAGATAGTAACTTTATAAAGTTCTGCAACAAAATACATGGTTTAAATTAGGGACTTTCATTTTGTTTTGTTCTGAGCCAGTACTGTACTTTTTAGTTCCGGTTAAGTTTAAGTTCTGCAGCCTCCTTTCCAAATGCTAACTGGTTACAACAAAATAAAAGAATGGTTACTCTAAGCTAAGGGGTGGGCGAAATACCAATTGCAGTGTTGCCAGATATCGCAAGAGAACAAGCTACCTAGTCTGGAAAAACAACCCCAAAATAAGCCACTTGCCTCAACCAAAATAAGTGGAAATAAGTATTAACTTTATTTCTTGTGTGGTGAATTTATCAGCATAGAAATCATAACAAGCATACAGTTAATTAACAGTTAATAGAGGTGTGAATCTTTGGGTTGAAAGCGAATCGATTTGATTCATGATTCACAGGTTATCGTTTCGATTCAAAAACGATTTTTGCAAATTCAAAACAATTCAATTCGATTTGATTCACAATGAAATTCGATTCGATTAACTATTTAATTCTAAATTTTTTAAACGCATTTATAGCATTCTTTAAACACTTCTCCTAATGTGTCTTAAGCAAGAAAAATAAAGGCAAACTACTTAACATTGTTTATGGCACCAAATGTTAATTGAAAACACATTAAATACATGTACTGTGCATACAGGCTACTTGGAATGCAATAATAGTACAAGAGTACAATGTGTCAATAAAATATGAACATACACTACTGGTCAAAGTTTTGAAACACTTGACTGAAATGTTTCTCGTGATCTTAAAAATCTTTTGATCTGAAGGCGTATGCTTAAATGTTTGAAATTAGTTTTGTAGACAAAAATATAATTGTGCAACCATATTAATTTATTTCATTATAAAACTAAAATGTAATAAAAAAAAAAAAGTTTTTGAAATTGATCACTTGGACCAAATAATAAAAGCAGCCAGTAAGTGCCCAACATAGATGGGAACACCTTCAATACTGTTTAAAAAGCATCCCAGGGTGATACCTCAAGAAGTTGGTTGAGAAAATGTCAAGAGTACATGTCTGCAAATTCTAGGCAAAGGTTGACTACTTTGAAGATGCTAAACTATAATACAGTTTTGATTTATTTTGGCTTTACTATTATTCTAAAATGTAAATATATATATATATATATATATATATATAAAATAAAGAATGAGTGTTTCAAAACGTTTGACCGGTAGTGTAGCTGAACATAGCTAGAATGTTATTCAATACAACTATAGAAAGTATTTGATTTTTAAAATGTTATTAATTTGCATGACTTTTCCAGGCCTTAAAATCACAATTTTAAAATTGCCAGATATTTCCAGGTTTTCAATGACCATGGGGACCTTGAATCAGTAAACTCAGTCCCCCAACTAAACAATGATAAATGGCACTCTTTTATCCAGAAAATAACAGCTTAATAAGTTTCCTCACCATTAAATCAATAGTGACCCAGAGTCAAAAATTAACTTAAATTTAGGGTGAATATTTGCCCCCTGTGTTTGATTTTCAGGGGCATTTCTTACCTTTATGAGAGGATATATATATTTTTTCTAACAATTTAAAACAAACCGTGTCTTATCCGTTTGTCAAAATGTCAATTTAATAAATTCATTAATACAAATTCTTAAGTCTGAGAATATGTATTACATCTTACCCTAAAAATTACATCAACATCCACTACTGTATATCAGAGGTTACAAATAAAAAAACAGAAGAATTCATTATGGACATTTTTTGCCCCACATTTTGAATTTTGCAAGCATTTATAGTGAAAAAGTTTCAGTGAGAGTTACGGATGGAACACAGAGTAGGCATGATCCCGTGAAGGGTGACGGAAGAGTAGAGCACGTGTCTGTGAGGGGAAAGCTGTGAAGCCGTGCATGTCTCAGTTAACTCGCACATGTAACTAATTTAATATTTATATATTTTAAAATACTGTATACTAATTTGCTGAATTGTGATTCATTAGATTTTTTTACAGATTAAATAAATTATTGACCAATACTAAAGGTTTTCGATTCAAAAATCATATTTCAAGATTGATGCATATGAATCATCAGGATTAGTAATCGATGCATTGAGGAAACGAGTGAATCGTTACACTCCTAACAGTTAAGTATAATTTTAATAACAGATCTGCTTCTCAGTCAAAACCCGGCAGCATCGAATCTGTATTAATGCATCACATCTAACAATAATTCAGTGAAGACTTGAAAACAACTGAGAAATATACTGTGGCAGCGGGGGCGTGGTCAAGCATCTCTCCGGAGAGAGAGAAAGCGGTAAGGGCGCTTACACCTGAGCTAAATTATGTCTAACACCTGTCTCTAATTTCAGTGAGCACGGGGAGAGCAGCATAAATAGAGCGACACAGCACTTAGTGGAGTGAGAGACTGGATATGACAGAGCCGAGTCAGAGCAAGGATTTTTAGTAGTGAAAGTTTATTGTGGAAGCAGTGTGTGTTAGTGTTTAGTTTAGTGCTTCAAGGTAAACTGTAAAGTGGTGTGGCGAAGAGGGAAGAATAAAGCCTCACCTAAGAAGGAAAACTGCTTCTCGCCTCATCTTTTACATATACTTTTTACCTCTAATAAAGTTTTCCTTGTATCTGGATAAGCCATGCATGTGTATGTAGTAATTATACATAGTTGTTATTGTTAAAAGGTCTTCATTCACAAAATGCGACATCCACAATCAAGAAATGTAAAATCACTTTGTCCCCATTTTCGGGTATGTTCTGCAAAAAATTAAGTTCGTTTTCGGTTTTCATTTTCGTTCCTTAACCGTTTTTAGTCCCTGGTTTAAATCGAACTGTACGAATGACAGTCTGACCCTTGTTGATGTAAGTGACGTGAGCGATTCAACTAAAAAACATACAGGGTCTAAAATTTACACTTACCAAGGGCGAGTAAAAACTAATGTAGTTTTTCACCAGAAGATGGTAACTTTTATAAAGAACTGCAACAAAATACATGGTTTAAATCCAATTGTTCGATAATGTGACCCTGGCTACAGTCAACAATGCAAGCAATTAAAATGAATGACCAAAAATTTCCTACTAAAGAAAACATTTGTCACAACTCCTGCGTCTTCCTAACTTTGGTCTTGGTCGAAAATGTACAGCTGTACAACTCTATGTGGCAACACGTATGTAGAATACTCCTTGCATTAAGCCACGAAAAACAGAATATGAGGAACAAAATCACAATGCGCTATCTTCATGTTTTTGTGACATGTAGTTTCACCAAAAGACAGAAACTGGCAGAGATCTTGTAATGGCATGCATTGTTTTGGAAAAAACAAACAAACAGCTAAACAATTCAATTGTCATAGAGACAAAAAATATATATACTTTAATACACGTACTGAATAATACAGTTTTATGGCTGATAAGAAATATTTATGGCCAGTAAATTCTCAATTCACTAACCATTGACAGGTATGACAAAAAGTTCATTTTGGACCCTGGTTATACATAAGGCATGAAACAGCATGACTGTGTGCATGAGCAGAGGGAAAGTTTGCTGAGCCAGGGAAATTAAATAATTTATGCAGTAAAAATTAATCACTTTTGAATTAAGGTTTTACTAGAGTTTCTGGTCCAACATGAATGAGGACAATTTATACAAGCACGCTAGAGCAAACTAGGGCAAATAAAAACAGAGAAAATTAAATTCCAAAATTGCCCTCATTCCCCCCAAGCCATCATTGATAGACATGTCCCTCCATTTCATCAAACCGGAGAGTGAAAACATCACATCTTTATTCAAAACATATTATTGAACTTGGCCACAAACATGCTGCTTTGGTTAGTCTGAGAGCGTTCCAGGACCAATTTCATGTTAATGTACAGTGCTGTGGGAAAGTATTTGCCCCCTTCCTGATTTCTTCTGTTTTTGTGTATTTTTCATACTAAATTGTTTAAGATCTTCAAACGATATATAACATAAAGGCAAACTGAGTAAACACAAAATACAGTTTTCAAATATTCGTTTTTTTTTTTAATTGAAGGAAAAAACACCTGTATCACTAATATGAAAAACTAACTGCCCCCTTATACTTAAGAGCTGGTTGTGCCACCTTTAGCAGCAACAACTGCAACTAAACGCTTCTGAAAACTGGAGATCAGTCTTTCACAATGCTGTGGTGGAATTTTGGCCCACTCTTCTTTGCAGAACTGCTTTAGTTCAGTCACATTGGAGGGTTTACGAGCACGCACTGCCCGTTTAAGGTCCTGCCACAGCATCTCAATCGGGTTCAAGTCAGGACTTTGACTAGGCCACTCCAAAACTTTTGCTTCTGTTGAGTCATTCGGAGGTGGACTTACTCCTATGCTTTGGATCATTACCTTGCTGCATAATCCAGTTGCGCTTGAGCTTCAACTCACGGACTGATGACCGGACATTCTCCTTTAGGATTTTCTGGTAGAGAGCAGAATTCATGTTTCCCTCAATTACTGACCATCACACTACAACCACCATGCTTGACAGTAGGTATGATGTTCTTTTTGTGGAATTCTGTTTGATTTACGCCAGATGTAACAGGACCCTTATTTTCCAAACAGTTCTACTTTCGACTCATTAGTCCACAGAACATTCTCCCAAAAGGTTTGAGGATCATCAAGGTGTGTTTTGGCAAAATTCAGACGAGCCTTAATGTTCTTCTGGGTTAGCAGTGGTTTTCGCCTTGTCACTCTTCCATGGATGGCATTTTTGCCAAGTGTCTTTCTGAAAGTGGGGTCATGAACAGTGACCTTTATTGATGCGAGAGAGGCCTGCAGTTTCTTGGATGTTGTCCTTGGCTTTGTTGTGACTTCCTGGATGAGTCATCGCTGTGCTCTTGGAGGAATTTTGGAAGGTCAGCCACTTCTGGGAAGGTTCACTACTGTGCAAAGTTTTCTCCATTTGGAGAAATCTTCCCAGATTAAGCGCCCCATCCCAGAGACTTTGAAATAGCTTTGTAACCCTTCCCAGACTGATGTATTTCAATCACCTTTTTCCTCATCATTTCTGGAATTTCTTTCGACCTTGGCATAGTGTACTACTGGGTGAGACCTTTTAGCCAACTTCATGCTGCTGAAAAAGTTCTATTTAGGTGTTGATTTAATTGAACAAGACTGGCAGTAATCAGGCCTGGGTGTGTCTAGTGCAGCTGAACCCCATTATGAATGCATTTTCATAGATTTGGGAATTTAGTAACTAAGGGCAAATACTTTTTCACACAGGCCCAGTTGGTAATGGATAACTTTTTTGCTTCAATAAATAATATTATCATTTAAAAACTGTATTTTGAGTTTACTCAGACTGCCTT
This sequence comes from Myxocyprinus asiaticus, assembly GCF_019703515.2. Classification (NCBI taxonomy): domain Eukaryota; kingdom Metazoa; phylum Chordata; class Actinopteri; order Cypriniformes; family Catostomidae; genus Myxocyprinus; species Myxocyprinus asiaticus. The sequence goes on from NC_059366.1 coordinate 25,288,099, forward strand.
TGTTTTATGTTTGATTTTGTTAGAATTTTTGAAAATATTTAGTATGAGATATACACAAAAACAGAAGAAATCAGGATGGGGGCAGATACTTTTCCACAGCACTGTATAACACAAAAGAGGTTATCGGCAGGACTCTTCAATAGGCATGGCAATTAAAACTTTGCTGCTAAAACTTGTCTTTGTTGTTACTGGAAAGTGGTTGTTCCCTGTAAAAACCGTCTCTGGGCAGTTCACAGGGAGTTCCATTGCATTTGTGGTTTTGCCATTCTTCGCCTTACATGTTGATGTAGAAAGTGAAAATACTTTCCTCTTAGTAACTTTCCAGGGAGCCACAAAGTTACACCTCCAGAGCTGTGAGGTTATATTAATAGCTCTTGTACAGCTGTTTCTTTTTTGTGCCATGTTTGACACTAGCGCGCTCCTATCAGAAGTGAGATGTTGCTTTCAGGGCTCTGGATCTCTTTCGCACAGGCCTCTCTTGAGGAAGAGGAAACCACAGCTATGCTTTCACAGGCACTCCAGGAACAAGCAGCACTATAAACATGTATTGGACCTCCTCTAAATAAAACAGCCCTGTAAATACAACAGACGCATGATAGCCTCTTGTTCGTGACTATTTATAGACCCCGAAAATTAGAAAAGCCATCATAACATCTACAGCACTGATGAGTCATGCCAATTAAGTGTAATAAATTCTTGTTATTGCTAGTTATGTGCAGCGTAATATGATTACGTTCATAATGCGACAAGCCAAAACCATGAATGCCTCGGGTCACACGTTAATTACTCTTACTGTAACTAAGCATAGTCATTTCAGAAAATCACAAATATATCACTGTGGCTTTCAAAAAGGGAAGCTTGATAAATTGCATGGTGAATTCTTATTTGGCTGTTCAGGCAGTATGCCTCCAATAACTACCTGAGTCATTGAATGACAAGCTATTCACTAGCAAGGTGTGAAATGAACACCCACCACCAGCAAACGGCGGGTAATTTTGCTTATGTACCAGCCAACGTGGTGAGCAACCGGTAAGACGTCTTGGAATGACATTTGACAAGAAAAGACATTGCTCAGTAGCAACAATGCATGCTTAGAGACACATTTGATTTTTTGCTATTCTTTTTGTGATTGACATTTTTATAGATTTTTTCAAAGCAAACAAAACAAACAAATCATATATACAACAAATCAACATTAACTCCCACTACTACCCCTCCCTAATCAAGAACCCCACCCGACCCCAAACGAACATCCCAGTGGTCCATACGAAGTACACACTTATACAGAGAATAAAATAATAATAATAATAATAATGAATAAATAAAATAAAAATATAATAATAATAATAATATATATATATATATATATATATATATATATATATATATATATATATATATATATATATACACATACATACACATACACATTCTCATACACATATAATAAACATACAACTCTAAACTATATTCCTCTCTCCACAGACCTACACCAAGAGCCCCCCAAACACATCAAATATTTACCCCATTTCCCATTAAAAGAATCCCATATCCCCAGCCTTCTACATATTACCTCTCGGAAGGCTGCCGCCCTTCCCATCTCCTCGCACCACTCCTGAATTGACGGTGCTCCCACCGACTTCCAGCCCCTTAAAACAATCTGCCTGCCAATCATCACACTGGTGAGGACCCAATCTTTTATGTATTTATTGCCTATGTTGATGACCGCCCATGATCAGCGCATCACAAAAAAACATAGGCCATGTCTCCATCCTCTGATTGGCAATGCCAGCAGGTGGGTGTGTCTTTAAGACCAAGCCTATACAGTCTAGAGGGGGTCAAATAGAATCTATGTAGAATCTTGAATTGTATAAGTTGCACCCTTGTGTCTCTAGATGTAGACTTGACGTTTTTTAGAATCCCAGCCCACACTCCATCCTCCAATACCAAATTAAAATCTTTCTCCCATAATCTCTTGATAGAGGTTAAAGCTCTGTCCCCCAGACTCTGAACTAGCAGGGAGTAATACACTGATGCCTCATGACCTTTTCCAAAAGCAGTGATCACCTCTCCCAAAGTATCTGCCGCTTTAGGGGGGTGTATGCTACTCCCAAAAAATAGAACAGAGCAGGTGGCACAACTGTACCTAAAAAACAGATCTGGGAATCCCAAAATGTTAAGCCAAATTACCAAAGGATCTCAACACTCCACTCTCATATAGGTCACTGAGTGTATTAACCCCCCTCGCAATCCACTCTGACCAGCAGAAGGGGGACTTATCAATACATAATTTTGGGTACAGCCATATGCTCGTGGCAGCATTCAGATAAATGTCTGAATTAAACACTCTGGACACTTTTGTCCATACTGAGTGCAAATGCAAAATAACGGGGTGCAAATTAGCTTCTCCGGTTAGTTTGATAGAAAGGCTTTGTAATGGCGAAATAGGGGCAAGGACTTCTTGTTCATTATGAAACCAGGGAGGGGCTCTCTCAGGTGGAAGCGACCAATGAGCCAAATGTCTGAGACCGAACGCATAATAATAAAACAAAATCTTGGGTAGGCCTAGCCCACCTTTGTCAATCAGCCTATGTAAGTTATTGAAATGTAGTCTAGGACGCTTTCCATTCCAAATGAAGGACTTCACTATGCTATCAAATTGCTTGAAACAAGAGAGGGGGACATCTGCAGGGAGAGAATGTAGCAGGTAGTTGAATTTTGGAATACAATTTATTTTAATAACATTAACTTTCCCAATCATCGATAAATGTAATGAAGCCCATCTGTCCACATCGCTCAAAAATCTTTTTATTAAGGGGTCAAAATTAACTAACTAAATCAGACAAATTTGCTGGGAATAAAATACCCAAATATTTGATGCCCTGTTTGGGCCACTGGAAGGCGCCCGGCTGGAAGGCTGCTACTGGACAGTACGCTGTCAGAGCCAAAGCTTCGGATTTAGCCCAAATGACGTTGTATCCTGAGAATTTGGAAAAGGAATTAATAATTCTGTGGAGGCAAGGCATAGATCTAGTAGGGTCAGAGACAAATAATAAAATATCATCTGCGTAAAGCAGAAGCTTATGCGCCATACCTCCCGCACTCACCCCTGGAAATCATCCTCCTTTCTTATCGCAGCTGCTAATAGTTCCAGGGCAAGACAGAACAATAATGGGGAAAGAGGGCAACCCTGCCGAGTGCCCCTATTCAGAGTAAAATAATCTGAAATTAATCCATTTGTTTGTACCGCTGCTATAGTGTATCTATAAAGTAACTTAATCCAGCCAATGAATGTACTCCCGAACCCATATATTTCAAAAATCGTAAAAAGATAATCCCATTCTACCATATCAAACGCCTTTTCGGCGTCAAGTGAGATGGCAGTGACCGGAGTCTGATCATTTGCCACTGACCACATAATACTGATGAAATGCCAAATGTTATTAGAAGAGCTGCGGCCCCGAATAAACCCCACCTGATCTATATGTATAAGAGATGTCATAACTTTACTTAATCTGTTAGCCAAAATTTTTACATCCAGCTGGATCAGGGAAATTGGATGGTAACTTTTACACTCGATTGGATCTTTGTCCTTTTAAAGAATCAGACTGATCCGGGCTTGCATCATGGTTGGAGGAAGCTTTCCGTTCTTTAATGATTCTGTATAAACGTCTAACAAAAGTGGAGCCAATTCTGTAGCATAAGATCCAAAAGATTCAGCAGCAAAACCATCTGGCCCCGGAGACTTGCCTGTAGGCAAGGCCTTAATTACCTCATCAAGCTCCTCCAAGGTTATCTCAGAATCAAGATAATTTTTTTGCTCAGTCGTCAGTTTAGGAAGTTCTAATGGTTCCACAAGTTTCTAATATCTTCATCAGTAGACAAAGATGTGGAACTATAAAGATCAAGATAGAACTCTTTAAAGGTATTATTAATATCAATGGCCAAGGTAAAAACTTCACCATCAGCAGATTTCACTGAGGGAATGGTAGAAAAAGACTCTCTCTGTTTTATATATCTAGCCAAAAGCTTCCCTGATTTGTCCCCCAACTCAAAGTATGACTGTCTTACCCTGAATAGCCAAAACTCCACTTTCTGCGATAAAATAGTATTATATCTATATTTCAATCGGGTCAATTCTCTGAGACCATCAGATGACATTCTGTGCTTCAGCTCTGCCTCTGCACTTTTAATATTCCTTTCCAACTCTGCGAGTTCTCGTGCTTTGGATTTTTTGGTGAATGAGGCATACTGTATAATCCGACCCCTAAGAACTGCCTTAAGTGCCTCCCAAGCCACGCCTACAGAGGATACTGATGACCAGTTGGTCTCCATATAAACACTGATTTCAGTCTTTAACATTTGTTGGAAATCAGGATTTTGCAAAAGGGATACATTAAAGCGCCAACTATATGATTTATATTTTTTGCTATTCTTGAGTTCTTTCTAGTACATTCTATAAGACAGGAAACCTGACACAACTTTAGGGGCAGCCCAAACTCAGGGTTCCAAAATAACAACAGTGTGAATGAAGAGTGGACTCAAGAGGACCAAAAAAGATCCAAATTCACATTAAAGGCCAGGGACAGTGTGAATGCAAAGAGAACTGGGTCTGTTTTGGTCAACTTAAAAAGGTCTTTGCACGTTTGTTCAATCTTCAGGATTTCCACCCTTTTTGAACAATGAAGCTTTTCCATGACCTTTTCTGGCATTTGTATATATATAACAACCTAGAAAAAAATACATTATACAGTAGTGGCCAAAAATATTGCCACCCTTGGTAAATATGAGCAAAGAAGGCTGTGAAAAAAATCTGCATTTTTTTATCCATTTGATCTTTCATTCAAAAAATTCACAAAAATCTAACCTTTAATTGAAGCAAAACAACTGAAAGAGGGGAAATATCTCATTATTAAATAAATATTTTTCTCCAAAACACAGCCACAATTATTGGCACCCCTAGAAATTCTTAATAAAATATATCTGAAGTATATTCCCATTCATGTTTTACATTTTTAGTGCACCTGGGTGACTAGGAACATGAAATTGTTCAGCCATGACTTCCTGTTTCACAGGGGTATAAATATGAGGCAACACACAGGCCAAATTCCCTTAATCATCAATCACAGTGGGTTAGACTAAAGAATATAGTTCTGATGTGCGGCAAAAGGTTGTTGAGCTTCACAAAATGGGAAGTGGCTATAAGAAAATAGCCAAAGCATTGAAAATGCCCATTTCCACCATTAGGGCAATAATTAACAAGTTCCAATCAACTGGAGATCTTAAGAATCTGGCCTGGAAAAGGATGTGTGTCTATATTGTCTCGATGCACAGTGAGGTGGATAGATCAAGAGGCCAAAGAATCTCCAAGGATCACAGCTGGAGAATTGCAGAAATTAGTTGGGTTTGGGGTCAGAAAAAAAAAAAAAAAACAACAAAAAAAAAAAACAGACATCACCTACATCACCACAAGTTGTTTGGGAGGGTTTCAAGAAAAAAATCCTCTGCTCTCATCCAACAACAAACTCAAGCATCTTCAGTTTTCCAGACACTACTGGAACTTCAAATGTGACCGGTTCTATGGTCAGATGAATCAAAAAAGGAGCTTTTTGGCAGCAAACACTAGAGATGGGTTTGGCAAACACAGAGATGAAGAAGTACCCAATGCCCGTGGTTAAATGTGGTGCCGGATCTTTAATGTTGTGGGGCTGTTTTTCTGCCAGAGGTCCTGGACATCTTGTTTGGATACATGGCATCACGGACTCTATCAAATACCAACAGATAGAAAATCAAAACCTGGCTGCCTCTGCCAGAAAGCTTACAATGGGCCCGGAATGGATCTTCTAGCAGGACAATGATCCAAAACAAACATCAAAATCAACACAAAAATGTTTCACTGACCACAAAATCAAGGTTCTGCCATGGCCATCCCAGACCCCTGACCTGAACCCCATAGAATGTTTGTGGGTATACTGAAGAGGAGAGTCCACCAACATGGACCTCTGAATTTGAAGGATCTGTAGAGATTCTGTATGGAGGAATGGTCTCAGATCCCTTGACAGGTGTTCTCCAACCTCATTAGGCATTATAAGAGAAGACTCAGAGCTTTTATCTTGGCAAAGGGAAGTTGCAAAAAGTACTGAATAAAAGGGTGCCAATAATTATGGCCAGTGCATTTTGGAGAAAAATATTTAATGAGATATTTCCCGTTTCAATTGTTTTGCTTCATTGTGATTTTTTTTTTTTTTAATGAAAGATCAAAAGGATAAACAATGCAGAATTTTTTTTCACTGCCTTCTTTGCTTATATTTACCAAGGGTGCCAATATTTTTGGCCCCATTGTATATTCACTATGGAAATTTCCATGACTTGTAGGACTGTATTCATTTAAAAGACATTTCAAGCCTTGAAAGACACAAATTAAAATTCCATGATACTTTCAAGGTTTTCCATGACCGTGAGAACCCTGAATTTCATATACTGTATATAGAGTGAATTATTTTAGATACTTGAATTGGAAAAATCGAAGTGCCTGGTAAAATTCCCACCCTGTTCACTACACAACGAGACATGTCACACAAACAATGAGCAGGAGAGAGAAGGGCGAGATATTATACCTCTCAAATCCACTTCTCATGGGCCTCACAACCAAACAAAAGCTCAGAGGAGTAAACAAGGATGACCCTCCTTTTGGCAAACAAACTGAGGAAACTGCCCCCACTTGCCTTCTTTTTTCTGATCCACTATCTCCACGCTAGGGCTGGTCAGACAAACATGAGCATGACAAACACATTTAGCTGCTAATAAAGGGCAACCACCATGTGGAGAATGGCAGGAGATAACCAGCACAAATAATCAGAGGAGTCTGGGATGGAGAGAGCTTGAAGAGACAGTTTTGCCCTTTTCAAAGGAAGACATTGATCAGATCCCCTCGCATCTGAGCCATGCTAATTAGCTGAAGACGAGAGGTGATGATGTCACAATCGATTTGGGGGATGTGAGGAGGACTTCATCCATCCCCATCACAACTAAATATTAAACCAATGGTATGTATTTTTTTTTTTTTTTTATTTAAACATAGCACTATCACACTTTTTCAAATATTTCACCACATATATCATTAACACGAAATATTTGGACACTTTCTGGTTGTCAATTTTTGAGGAAAGACCATAGTTAATGTACTGAACTACAACTGTGGTTAATTTGCTATAACACCTAAAAATTACAATGGGACCAGTTGGTTAAAATAGCAAAAATGGCTCAGAAATGTATATTATGACTGAGAAAAATTATAGCATTATTTGCGTGCAGATGTCACTTGGTTTGATATTTATTTATATCTTCTTCAAAGACATTCAGACATTTTAAATGAGACTTAGGTGTCGTAAAATTGTATGCTTAATGTTAAAATGTAATGCAGTAAATTCAAAATCTACATATAAAATGCATGAACAGTAAAAATCAAGCTATGTGGTGTCTAAACAAAAAGGTTCAGGCCACCTCTTGTCTGTGAAGGCATTACAGAGGCCCTTTATGCAATCAATCAATTCTATGTTTCTTAACTCTAAGCTCTTTTCTCTAGATTTTTAAGCCTATCAAAATAAGCGGCCACTAACCGACTGTTTACAAGGTTTCTGTTTTAGCTCAGCTGTGTGGAAGGTGCATTGCATTAATGATACATAAATTTGTTGTAAATAATTTTAGCCATTCAGGAACTTCTACTAGACTTTCGCCATTGACTTAGACACGCCCCCTCTTTCCAAAACTCTGCCTTAAGATACAGTTGTACAGTTGAGACCAATCAGAGATGGAGCAGGAGAGCAGCAGCACAGCATTTTAGCATTGCTAAAGTTATTTACAACTTCTTAACTTGAATGATCCAATTAAAAAACAACACGCTGAACTTCCTGGTTTCTATAAATGGGCTGCACTGTGAATACACAAAATGATGCACAGCAGAAAGTGTCTCAAAGTCATCTGATTGGCTAAACAAAGGATCTGACCATGCCATTCCATAATAAATAAATAAATAAATAAAAATAAAAAAAACAACACTTGGAGCACCTTTAAGAAGTGCCTTCAGAACATCAGGGCCACTTGGGAAAAGTACAGAAAGAAAAAAAAAAAAAAACTTCAGTAGTTTGAATGTTCCCCAGAATACACTGTTTTTTAGATCAACAAGCAGAGAAAAATAGCAGGGTGGACAATACATGACTGTGCAAATAAGGAGGAAGAGAATATTTGAGCCTTAAATCATATGATGTGCTTGAGTTGGGACAACCACATCCAATCCCCATGTATTCGAGACTAGATAAGATAAGGATTTGGCCACATCCAGATATAACTGAACTGTGGAGCTTGTAAGTCGACTGGAAATAAACACAGAATGGCAGCCGCTTTACTCTCAGCAGAAATGCAAACATGCCCCTCCTGTTGTGGTGTTAGTTTCACTTCTTGTGATTTTAAAAGAAACACAACAAAAGGTTATCTCTCTGGAACCTTAGTTCCTGGAAGTTAAAGTGAAGTACATCACTTATGACTCAGTGAGCAAACTCGGCTCAAAACAGCCTGCCCTTGTTAGGCTGCATTCCTACAGATAAATGGGATGGATTCCCACCCTTTTTGAGCAATAAAATTCCAGGACTTTTCCATGACTGTTCCAGGCATTTGAAATTGCTGGATACAGAATTTTCTTAAAACTGATTCAGTCTGATTTGGTAATGAATCATTCAGATTTGTAAACAATTTTGACCAATTTACTAATTTAAGTTCAAAATCACTATTTTGTGAGCCAATTTTACTCAGAGGTGGGTAGAGTAGCCAAAAACTTTACTCAAGTAAACGTACAATTACTTAAAAAAAAAACAAAACAAAAACATTTACACAAGTAGAAGTAAAAGTAATAATGTTAAAAATTACTTGAGTAAAAGTATCCAATAATAAGAATACTCAAGTAGTGAGTAACTAGTTACTTACGTAATGGATGTTTACTCTCCTATATTCCAGTACATGATACCCATTTAACATGCATAACAGAATGATTAATAATAATAAAAATACTATTAATATTATTGATAATAATGGAAATTGTCATCATTCACCACATGTTGTTCCAAACCCATATGACTTCTTTCTTCCATACATCAAGTTAAAGGGATAGTTCACCAAAAAATTAAAATGCTCTCATTTTCTCACCCTCATGCCATCCCACATGTGTGACTTTCTTTCTTCTGCAGAATACAAATGAAGATTTTTAGAAGAATATCTCAGCTCTGTTGGTCCATACAATGCAAGTAAATGGTGACCAAAACTTTAAAGCTCCAAAAAGCACATAGAGGCATCATAAAAGTAATGAAATGATTCCAGTGATTTTCAGAAGCAATATGATAGGTGTGAGAAACAGATATATATATATATATATATATATATATATATATATAAACTTTATAACATATAAAGTCCTTTTTTTTTTTTTTTTTACTAATAATTCTCCTCCATGCCCAGTAGGTGGCGATATGCACAAAGAATTGAATCACCAAAAACACAAGAAGAAGAATGTGAAAGTGGAGATTTATTAGTAAAAAAAGATTGAAATACATTTCAAGCCCTCTTCAATCTGTTTCTCACCCACACTTATCAGATCCCTTCTGAAGACATAGATTGAACCAGTGTCATTTGAATTCCTTTAATGCTGCCTTTATGTGCTTTCTGAGCTTCAAAGTTTTGGTACCCATTCACTTGCATTCTAGTATCAACTAACAGAGCTGAGATATTCTTCTAAAAATCTTTGTGTTCAGCAAAAAAAAAAACAAAACATATGGGATGGCATGAGGGTGAGTAAATGATGCGAGAATTTTCAATTTTGGAAAAATTATTCGTATAAGGAGATGTTAGACAGAATGCTAACCTTAATCATCATTTACCTTCACTGCATGTTTTTTTCCCCTCTCCATATTTTGAAAGGGAATGGTGACTGAGACTGTCAGTCTTTAACATTCTGTCTAACATCTTTTGGGTTCCATAGAATACAGAAAGTTTCACAGGGTTGGAAGAACACGAGGGCAGGAAAATGATGATATAATATTAATTAAAGGCTGAACTATCACTTTAAGGATGCTTCACAGATTTGGACGAATCTGTCAATTAGAAGAGAAGTTTGGAAACCTTTTTCTAGTAATTGTTATGGTGGAAAAATGTGAACAATGTCACACAGTCCCAAGTTATATATAATGTTTAATTATACACTGAAGCAAGATCATGCTTTATTCATGCCTTCTGTAGTTATTTCACAACTTTTTACATCCTGCGTGAATTTAGTTCAGTGATGGTCCACTATTTTCAGTGTCGAAAGAATTTAGACAATTAGTTCTGTACACTAAGGGTAAATTGCACCTTATCTCTGTGTTTGGAAGATTGTTGTCCATAAGACAAAGCCGCTCACATCTGTCAAACGCTGTGCACGTGCCAACCTTGCACGTACAGAAATGCTCACAATCGTGATAGGCAGGGCAAAACATTTGCACTTAACGTGGATGTTTACAAGGATTTATACAGTAGGCACTGATATGTTGCAGCGCTGATATAAAAATGCAAAATTAACTGAGGTCATAAGAGCCCACAGTTACAGATTCAAGCTGAAAATGAACGAGTATCACCATGACACAGACAAGCCCACATTGTCACAATCTCTAAAACTTACCTCACCGTGTTTTCTTAAATTGGAGCTACAACTTTAATCGTGAAATATATCCTTGTCTTGGTGTAAAATGAAGGCAGTGTGTGGAGTGAAGAAATGTTTGTTTTGTGCGCTTGCTGCTGTAGTGTTAAACGCGACTCGAGTGACAGCGTGCAGCTGTGAAGCTTCGCTGTCGTAAGAGTCCCATTCAAAAATATCAATAAATTACTCAATTATTAACACTTATTAAATTAAAAACCAGTAATATAATGACAGGGATGCTACCCATTGTAACGAAGTAAAAGTACATTTTTTACATCAGAAATTTACTTAAGAGTGAAAAGTACCCACCATAAAACATACTCATAAAATTACATTGCTTCTAAAATGTTACTCAAGTAAATGTAATGGAGTAAATGTAGCGCGTTACTACCCACCTCTGATTTTACTCAACACACAAGCAATACCTAGCTAATGATATTTTAGGCAGAGGAAAAACTAGAAAATCACATTTCCACGACTCTCCCAACCTGGAAATCAAAAAATTTTAATTCATGGATATTTATAGGATTTTCATGACCGTGAGAACCCTGATAAAGCACTTTGTGATTACATTACCATGCGGCAAAAGTAGCCGACTAGTCGGTTACTTGACAGGTCAATGTTTACCTTTTGTAAATGTATCAGAGATTGCATTAGCCTTACTTTTTCTGATATTTTAAAAACACTGACAGATGTCCGTCATTTTGACAGATAAAATGCTTGTAAACGCAAAGTGGTCCATGTTCATTTTATCTACAGTTAAGCATAATTTATATATTTTCGTACATTTGAAAATGTATTTGCATGCAAATTCAGAGGACACAGTTTGTGGACCGTTATCACAGCATGGGACAAAAGCAACTGCAATCGTGACCCATTTTCACCTGGTATTAAGATGCATCTTGGGTGATCCGATCACATTTAGTCAGGTTATATCTGGTCCTTTAAATGTGTCTTCTGTGACCACTTGTGATCCGATTTGGAGGGGAGGGACTCGTCATTTTACACATCAAATGTGATGCGGTTATATGGGTTTTTGACCATATTCGTTTTTTGTGATCTGATCACAAAACATTTTAGACCCCGTTTAAACCTGTATTTAGTGCCAAAAATGCATCTTAATACCAGGTGTAAACGGGGTCCATGTGATCCATGAGTAGTCGGCAATCTCGGCATAGACCCAACATGTTGAAGTAAAGGCTGATTTATACTATAGCGACAAATCTATGGCGTAGGCTCCGTGTGGTGGCCAACGCATTGGTTTGCATTTATAGTTCTGCGTTGGTGTGTCTGCGTCGCTCTGTGAGTACACAGCCAAAATGCTAACAATATGTTTCATAAATAAACAAAAGCAATGCAAGCAATGTAATTTCTGGATTCAAAAGTATTTATTAAATTATTGTAGCATCAAAAATGAGTTCAAAGAATGTGAACATGTTGAAATGTACATATTATTTATAATACATATTGAACACCATATACGCATGATTGACACAACTGCTTTAATGGTCCCGAGTCCAAATACAATGTAATGTAATGCAAAGATATTAAAATAAACGTGCACATCGCCTGACATTTTTTACAGGCCTGACCTTGTATGCGCCATCCTCGCTCACTTATTTCATATTGGGTTCACCGGGGGTTGCCGGTAACCCCACAGTTCCTTATGAAAGGGCTGTAGGGGGTTAGCCAAGACCGCCTTTTTCTTCAGCACAATGTAAAATGCCTCCAGAAGAGTAATTTCTCTAACGCTTCTGCTTAGGCTGAGAGTTAGCGAAGGCATTTTCCAAAACAAGAGGGAGAGAGGCAGTTCTGTAGCAAAAAGGGAAAGGATTGTCTTGTAGCACTTTCCTCTGATAAGGCTTTACAGGAGTAGCAATTGCCTAAGCAACCTTATCAGCCCAGGGGGACTAATGCTATTAGCGTTTGTGTGATAAACGCAGCGAAGTGGAACCAATACAGCCAGCTTTGCCACGTTACTCTGGTAACATGTTGTGTAAATTGCATAATACAGAGCTCTGCGACAGCTCTGTTTAGCAACACTTCAATCCTGTAGTGTAGACTTCTGAATAGGATTAGACCTGAAAGCTAACAAGGGCAAGGGACTCCCAGAGGCCTTTCAGAGTGTCGTGCTGTCACTGGGTCATGTGTCAAGTCACCTTAGGGTGTTACACAGTGAGGGATATAAAATTAACAATACAATCTTATCATGTTTTAACTAGGGGTGGGGAATCAGCAGGTACCTGTTGAAATGGTAATATCGTGGGTCTGTACCAAAACTTAGTGAGTTACCTCGCTGTCTCCTGTCTTCTATAGCAGCATACTAACTAAAATGGAGCCACATAGGAGAGTGATTTGGAATGCTCTACATCGATGGTGGCTCCACGCATCTTTCAAATAGCGCTTCTCACACATGGTGTACGAGACTCGACTCGCAACTGATTTCAACGCAGGTAACGTGCGAGAAAAGACGCGATCCTCTAATGAGCATTAATATGCATAGCATACACACATTTTGGACAAAATAGTCAGTTTTGTATCATATTAAACTTGTTATTTAGAGATTATTTTTAGTATTGCATGGATAAGTTTATCTGTAATATAAAATTTATCTCACTTCAAAAAATAAATCTTGGATTTATTTTTCCCAATGGTGCATTCTGGTATCACCTATCTGGGGAAGGAGCATACTATGCTACCTTAGAATCTGGCCAAAATGAGATATCTTAGGAGGCAACATAAATAAAGGGATAGTTCATCCAAATTTTACATTTTCTCATCATTTTCTCACCCTAAAGAAATCCCAGAAGTGTATGACTTTTTTTCTTCAGCAGAACTCAAACAAAGAAGTGAATGGTGATTAGACCTTTGTAGCTCTATAATACTTAAGTTCTTTTTTTTTTTTTTTTTGACTCTAAATCTCCACTTTAACTTTTACATCTGAAAGTCTTGAACTTTGTGGTGCCTGTTAAGTTTCACTTTCTCATCTGAAAGTGAAAGTGGAGATTTAGAGTAAAACAAGACTTAAATATTGTTCTGTTTCTCACCCACACCTATTATATCCCTTCTGAAGATATGGATTCAAACACTGGAGTCATATGGATTACTTTTCTAATTCCTTTACATGATTTTTGGATCTACAAAGGTCTGATCACCATTTACTTGGATTGTATGGACCTAGAGAGCGGAGATATTTTTCTAAACATATTCATTTGTGTTCTGCTGAAGAAAGAAAGACACACACATATGGAATGGCATGAGGGTGAGTAAATGATAAATGAGAGTAAATGAGAATTTTATTTTTGAGTGAACTATCCCTTTAAGTTACCTACCTTTTAGAACCCTGTGATTCTTTGTTTAGTTTGTTGCAATTCAAAAAAGTGATAAATTGCAATCTTTTACTCACTTGTTTCTTATTTTTCTTCATTTTACTTCAGTGCTTTGTGCAATAAGTTCTGAATGTCCTGCTTCATCGTAGAGTCATAAAAGAAACATAAAAGTATACAGTAATTACGAGTTTGCATTTTGGTTTCATCTTCACAACTGCTATGATTGGTAGTCAGTCTCTTTTCCCCAAAAAAATATTAAAGCTGAAGTGTATAATTTCTGTGCCACTAGCACCATTAAACAGAAGTGCAAAAATAAACGTTGTTTTCCTGAATACACCTGTCCGCCACTGATAGAACAAACTGATAGTCCCACTTTAAACTCACGCCATTGATTGAGTCAATATTTCTGTGTCGTGCTGACTGGGCCATTCAAACAAACGGAGTAATTTTTGTACCGCCACAGACACACCATTTTTACAGTTTAAGGAATACAACCTAGAAAGAAATAGCTTCTAATTGTCACTGCAAATATTAAGCTGGGATAGGAGAAAGCATTTCAACATGAGAAAAGTCAAAATCAAAAGTAACGGTCAGTATCTGGTGTGGCCACCAGCTGCATTAAGTACTGCAGTGCATCTCCTCATGGACTGCACCAGATTTGCCAGTTCTTGCTGTGAGATGTTACCCTACTCTTCCACCAAGGCACTTGCAAGTTCCCCAATATTTCTGGGGGGGAATGACCCTAGCCCTCACCCTCCGATCCAACAGGTCCCAGAAGTGCTCAATGGGATTGAGATCCGGGCTCTTCGCTGGCCATGGCAGAACACTGACATTCCTGTCTTGCAGGAAATCATCCACAGAACGAGCAGTATGGCTGGTGGCACTGTCATGCTGGAGGGTCATGTCAGGATGAGCCTGCAGGAAGGGTACCACATGAGGGAGGAGGATGTCTTCCCTGTAATGCACAGCATTGAGTTTGCCTGCAATGACAACAAGCTCAGTCCAATGATGCTGTGACACACTGCCCCAGACCATGGGGCAGTGTGTCACAAATCGATCCCGCTCCAGAGCACAGGCCTCGGTGTAACGCTAATTCCTTCGACGATAAACACGCGTCCAACCATCACCCCTGGTGAGACAAAACCACGACTCGCCAGTGAAGAGCACTTTTTGCCAGTTCTGTCTGGTCCAGTGAAGGTGGGTTTGTGCCCATAGGCGACGTTGTTGCCGGTGATGCCTGGTAAGGACCTGCCTCACAACAGGCTTACAAGCCCTCAGTCCAGCCTCTCTCAGCCTATTACGGACAGTCTGAGCACTGATGGAGGGATTGTGCGTTCCTGGTGTAACTCGGGCAGTTGTTGTTACCATCCAGTACCTGTCCTGCAAGTGTGATATTCGGATGTACCAATCCTGTTCAGGTGTTGTTACACATGGTCTGCCACTGCAAGGATGATCAGCTGTCCTTCCTGTCTCCCTGTTGTGCTGTCTTAGGCGGCTCACAGTACAGACATTGCAATTTATTGCCCTGGCCACATCTGCAGTCCTCATGCCTCCATGCAGCACGCCTAAGATACATTCACGCAGATGAGCAGGGACCCTGGGCATCTTTCTTTTGGTGTTTTTCAGAGTCAGTAGAAAGTCTCTTTAGTGTCCTAAGTTTTTATAATTGTGACCTTAATTGCCTACCGTCTGTAAGCTGTTAGTTTCTTAACGACCGTTCCACAGGTGCATGTTCATTAATTGTTTATGATTCATTGAACAAGCATGGAAAACATTGTTTAAACCCTTTACAATAAAGATCTGTAAAGTTATTTGGAGTTACACAGATTTTTGCTTTAATTCTGGGATTTTTCAAAATTTTCACTGATAAACAGTAGATATGACACAGGAAATTATTTAGGTAGAGAGAGCACTGATGGATTCGGGACACAACACTGTCTGGATTCAAACCTGTGTCTCCCACATCAGCACTCAGGCTCAACTTGCTTGAGAATATGCACAAAACTTTAGGCCAAGAATCCCCTGACTCTTTCCAGAGTCTTCACTTCATTGTAAGTAGGGCCACTAATTTTTTTCTCAGAGAGGTTTAAATAATGTCCAACCTCAATGGAACTCATTGAAAGAACACTGTAAAATTCAATAAATCATAATACAAAAGGCAATAAAAGGCAAATTATGCTAAACAAATGTAATTTAGGCGAAACCGGCACTGGCCGACTGTAAAGTGAGGAATGCCATTCTGGCAGGTGCAAAAGGAGACCAGCACAAAGCCGAGGAGCAGAAGATCAGCATAAACAGAGCTCAGCCTGTCCCCCCTTCCAATCCCACCGCCTCCCTGCTTTCAACTTCAAACCCCGCTGGCTTAATCAGCTACAACTATTATGCTTTTCCCACTATTTGGTTAAACTTATCCACTCCACAGAAAGATCCCCCACCACTCAGTTACCATAGCAATGTGACTGCAACAGCCCTTTGGATTCAAATTCTGCATCTGAGAAATAGGAGGTCATTGCCAAGGGCGAATTCATTTCACACTGAGCAACATCGAAAGCTGCAAGAGAGAATGGCATTCTATTCTTAAGATGACCTTGTTTGAGGCTATTCACTAATGTTTACAGAGCAAATCTATCAACATCATACCAACTGTAAATAACTAAAAGTGTCAAACTATATTAGATGTTGCTTTTTCCTTCTGGGGGTCCTCTTATTTCCTTTTAACACAAGACTGTGTTGATCTAAAAGTGTAATAATAAAATCTTAACTCTGAATAGAGGAAAACAGACCCTACACACCTTTGGTCATCACAGTGCCTTCTTTGCCTTGGGTAAAGACAACAATCCTCTGCCTTTTCTTGTTCACCTTTGGTAAGCTTTGGGCCTTCTTTGCAATCTCCTCAATGTCTTCTGTCTGCAGAAGGAAAAGAAAAAAACACATTCTTGAGATTATGAGGCAAATAATAGGCATTTAAGATGACATCTAATTGATAAATAGCACATATGATTTAGTGTAATGCTGCAGCTTGCAAAATATGCTATTTTCTGAATCATAATCTAACCTAATGAGCATGCTAGAGACTACAGTGCCAACTACACTTCACTCAAAATGGCTGCTGTGTTGAAAAGCTAAATGTCATTTGTAATCACTTTACTGACTCATGTATTCATTCCAAATGAAATGTTTAAATGCTAATAAGATACTAAAATGACACATGTACCACTCAGACTTTAAAGCAATTCACATATGTGTTTAGTCTTCTGGATTTGGAAAAGTTAAAATTGGCAAAATAATGAAAAAAAATTTTCTTCCAGAAAAAACAAAACAAAAAACTTATTTTGGACAAATACTACATAGAGACATTCTGAAATAATGGGAGAACCAATGCTTTAATGAACAAAGGTGAAATGTAACTGTGATTGCCTCTGAAACAAAAACAGAAGGAATACAATTTATATTGTTCTGAAAATTAGGTTTGATAGAGGGATTGAGAGCTACTGAGGTGATGTATTCAAATACATCTATAGAACTATGTGAGGGAGGCAGTAATTCAGGATTTCACAATTCTGCTGCACAATAGCATTTAAACTTATCAATGCATCACAATACATACACTAAGGGCAAAACAATCTTCAAGTAGACAGCCCAAAACACAAAAACAAACTGGCCATGAGCAATGGAAATGTTTCTAGCTGGTGGACGGGGTTCTGGGTAATGGCAGCAAACAGAAAGATTCCTCGCTTTCAGAATATTGTGGAAGAAGCCAATGCTCCAAGACTGAGCACTGGTGAGATGATGTGCAGAATAGTTTATGATGGACTCCAAATTTGCCAACATCCTCTGCCTCAAGTGAGTCCAGTAACAGAGTTGGCATTAATTTCTTTCTAGTAGAAAAGTAGTTGCCTGTCAGAGGAGACAAGGGACCCAAACGCAGAGGTGACAGTTCAAAAGTATTTATTAAACACAAAATTTCTCAAAGAATGAGGTCAGGCACACCCGGCACCGGCTGCAGAGAGCAGAGTCAAAGCGAGCCGCTCAATGGGCTAAGGGAAGAGTGTGTTCATAGGATGGGTGTGTGCATTGTGGAAGTCAGGAGCAATCCAAAGAGAGTCTGTTGAAGCTGGTGTGGTGCGAAGCAAAGCTCAGAAGATATTCTCTCCTGAGATGAGGGCAGAGACAGAGGGATCCTCCTCCACATGAATTGGGCAACAGGATTGGCAAAGGCGGCAGCAAACGGGAAGGTAACCACACCTCTACAGACAGGCAACCAACAGAGACACGAGCAAGCTCCAACTACACAAGAGAGCACAGTTCACATTCAACAGCAAATAATAAACTGGTGAAGAAAGAGGGGAAACACAAGGAATAAGTAGGGAGTACAATCAGAGTGAAGCAGGTGGAACGGGTGAGTAAATCATTGCCGTGATCAGCGTCTCCTCGAGAATGATCAGCATTCCCATGGAAACACTGATATCGCATGCCAGCTCCACCTGTGAGATACGAGGGAGAGAAAAAAACAAACAACAGCAAGAGCTGGCACAAATGCCGGAACTGTGGCAGTTGCCACTATAGATTTGTAGCAGCCTGCTGAACATGTTGAAAAACTGCACCTCCTGTTTCTACCTTTATTGCACAGTACAGCTTACTTGTTTGTCCAGTACAGTCTGCTGTTTAAGTGGACTCCAAGCAACCTGTATAACTGCACCATGCTCTCTCCCTGGAGCCTCGCAACTTTGCTGGTATCACACTGAGTTTATCAAGTCGGAGAGGCATGATGGTGTTGAGGGCACTGGATAAGTCAAAGAACAAGATCTATACTGCAGTGACAGCCTTGACCACTGGGAGTGGGCTTGTAAAAAGGAGCATGTAAGTAGATCAGAGATTGCCCACACCTATGAAGGTAAACTTAAGCAGTTCCAAGTGGTCTGTGATCAGGGTTTGGAGATGTTTTAAGATCAGACTCTAAAGGCTGGGAAGACCATATCCATTTATGATGGTAAACCAGGTGTTGTACCAGCTAGACCATCTTAAACCAGATAAGATCAACAAACCATCTTAGGCTGTTTTAAGTTTGATTGATTGATTTATTTGGAGTAATGGAGCCTAAGCAGTGCCTTTTCAACATAAAACATTGTCAAGAGTAATAATGGCAAAAAAATAAAAATAATAATAATAATAATAAAGTTGAGAGAATTTGGAAAAGTATGAATGAGAGAATGCAAGCGCTTGACCTTTGGGAGTTAGATGAGATCATCTGCATTTCCTAGTCCTCACACCTCCCAGCTGGCACTGGACAGAAGGAGCTGGGGTGGGGGGACTGTGCAGAATGGGTGGTGCTGTTGGTGGTTGGTTGGGAGGCCAAGGGGTTGAGTGCTGGTGGTTCGATACCATCCCCCCACCCCAAGTCTCACAAAGCCCCAGTAAGAGGGGCTGAGGCAGTGCAACCCTGCCAAAGCTTTGAATCTATCACATGTCCACTCGTCCCGCTGCCAAAAGCAGGCTCGAGAGGCTGTTTGGCCATGGCCGCCACCAGCCCTTGACAGTTTTGTTAATGGCGAAGCAGTGCAGTGTCCCAGCTGCCTCATCACCTCTGTGTCCCTCCAACACCTCCATGTTCAACTAAAATGCTTTGCTTTCATGTAGTCTGGCTCTGACTTGACTCTTTTCTGTAGTCTGGCTAATCAGCACTAGGAGAGGGCATAGCATACTGTATTTCTCAATATTTGTCACCCTTTTGACAGTATTCATTATACAGTATATCTCGATATTAATGTATTTGTTTTTTTAAATGGCCTAAAATTGATTTGTGATATTATTTAAATCAGAGAACCATCATTTTCACCAAACAGCCATTGTAGCCAAGTAGTAAAATACAAAAAGAAAGTAAAAAAAATAAAAAATAAAAATAATAGAAAATACAGTAAAAATCTAATTAAAAATAATCAAGGCATGTTTTCCCACAATGTTTTTCAAATGAATACATTTTTTTTTTACACTTTTCAAATGCAACAATTAAAAAATACATTGCAATAAACACAAACATTATTTACATAAATTTCTTTAAACATAAAAAGTCACACAGAGACCTTCATGAACATATCTGAGTGTTGATGCAACTGATTCATTAAATCAGAGTTTTGAATCAATTCACTGAAATGAACAATTTAAATTGATTCACAAAAATAAAACAAACATCAGTGTCTTTTTTGATAATGAAGTTTATATCTGAGACACTATTAAACATCTTTAACACATTCATACAAGTTTCAATACAAGAAGGGATAGCGAAAGTAATAACACTTTTCACTATGGGTCTGTTGCAAAACTTAGTGAGCTGCCTCACTGTGATGCCTAATAAGAGACTGTTTTGGAATGCTCTACACAGGCAGCAACTCCACGCATCATTCAAATAGCCCCAGAGGTGGAAAGTAATGAATTACAACTACTCTCGTTACAGTACTTGAGTACATTTTTCAAATGTTTCTACTTTTTTAAAGCATAAATAAATAATAGTACTTTTACTTTAGTTGATTAAAAATGAAGTATTCAATTTCATTACAGATATTTTTCACCACAATTACAAAGTACAAAAAAATACATAATATTTCTTAATTTTTGGGAAGTTTTTTGGGAAGAAATTGGCAAGTTATAAGCGCTAAATCTGTATATAAACTAAAACATGCTGTGCGCTGCACCACGGAAGCCCGCAGGGCACAGCATCATGAGCACAGCAGCTTGCATAAACTGCTGCCTGTGTCCTCTCTTATCTAGCTTCTTTACTTTCTGTCCTGTCACTATACAAGAACTGTAATACTGTGATTTTCTGCATATTTCATTTTATTCTGGAAAAGTGTCGTTCATTCAGGTACGAGGGAACCGTCTGAACACTTTTAACCACTGATCAAACTTCACTTGTTTTTAAAGTAGGCAATGTTTTAACTTTGTCAAACATTAACACAATGTAGTTTGACATATATGTGGAGATATCTTGTTTACTTGCTACTATATGTCTAAAACAAACTTTTTAAATACCTTAGAAAGATACAATGCCAATAGTGTCGGAAATCAACGGGGACTCGGTGCAAAAATGCCACAGAAATTGACAAAAATATCCCTGAAATTCTAAATATGGGGGCAAAAAATGCCCACGTAATGAGTTCCCGTGTTTTACTAATAATATTAGATATAGTTACAATTACATACATAGCGATCTTCTTTTGACTTTTCACTGAACATAATTTTTTTCCCCACTGTCCGGTTCCTCGCACCATTGTGCACACAGACGGGCTGTAACGAGTCAAAGGCAGACACCGAGTGAAGATCCATGTGCAGAGTTTAATGCAATCGTAGTTAAACAGGCAGAGGTCAAAACCTGGTAAGCAAACAAAGTAACAAATCAAAGTCGGTAAACAAAGGGGTAATCCAAGGAACAGGCAATAATCACACACAGGCAGGCAGTAGATAAAAATAACGCTCAGAAATACAAGACAACGGGTGAATTGGCAAGACTTTGCAATGAAGTGAAGTTTGAGCGGGGATTATATACACAGAGTTTGATGAATGAATGGCAATCAGGTGTGAGACTCAACGGCGGGAAGAAGGGGGTTCTGGGAAATGTAGTCCAGTTATGGGTTAATACTCAGGGGAAGGAGATCTTGTGTTAACAGATTGGGAAGATGTGGCAGTACTCCCCCTTTGAGGACCCCCTTTAGAGCGTCCGGGGGGTCTGCCCTGGGGCCTGGGGGCAGGGGATTCAGGATGGGCTAGGTGAAATTCAGAGATGAGGGAGGGGTTCAGAATGTCTTCCGAAGAGACCCAAGACTGTTCCTCAGGTCCATAGTCCTCCCAGTCTACCAGATATTGTAGGGCTCTGCCCCGGCGTCGAGAGTCAAGGAGAGTGTTGAATTGGTAGGCGATCTCCCCTGCAAGGTCAAGAGAAGAAGGGGAAAGGTTGTCAGTGGGGGTACTGGCAGACTCGGCCACAGGTTTGAGGAGAGACACATGGTAAATAGGAGAGATGTGGTAGTGAGAAGGCAGTTGAAGTTTGTAACATACTGGATTTATTTGTTTGATGATCTTCAACGGGCCAACATACCTTGGGGAGAGTTTTTTGCAGGGTAGCCGCAGGCGGAGGTCTCGGGTGGACAGCCACAATCGTTGGCCTGGACGGAGAGTGGGGAAGGGTCGACGATGTCGGTCAGCATGTATCTTCTGTTGACGGACGGCTCTCTGAAGGTGAACATGGGCAGACTCCCAGACTTGGTTGCTGTGCTGCATACAGTGATTAACCGCAGGTAACTCTGATGGTTCTCCCGACCAGGGAAAGAGCGGAGGTTGATATCCCAGGATACACTGGAAAGGGGTCAAACCAGTAGAGGAACTGTGAAGGGAGTTTCTCGCATACTCTGCCCAAGGGAGAAATCGACACCAATCATTCTGGTTAGAGAGACAGAAGGTGTGGAGATAGCGACCTACTTCTTGGTTGATGCGTTCAGTCTGGGTATTTGACTGAGGATGATAACCGGAAGTCAGGCTGATGTTGACATTCAGAAGCTTACAGAATTCTCTCCAGATATGTGAGGTGTATTGAGGTCCTATGTCTGAGACAATGTCATCTGGCAAAATGTAGAGCCAAAATACTTGGTGGAAGATTGTCTCAGCCGTCTCTAGAGTGGAAGGCAGTTTCTTAAGTGGGACAAGACGGCAAGCTTTGGAGAACCTAACCACCACCACCATGATAGTGGTGTTACCCTGAGACACACGTAAGTCAGTGTGGAAATCTATGGCAATGTGAGACCAGGGACATTGTGGGATGGGTAAGGGGTGGAGGAGTCCTGTTGAAAGAAGTCTGGAGGATTTAGCTTGGGCACAGATAGAGCACCCCTTTACATGCTGGGCAACATCTCGGGATAGGGAAGGCCACCAGAACTTGTTCTGAACTAGTTGTGTGGTGTGGTTCTCACCTGGGTGACAAGAGCTCAAGGAGGTATGGACCCATTGCATGATTTGAGGACAGAGCTTGGTAGGAACGTAGACACGGTCTCTAGGGCAATTGGGTGGGGGTTGTTCCGTCAATGTGGCTTGTTCAATGTCCTTCATGATGTCCCACTGAACAGGAGCAGCGATAACTGATTCGGCAGGATGGTCAGAGGGGATACAGGAGATTCAGGGGAATAAATCCGAGAGAGGGCATCAGCTATAGTGTTCATTGACCCAGGATGACACGTCATCAAGAAGTTGAATCTGCTGAAGAATAGAGCCTAACAGGCTTGTCTAGGGTTGAGTTGTTTGGCAGAACGTAAATACTCCAGATTGCGATGATCAGTGAGTATAGTGAACGGGTGTTGGGAACCCTCTAACCAGTGGTGCCATTCCTCAAGCGCATCCTTCATAGCCAGAAGCTCACGGTTCCCCACATCATAGTTCTGTTCTGCTGAGTTGAGTTTGTGAGAGAAGAAAGCACAAGGATACATCTTGGCTGGGTTACCATGTCGTTGAGAGAGAATCACTCCAATCCCAATGTTAGAGGCATCCACCTCCACTATGAAAGGCTTGGAAGGATCAGGATGATGGAGTTCAGGTGCAGTGGTGAATCTTACTTTAAGATCCTGGAAGGCCCTTATGGCCGGAGAAGTCCACTGAAGAGTTTTAGATTTTCCTTTGAGGAGAGAGGTGAGAGGGGCTGCTATGGTGCTGAAGTTGTGAATGAATCATCTGTAGAAGTTAGCAAAGCCCAGGAAATGTTGGAGTTCTTTGGTTGAACCCAGTCGAGGCCAGTTCTTGACGGAATCAACTTTGAGACTGTTGGCCCCCTCGGGGCTGATCACGTAACACAGAAAATATGTGGTGGAGACATGGAATTCACACTTCTCAGCTTTTACAAAAATGTGATTATCTTGAAGGCGTTGGAGAACTTGGCGTACGTGCTGAACGTGAGCTTCAAGGGAAGGGGAGAAAACCAAGATGTCATCGATGAAAACTACAACGCTTCAGTGCAGAAGGTCCTGAAAGATCTCATTCATGAAGGATTGGAAGATGGAAGGCGAGTTGGCAAGGCCATAAGGCATGATCCGGTAATCGTAGTGCCCTGAATGAGTGATGAAGGCAGTCTTCCACTCGTCCCCCTCCTTGATGCGAATGAGGATGTAAGCATGACGCAAATCAAGTTTGGTAAAGACCTTGGCATCCCATAGCTGTTCGAGAGCCGCAGGCACTAGCGGAAGAGGATAGGGAAACATGACGGTGATGCCGTTTAATCCTCTATAGTCTATACAGGGACGGAGTCCGCCATCTTTCTCAGCCACAAAGAAGAAGCCAGCTGCCGCAGAAGAAGTAGAGAGTTGGATAAAACCCATCTGAAGTACTTCTTCGATGTAATCCTCCATGTCCTGTGTCTCGGGGATCGACAGGGGATAAAAATGGCTCTTAGGGGGTTGTGTGCCTAGAAGGAGGTCAATAGCGCAATCGGTAGAGCGGTGAGGAGGTAACTGAGTGGCCTTAGCTTTACTAAACACAGGCAGGAAGTCTTGGTAGGCTGTTGGGATGGTGGGTTGCACAGAGGACTCAGCGGGGTTGATGTGAGTGGTCTGAAGGGAAACGGGTTCCACCGAACATAGGCAGGAGGTAAAACAAGAGGTCCTCCACTGGATGATCTCTCCGTCAGTCCAAGAAATGTGAGGATTGTGTTTAGCGAGCCAGGGGTACCCAAGGATGAGAGGGTTCTTGGGAGTGTTGGTGATTAGTAGTTGTAATGTTTCATGATGAAGAGCTCCAACTTGCACAGAGACGGGTTAAGTGACATAAAGCTCTGTGCCACCATGAAGAGGGCAACATCTAGCACTGTAACAGAGAGAGAAGGCACACAAGGGGCAATATCCAGAGATAAATTTCCTCTATGATATTGCATTATATTAGTTTTGTACAGTATGTAACTTAACAGCCAAAATAATTGGACATACAGTACATGAATGAGAATAAACCTGAAATAGGAATGTGTTTTAGTCACAATACACATTATATAGTTTAGAGATGATTTAGAGACATTTAGAATGTTACAAATGGCTATTTCTATTTAAATAAATGTTGTATTCTTAAAAGTTTCTGTTTGTCCAAGAATCCTCTTGCAGCAATGCAGGTCTTTGGAATTTAGAAGCTGCTAGTTTAGGACCTGTGAGGAATCTGTTTCTCAAACTAGAGACTGTGATTTACTTGTCTTTTTGTTGTGCATCTGGCCATCCACTTCCCTCTCTATCCTGGTTAGAGATTATTTTTTCAAAATAGTAATGCATGGAATAGCTTTCATCTCTCTAAAACAACAGACTTTAGGAGAAAATAGAATTTCAGGAGAAATGGGTTTCTTTTTGCCTATTTTTCAAACCAAATTTGACTTGCATGTTTAAAGCAACTTGTAAGAACTCAATACCTCAGCAAATGGGGAAAAAAAAAACCACTGTACTGTAATTTCTGCATGGTAGCGCAACTATTTTCAATTGTTCTAATAATAAGACAATTTTCTTGAGTACCAAATTAGCACGTTAGAATGCTTTTGTAAGGAATAGGTGACAGTAAATAAAAAATTGAATAAATACCACTTAAAACAATTATTTCAAACCGAAATAATAATAGCAATTAATGATTTTGGTAGTATTTTTGATCAATATAATGCATCCATGGTGAAAAGAAGTATCAATTTCTTTCAAGAACAAAAATATCTTTGTGTTCTAAAAATGGAAGCGTATATACTATATATAATATAATTTTCATAAAGTAACTTGTAACGTAATTACTAGTTTTTCGGCAAACTACTAATTTACCCTTACTTGAGTCAGGGTACTTCTTCAGTAGCAGTACTTAAAAAAATAAAATAAAAAATCATTACTCTTTTCACCACTGAATAGCGCTCCTCACGCGCAGCGCGTAGGAAAATCGACTCACAATGGATTTCAATACAGGTGACAAAAGAGAAACAACGCAATCCTCTAATGAACAAATATGGACAGCACACATACATTTTGGGTAAAATAGTCAGTTATGTGTCATATTAAACTGCTACTTATCGATACTTTTCAGTAGTGAATGAATTATCATAATATTTATAATCTAAATTTCTTTCGCGTCGTCCACCAATGACGATGCCAAACTCATCACGATGCATTCTGGGATCGCCTACCAGGGGAAGGACAAATACGATGCTACCTTAGAATTTGGCCAAAACGAGATACACTATATTGCCAAAAGTATTTGCTCACCTGCCTTTAGACGCATATGAACTTAAGTGACATCCCATTCTTAATCCATAGGGTTTAATATGACGTTGGCCCACCCTTTGCAGCTATAACAGCTTCAACTATTCTGGGAAGGCTTTCCACAAGGTTTAGGAGTGTGTTTATGGGAATTTTTGACCATTCTTCCAGAAGCGCATTTGTGAGGTCAGACATGATGTTGGATGAGAAGGCCTGGCTCGCAGTCTTCGCTCTAATTCATCCCAAAGGTGCTCTATCGGGTTGAGGTCAGGACTCTGTGCAGGCCAGTCAAGTTCTTCCACACCAAACTCGCTCATCCATGTCTTTATGGACCTTGCTTTGTGCACTGGTGCGCAGTCACGTTGGAACAGGAAGGGGCCATCCCCAAACTGTTCCCACAAAGTTGGGAGCATGGAATTGTCCAAAATCTCTTGGTATGCTGAAGCATTCAGAGTTCCTTTCACTGGAACTAAGGGGCCAAGCCCAGCTCCTGAAAAACAACCCCACACCATAATCCTCCCTCCACCAAACTTCACAGTCGGCACAATGCAGTCAGACAAGTACTGTTCTCCTGGCAACTGCCAAACCCAGACTCGTCCATCAGATTGCCAGATGGAGAAGCGTGATTCGTCACTCCAGAGAACGCGTCTCCACTACTCTAGAGTCCAGTGGCGGCGTGCTTTACACCACTGCATCCGATGCTTTGCATTGCACTTGGTGATGTATGGTTTGGATGCAGCTGCTCGGCCATGGAAATCCATTCCATGAAGCTCTCTATGCACTGTTCTTGAGCTAATCTGAAGGCCACATGAACTTTGGAGGTCTGTAGCGATTGACTCTGCAGAAAGTTGGCGACCTCTGCGCACTATGCGCCTCAGCATCCGCTGACCCCGCTCTGTCATTTTACGTGGCCTACCACTTCGTGGCTGAGTTGCTGTCATTCCCAATCGCTTCCACTTTGTTATAATACCACTGACAGTTGACTGTGGAATATTTAGTAGCGAGGAAATTTCACGACTGGACTTGTTGCACAGGTGGCATCCTATCACAGTACCACGCTGGAATTCACTGAGCTCCTGAGAGTGGCCCATTCTTTCACAAATGTTTGTAGAAGCAGTCTGCATGCCTAGGTGCTTCATTTTATACACCTGTGGCCATGGAAGTGATTGAAACACCTGAATTAAATTATTTGGATGGGTGAGTGAATACTTTTGGCAATATAGTGTATCTTAAGCAAGCAAAATTAAGATATCTACATTTTGGAACAGCCTTAGCATCGGGAGCGCTCCTATGAAGTATTAAAATGCTGCCACCGGAGGACGTTCACTATGTTTTGAATGAGACCCTCTAATTAATCAATAAATACTAATTAATAAAATTTACCAACACATATTTTTACCAAATGCTTTAAAAGTCATGCAGAGACTTTTGGGAATATTTATGAGTTTCAATTAAAACAAATAACTGAATCAGAGTTTTTAATCAATTAACTGAAACATAATGAACATAGTAAATGAACTGAACTCATCATCTTGAACGTCATTTTGCAACTAGTTTTAAATTGGAAACTATTAAAACATCTATCTTAAAGATCTCATACTTGCAAAAACAGGGGGATTACAAAACTAATCAAATGACATGTCCTTCAGGAAACTTAATGGCCACATAAAAAGAGCATTACAATCATTGTGAATATACTGTGAAAAGTCAATGTTTTGCCCAGTCCTTAACAGCATAGCAAAGAACAGAATCAATCAGCTTACCACAGCATTCCCCATTCAAGATATTGCCACAGCCGACCATTACTGACTTGAGTGTGGCTTTACATTACATTACAAATTACATAAAACAGTAAAAGACTGTTCACACCATTGAATCCAACACTAAAAAGCCTAAATTGATTGTCAAACATCAGGCTGAAATTTGCTAATGATCTGCTTTTTAACTGTAACAAAACAAAAAGGTTTCATTTTTCGCCAAGTATAAAGACACTTCATAAATATGGACGAAATCATTAATATAGCCCGCTTTGGGGAAGGTTAACAAAGTGTTCTGATCAGAACCAACACCAGTGTGCAAAGAATGCAAAACTAAGTAGATAATCATGACTGCTGCAGAAAACTTAACCACAGACAGTACAGGCCCAAAGCTAGACCCAGGAAGCAGGCAAGTATTAATTTGGTGGCTTTTTTAAAGGGCTCAATAAAAAAGTTACTGTTTTACAGTATCAGCTGACTGTGCACTGTAAATCTGTCAGGGGCTCTGGGTCAGTAGGTATCCTATGACGAGAAGTGGCTGGGTACAACCCCGCTATTATCCCGTCATTATAACTATCAAACACATGATAGCCATGAGAGAGTGTAGCTATACATGAACACATGCTCACAGAGCACTTAATCGCCAAGAGAGTGGAGGGGTCTATACAGGCACCTATGGAGTCATATACACTGGAAGCATATTCATATGAAGCTCCATTCAATCTAAACCTCATTCTTTGCAGACCGCACTGCCCCGTCAAACACAGATTAAATGTCTGACATGCTCGGATAACATTACTCATTCATATTTTTCTCTCTTTTCTTGGCCTTGAACAATGCAAATCAGAAATGCAAACTCTTCATATCTAACAGCTTTTTTTCTGAAGACGGAGGCAAGAAAGGAGGCGTTACATTTCAGACATAGGGGAGTCTGAGGGAAAGAGAGAGAGAGAGAGGAATATGCATGCAGAGCAACTTGCAAAGAGCTTGTTAAAGCTGAGAAGTCTGTTATATGTATTCAAGATACAGCAATTGCCTATTGAAAAACAGATGTTTAGCTGGAATCCTGAGACCCTGGCAGCCGTGGTCTAACCACTCCTTTACACACACACACACACACACACACACACACACACACACACACACACACACATATACTGTATATATACAGTATATACTACTCCGATCAGCCACAACATTAAAACCACCTGCCTAATATTGTATAGGTCCCCCTCGTGTCGCCAAAACAGCGCCAACGCGCATCTCAGAACAGCATTCTGAGATGATATTCTTCTCACCACAGTTGTACAGAGAGGTTATCTGAGTTACCGTAGAGTTTGTCAGTTCGAACCAGTCTGGCCATTCTCTGTTGACCTCTCTCATCAACAAGACATTTCCGTCCATAGAACTGCCCCTCACTGGATGTTTTTTGTTTTTGCCACCATTCGGAGTAAATTCTAGAGGCTGTTGTGTGTGAAAGTCCCAGGAGAGCAGCAGTTACAGAAATACTCAAACCAGCCCGTCTGGCACCAACAATCATCCATGCGATTATCTAATCAGCCAATCGTGTGGAAGCAGTGCATAAAATCATGCAGATACAGGTCAGGAGCTTCAGTTAACATTCACATCAACCATCAGAATGGGGAAAATGTGATCTCAGTGATTTGGCATGATTGTTGGTGCCAGATGGGCTGGTTTGAGTATTTCTGTAACTGCTGATCTCCTGGGATTTTCACGTACAACAGTCTCTAGAATTTACACAAAATGATGTCAAAAACAAAAAACATCCAGTGAGTGAGAGTTCTGTGGACGGAAATTCCTTACTGACGAGAGAGGTCAACAGAAAATGGCCTGACTGGTTCGAACTGACAAAGTCTACGGTAACTCAGATAACCGCTCTGTACAATTGTGGTGAGAAGAATAGCATCTCGCAATGCTATTCTGAGATGCAGGTTGGTGCTGTTTTGGTGGCAAAATGGGCAGTATTATTACAATATTAGGACAATATTAGGCAGGTGGTTTTAATGTTGTGGCTGATCGATGTATATACAGTATATATATATATATATATATATATATATATATATATATACACACACACACACACGCACACACACAGTATATATATATATATATATATATATAAACTCAGTAAAAAAAGAAATGTCCCTTTTTCAGGACACTGTATTTTAAAGATAATTTTGTAAAAATCCAAATCACTTTACAGATCTTTATTGTAAAGGGTTTAAACTATGTTTTCCATGCTTGTTCAATGTACCATAAACAATTGATGAACATGCACCTGTGGAACAGTCATTAAGACACTAACAGCTTACAGATGGTAGGCAATTAAGGTCACAGTTATAAAAACTTAGGACACTAAAGAGACTTTCTACTGACTCTGAAAAACACCAAAAGAAAGATGCCCAGGGTCCCTGCTCATCTGCGTGAATGTATCTTAGGCGTGCTGCATGGAGGCATGAGGACTGCAGATGTGGCCAGGGCAATAAATTGCAATGTCCGTACTGTGAGAAGCCTAAGACAGTGCTACAGGGAGACATGAAGGACAGCTGATCATCCTCGCAGTGGCAGACCACGTGCAACAACACCTGCACAGGATCAGTATATCCGAATATCACACCTGCGGGACAGGTACAGGGTGGCAACAACAAATGCCCGAGTTACACCAGGAATGCACAATCACTCCATCAGTGTTCAGACTGTCCGCAATAGGCTGAGAGAGGCTGGACTGAGGACTTGTAGGCCTGTTGTAAGGGAGGTCCTTACCAGACATCACCGGCAACAACGTCGCCTATGGGCACAAACCCACCTTCGCTGGACCAGACAGGACTGGCAAAAAGTGCTCTTCACTGACGAGTTGCGGTTTTGTCTCATCAGGGGTGATGGTTGGACTCGGACATATCGTCGAAGGAATGAACGTTACACCGAGGCCTATACTCTGGAGCGGGATCGATTTGGAGGTGGAGGGTCTGTCATGGTCTGGGGCAGTGTGTCACAGCATCATCGGACTGAGCTTGTTGTCATTGCAGGCAATCTCAACACTGTGCGTTACAGGGAAGACATCCTCCTCCCTCATGTGGTACCCTTCCTGCAGGCTCATCCTGACATGACCCTCCAGCGTGACAATGCCACCAGCCATACTGCTTGTTCTGTGCATGATTTCCTGCAAGACAGGAATGTCAGTGTTCTGCCATGGCCAGCGAAGAGCCCAGATCTCAATCCCATTGAGCACAGCTGGGACCTGTTGGATCGGAGGGTGAGGGCTAGGGTCATTCCCCCCCAGAAATGTCCGGGAACTTGCAAGTGCCTTGGTGGAAGAGTGGGGAAACATCTCACAGCAAGAACTGGCAAATCTGGTGCAGTCCATGAGGAGATGCACTGCAGTACTTAATGCAGCTGGTGGCCACACCAGATACTGACTGTTACTTTTGATTTTGACATTATTCCATTTCTGTTAGTCACATGTCTGTAAAACTTGTTCAGTTTATGTCTTAGTTGTTGAATCTTTTTATGTACATATAAATATTTACACATGATAAGTTTGCTGAAAATAAAAGCAGTTGAAAGTGAGAGGACGTTTCTTTTTTTTTATACTGTATGTATATATATATATATATGTATATATATATATATATATATATATATATATATATATATATATATTGCTGCTTCAGAAGGAAATTGGTACTTTAATTCACCAAAGCGGCATTCAACTGATCACAAAGTATAGTCAGGACATTACTTATGTAAAAAACAGCACCATCACTAATTGAAAAAAGTCATTTTTGATCAAATCTAGACAGGCCCCATTTCCAGCAGCCATCACTCCTACACCTTATCATTGACTAATCATGCTAAATTGCTAATTTGGTACCAGAAAATCACTTGCCATTATATCAAACACAGCTGAAAGCTATTTGGTTTGGTCTGAAGCTTATCATTGTCTTTGTGTTTGTTTTTGAGTTGCCACAGTATGCAATAGACTGGCATGTGAAAAAATGGCAAAAAAGAAACAGCTTTCTCTAGAAACTCGTCAATCAATCATTGTTTTGAGGAATGAAGGCTTTACAATGCTTGAAATTGCCAAAAAACTGAAGATTTCATACAAAGGTGTACACTACAGTCTTCAGAGACAAAGGACAACTGGCTCTAACAAGGACAGAAAGAGATGTGGAAGTCCCAGATGTACATCTAAACAAGAAAAGTACATCAGAGTCTCTAGTTTGAGAAATAGACGCCTCACATGTCCTCAGCTGACAGCTTCATTGAATTCTACCTGCACAATACCAGTTTCATGTACAACAGTAAAGAGAAGACTCAGGGGTGCAGGCCTTAAGGGAAGAATTGCAAAGAACAAGCCACTTTTGAAACAGAAAAACAAAAAGAAAAGGTTAGAGTGGGCAAAGAAGCACAGACATTGGACAGCAGATAATTGGAAAGGAGTGTTATGAATCTTAACCACATTGAGCTTTTATGGGATCAGCTAGACTGTAAGGTGTGAGAGAAGTGCCCGACAAGACAGCCACATCTATGGCAAGTGCTACAGGAAGCATGGGTTGAGTATCTGGACAAACTGACAGCTAAAATGCCAAGGATCTGCAAGGCTGTCATTGTTGCACATGAAGGATTTTTTGATGAGAACTCTTTGAAGTAGTTTAAGAAGTTCTGAATTTTTTTTTTTTTTTAATTGTATTAGTCATTTTTCACATTATTAATGTCCTGACTAAACATTGTGATCAGCTGAATGCCACTTTTGTGAATAAAAGTACTTTTGGCTGCCAGTGTGTATGTATATATATATATATATATATATATATATATATATATATACACACACACACACACACACACACACACAGTTGTGCTCAAAAGTTTGCATACCCTTGGAGAATTGGTAATATATGTACCATTTTTAAAGAAAACATGAGTGAGCAGGCAAAACACATTTCTTTTATTTCTTATGGGATTCATATTCAACTGTAGGTTATAACAGAATGGCACAATCATAAAACAAAACATGGCAACAAAGAAAATAAAATGACCCCTGTTCAAAAGTCTGCATACCCTTAGTTCTTAATACTGTGTATTGCCCCCTTTAGCATCAATGACAGCGTGCAGTCTTTTGTAATAGTTGTCTATGAGGCCCCAAATTCTTGCAGGTGGTATAGCTGCCCATTCGTCTTGGCAAAATGCCTCCAGGTCATGCAAAGTCTTTGGTCATCTTGCATGAACCGCACGTTTGAGATCACTCCAGAGTGGCTCGATGATATTAAGGTCAGGAGACTGTGATGGCCACTCCAGAACCTTCACCCTTTTCTGCTGTAACCACTGGAGGGTCAACTTGGCCTTGTGCTTAGGGTCACTGTCGTGCTGGAAAGTCCAAGAGTGTCCCATGCGCAGCTTTCATGCAGAAGAATGCAAATTGTCTGCCAGTATTTTCTGATAACATGCTGCATTCATCTTGCCATCAATTTTCACAAGATTCCCCGTGCATTTAGAGCTCACACACCCCCAAAACATCAGTGAGCCACCACCATGCTTCACAGTGGGGATGGTATTCTTTTCACTATAGGCCTTGTTGACCCCTCTCCAAACATAGTGGTTGTGACCATAAAGCTCTATTTTGGTCTCATCACTCCAAATTACAGTGTGCCAGAAGCTGTGAGGTGTGTCAAGGTGTTGTCGGGCATATTATAACTGGGCTTTTTCGTGGCACTGGTGCAGTAAAGGCTTCTTTCTGGCAACTCGACCATGCAGCTCATTTTTGTTCAAGTATCGTCGTATTGTGCTCCTTGAAACAACCACACCGTCTTTTTCCAGAGCAGCCTGTATTTCTCCTGAGGTTACCTGTGGGTTTTTCTTTGTATCCCCAACAAATCTTCTGGCAGTTGTGGCTGAAATCTTTCTTGGTCTACCTGACCTTGGCTTGGTATCAAGAGATCCCTGAATTTTCCACTTCTTAATAAGTGATTGAACAGTACTGACTGGCATTTTCAAGGCTTTGGATATCTTTTTATATCCTTTTCCATCTTTATAAAGTTCCATTACCTTGTTACGCAGGTCTTTTGACAGTTCTTTTCTGCTCCCTCATGGCTCAGTATCTAGCCTGCTCAGTGCATCCACGTGAGAGCTAACAAACTCATTGACTATTTATACACAGACACTAATTGCAATTTGAAAAGCCACAGGTGTGGGAAATTAACCTTTAATTGCCATTTAAACCTGTGTGTGTCACCTTGTGTGTCTGTAACAAGGCCAAACATTCAAGGGTATGTAAACTTTTGATCAGGGCCATTTGGGTGATTTCTGTTATCATTATGATTTAAAAAGGAGCCAAACAACTATGTGATAATAAATGGCTTCATATGATCACTATCCTTAAATAAAATACATGATCAGTCATATTTTCAAAATCAATGCCAAAATTTCACAATTTCTTCCAGGGTATGCAAACTTTTGAGCACAACTGATATATATATATATATATATATATATATATATATATATATATATATATATATATATATATATATATACTCATCTATGCGCAAGGGCAACGAAGGCTATCCCATCTGGTTCGAACTGACAGAAGGTCTACTGTGACACAAGTCACAGAAAATGTTAATGATGGTTATGGGAAGAATGTGTCAACACACAGTGCATCGCACCTTGCTGCGTATGGGGCTGCATAGACACAGACCGGTCAGAGTGCCCATGATGACCTATGTCCACCACTGAAAGCACCTAAAATAGGCATGCAAGGGCCTATCGCCTGGTCTGAAGAGTCCCATTTTCTTTTACATCACATGGACGGCCATGTACGTGTGCGCTGTTTACCTGAGTAAGTGATGGCATCAGGATGCACTGTGGGAAGACAAAAAGCCGGTGGTGGGAGTGTGATGCTCTGGGCAATGCTCTGCTGGGAAACCCTTGGTCCGGCCATTCATGTGGACATCAACACCTAAACATCGTTGCAGACCAGGTACACCCCTATTCACACCTATTCCCTAAAGGCAGTGGTCTCTTTCAGCAGGATAATGCACCCTGCCACACTGCACTCAATGACTACGGTTACATGGACACCAGAAAGCAGCTTATTACGATAAAGTGGGTTATTACGTAAAACAGCGCGTTTACATGCACAATTTAAGCGCCGTACTCTTTATTCCCATGTACATATGGCTCCGTCAGTAAGCAGCTTTCTCCACAGCAACGTAATTTTCCCGCAACGCTTCTGTAAACACACATGGTATCTGAGGAAGACTTCACTATTTTACTCTCTGTTGATTCGCTTTATTTCCAGATATTCCATTGTTGTTGCTATGTTTGTTTCCTTAACTTATTATCGTGACTTGCAGCTGAATTGTGATGCAGTAGAGGGGGTTTACATCTTACATAAAGCTCCGGGATTCCCCCAATGTACAAGCGCATATATGCAGATGATAGGGACAGTCGATATTTTACTTTCATGTGTATAAATGGGTATAGTTTATGGTATATGTGATTTTCCCACTGTACTCCCAGAAATGTTGAATTCTTTCCGCTGTGTTGACATGTTGTTGGGCTCCATCCTATGACACATCCTAGATGTGTTAAACCGCTTCCTCTTAATCCCATAAACTGCATATGGAAATCAGCGTTTTTGATTACATGACATTTCAGGACGCCACATTCTGCACCCCAAGATCATTTCTGGTCCTCCAAAAAATTTCACATTGGGTGTGAGACACTGTGGCTTGAAGGCCTCTCCAGGTCTCTGTCTAACTATTAGACGACCAGGTGGAGGATCAGTGATGATTTGGGGGTGCTTCAGCAAGGCTGGAATTGGGCAGATTCGTCTTTGTGAAGGACGCATGAATCAAGCCACATACAAGGTTATCCTGGAAGAAAACTTGCTTCCTTCTGCTCTGACAATGTTCCCCAACTCTGAGGATCGGTTTTCCAGCAGGACAATGCTCCATGCCACACAGCCAGGTCAATCAAGGTGTGGATGGAGGACCACCGGATCAAGACCCTGTCATGGCCAGCCCAATCTCCAGACCTGAACCCCATTGAAAACCTCTGGAATGTGATTAAGTGGAAGATGGATGGCAACAAGCCATCAAACATATCCGAGCTGCTTGAATTTTTGCGCCAGGAGAGGCATAAAGTCACCCAACATGTGAAAGACTGGTAGAGAGCATGCCAAGATGTATGAAAGCTGTGATTGAAAATCTGGGTTATTCCACCAAATATTGATTTCTAAACTCATCCTAAGTTAAAACATTAGTATGGTGTTGTTTAAAAATGAATATAAACTTGTTTCCTTTGTATCATTTTAGGTTTGAAAACACTGCATCTTTTTTGTTATCTTTATAAGTTGGCATTTTCTGCAAATAAATGCTCTAAATGATAATATTTTTATTTGGAATTTGGAAGAAATGTTGTCAGTACAGAATAGAACAAAAATGCTCATCTTACTCATAAATTTAACTATAAATAGTAAATCCAGAGAAACTGATAATTTTGCAGTGGTCTCTTAATTTTTTCCAGAGCTGTATATATACAGTATATATATATATATATATATATATATATATATATATAAAATACACACACACACACACACCTTGTTGCTTCCACATCTGCTATCACAGTTTGTCTTTAACCCTGCTAGGCATTTCAGTTATGATTACAGTGCATACCTGCGACTTATTAGAATGCAAAGACTTCATTAGCAGAAGTAGAACACCTCTGCAGCTTCATTAGATTAATCATTCACTTCTAAAGGGTCGTTTAATTTTAGGATCACGTTTTTTTGGTAAGGAGGAGGGGAGAATCAGATATGGAGACTTTAGAGAGAGAGAGAGTGAGACTTTCAGAGTGGGAGATTTGGGAGGAGAGGGGTATAAATTAGCCTTCCCACCTCACTCTCAGGCACTTATCTCTGCATAGCTATCTGCTGGTGTGAATACATATATGCCTGAGGGACCAAAAGGAGCCCGAACGCCTGTTCACTTTGATCTGAATATCAACTGTCAGAGATATTCTCATAATTAACCCATCAAGACACATCACAACTGGATCATTCAGACCAGACAGAGAAAGGCAAGAGCCCTTCAGGGAATAAAGAAGGCTTTCCATCCCATTTCTCTCCTGCAGACAGGTGCTGTGTTTGAGGCAGTGGGGCTGTGGAGACCCTTACGAGCAGCTGCTGTGGGATACAGAGTCCCATGTTGCTGTTTCCCCTATTGGCGCTAACTTGCTCCAGCTATATTGCGTAGGGGGCTTTTAATTACTTCCTCAAACACGGCCTCTAATCACCACTAAAAGGATGATCGTTCCCAAGGAGTAGAGAAGGGAAAGGCGTTGTGGGAGTCTTGCAAGGTGCTAATGGAGAGGTTAATGCTGTGGTGGATTCCAGGGCTTGTTGAAGTCAATTTGTCACTAAGAAAGAATTTAAAAGTGAGCCGAGTCAAGTCTGTGAATTAGGAGTGCTGGTTGGACCCATAACACTTTGTTTCTATAGTGCTGTAGATATGTGGTTCTCAACTGCTAGGTCATGACTCAAAATGGGCTGTAGGTCTGTTCTGATATGATATACAGTAAATGCAGCTAAGTTTTGGACCCTTTCTACAGCTGAATTTAGCTCTGTTCACTTGTGATCAAATCACCCGAAACAAATCTTCATACCAATTGTAACCAGGGCCAAAGATTCGCACACACCTCATCCATCCTCATTTGCTGAGGTTTCGGACCAACATTAGCATATTCATGCCACTGGCTTCTCAATAACTGTATTTGATTCAGTTGATCAGAGGGGTGTGTAATGGCGGTTTTAAGCGTAAAAAACATTTTGCAGGACAACAGCACAAGCTTAATTAAGCTTACCCATAATATCCCTCTATTCATTTGATGCCATCAGTTCATAAAAAAGCCATAATGTAGCTGTCAGTGATTATCATAAGAGATCTCATTTAATAATCATGGTGAAAAAGGTGAAAAAACAAAACACTGCCTTATTAGGGTGTCCAATTCTGTGTCCATATTAAAGCTAATAAAACAGCTCTTTCATTGTAATCTGTAGGAGGAACAGCAGCCAATAGAACATCAATTACCCTGGGGCAGATTCAACATCTAAGCGTATTTAAGTAAAACAGATGAAACTGTGACACTGTGAGCCTAGAGAGAGAAAATAACACTCTTATCTACCTTCATGAGATGTAAAATGAATTATTAACAAGGCATTTCTTTGAAGCAAGGGAAATGGATTGATGCCAAGCAGACGTGTTTGATTTTCACTTTTATAAAGCATGCAGATTTTCACAAGATGACTAGTTGTATTGCAAAAGTGCTCTTCTTTCACACTTTTGAATTTTGTCAAATTTTTTCAGATGCGAGGAAAAACGTATCTTCACAAAGGTATGGCATGTCTAGCAATGTCTGTTTCAGAGTTCTAAGATAATCACCTAATTTATTGGGAGTTTGTATATAAAAAAAAAAAAAGGCTTTCTATGTGACTATGCCAGAAAATTCTAGAAAAAGGCTAGAAAATTCAGAGAGCCTACAACCACAATAATGCATATTGTTGTGGCTTTATTGCTTTATTATCCAACCCTGCAATAAAATCAACATCAGAAATAGGTACAGTATGAAGTAGCACGAGTTTACGTCGTGGAAGTAAACTCTGTTATATTTGCTTATTACATGGCTCTCTGTATTCTCAATTCTGACAAGGGCTGGGCGATATATATATTGTGGTGAAGATATAAAGAGTCAATTGACAAAGATTTTGCTCTTCGTGTATATCGCGAGATATAAATATTCATGTGAGCAGCTTGGGCATATCTATCAGTGGGCAGGGCTTCACGTGAGACAGAGAATTTAAGAAACATGGACAGGGTTTCCATGGCATTAAAAAAATTTTGCCGGTCGTCCAAGCAAATTAAATGACAAAAATGTTGCGTTTGGTGCTTCATAAGTGCATCTGACGTGCTCATTTGTTGTTTCATGTGAGTGACGTGTGCGCTGTCTCTAGAGCATGCAAGTGTGTGCTAGTCCAGCAGGCTTCCCAATATTTAAAGGAGAGCGCAGAGCGGGAATCACTTGTGCTACTCAATCATAGACACTGAAAGAAAAAAACATCTCCACAGAACAGGATGACTCCCAAACAAGTCAAGAAAATGAAGATGAGCTTGTTATTAAAACAGGTGCGACATCTGTGGTGTAGGATCACAAAAGCCAACACAGAGCAGAAAAATGTAATCTGAAAACTGGGTTGCGCAACGATAATCACTCGTAATACAAGCAATTTTGTTTTCCCTCCTCAAAATGAACGAAAGCCAAGCGATGCACTCAGCATTAATTCAATCACACACACACACACACACACACACACACACACACACATATATATATATATATATAGCAAAAAATGCTTATATTTATTTAATGTTTACATTATTTTGGATATTTTCAGGAAGAATTTTTTTTTTACTTGTCCATTATTTTCTTTGTTGCATTACTTTGGGAAGATCTTGAGTTTCTTGAGGAAAGTTTATAATAATAATAATAATAATATTAATGATTTAATGAACATATAACCAAGTGATTTAAACATTTTTTTTTTTTTCCTTTTACTTTGATTATTATCAAATTCTAAATAAAGAGAAAATGATATAAAAGGAATTATTTGGAAGTATTTATTTCACTGAATGGATTATTCAAAAACAGGCATTTCATTATGGTTATTTACTATATAAACTAGGGGTGTCAATCGGGAGTGTTCCATTCAGAAGTGATCATCCCTATGCCCTATTCCCTCCAAAGACTTTGCAATCCACTGTGAAAACTTTGAAAGGCTAAAAGGTGTGGGGCTCAAAAATAAGTGTAATTCGGAACTCACTTTTTACATCATTTTTTAGAATTATTGGAAATTCTGTTTGAAGCAATCTTACAGCATGACTATCATGATTGTTCTCCCTTCAAAGTGCCCTTGGACTGTGATTTATCCCGTTTGGAACACAGTCTGTAAAAGCTGTGTGTTACCTATACAGCTGGAGTTTTGCTAACTGTCCCCTGGAGAAAAAAAGGTGGTACTTCAACTGCTCCGATGGTAGGATTATTCCTTATTATGGTCTGGGGACATGATTACTTGCGTTATTTTTTTAAATAATTAAATCAAAATGAATTAATGCATTAAATCGGCAGCCCTAATATAAACCAATTTGTATTGATCCCACCCCCCCCCCCCCCCCCCCAAAAAAATATTTACCAAATATTTTGATATAAATCGTTATAGTGATATAAATTTACTGAATCACTCTGTGATCTCTAAAACTGTTTTTAGTTGATGAATGAGTTGTCATACAGTCATTTTTGCAATATAAACAACAGATCTCTGACGCAAACCAGAGGTGGAATTCAGCCATTTCTGGAGACTCCATGTCTCTTCTCATATATTGATGTAATTTCAACTCAATTCATTATTATATTACTTACATTTATTTATTTGGCAAGTAACTGTTTAAGAGGGACAATCTACAGTCAGCTGGTCATTTGCGCAAGATAAACCCCTTGTGGCGGGGTAAGCAAGCGACAGACACAGTGGGTGTGGCGTCAAGCCTCGGAGAGGCATTTATTAGAAATAATAATAAACATAAAATGTCAAAAAAAGGGAGAAAATAAAGGGGAATCTGGCGTCCTCATGGTGAAAGGGGGCGTCGTGTAGGATGGGGAGTGTCCAGAGGAAGATCCAGGATGTGGGCGGGGTTCAGCTGCTGCACGGGCTTCCCCCATTGGTCTGTGGCACGGCGGCTTCCTCAGCGGCCTGTCTTCCCAGGGCCACGGTGTATGTGAGGAGAAAGTGACTCGGCATCCGTGCCTGTCGCCCGCGATGCGTGCTTCAATCCCCTGGCGACGCATCTAATTCGCGCCGGGAGCTCCGGGTCCAGCATGCATCTAATTCGTCCGGAACCCTCCCT
This sequence comes from Myxocyprinus asiaticus, assembly GCF_019703515.2. Lineage (NCBI taxonomy): Eukaryota > Metazoa > Chordata > Actinopteri > Cypriniformes > Catostomidae > Myxocyprinus > Myxocyprinus asiaticus. The sequence goes on from NC_059366.1 coordinate 25,329,124, forward strand.
GCTCTGCTGCTGGATGTGTGAGGACGCCAGTGTGTGCACACAATGAGGTAGAAGCCGGCTCCCCGAGAAGAGGTGTGCTCTACGTTTATTTGGCAGCAGTGACTAGGCCAAACACACATCAGATGTGCCTCGTTCCACCCCACTGCCAAAACGAGGTTTATTAATTATGCGCCTCTTCTCTCTCCTGCCCACTCCCATCATGAGCCTGGCTGAAGGATGGCCCTCAGATGTAGTGCGACGATGACGAGAGGGAGGTGCGGGTCGTTCCACCACACCCTTCATGGTGACACAAGACCACACCAAGTCCACACCACTCTGTCTGGATTTATTTTGCGATAGTGATGGCTGACTGAAGATTATCCCTTACAAATAGCACAGAAATATTTGATCAGATTTATTTTGTGGAAACTCATTTACATGGTATGCAATCAGAGAGCAATCTGACTGATCAAGATGGATTAATTGATCAAGTGTAACTAGGCCCTGAAAGTCAGTCTGAAGGCAAGCTGATGTGGAAAGTCAGCTGATATTTGGAGGTATATCTGAATAAATTGAAAATGCCACCATCAAAAACAATTGTCCCTGATGACACACTTTTTTAGCATGCTTGGGCCTGAAACTCAAATGTGGCCAATTTCTCTCAACTCTACAATTCTGTCACTAAATGTTTACATTTCAGCTACACTGCCATCCTCACTCTTGAGATGTTTATTTCTGCAACTAAAATCAGGGTAAAGACCGATATGTCAAAGATTCCCTTTTCTCTGAGCCATAAATCAACATGATGTGTGTGAAATCAGTAAAGAGGTACTCACAGTGTGTGACAGTGCTTGCCATTTATATATTTACTCTGTGCGATGCAAACTGCTCGTCCTCTCTCTCTCTCTCTCTCTCTCTCGCCCCCTGCACGCTCTCCATCTCTCCCTCCCTGTTCTCTCTCTCTCTCTCTCTAACTTACTCTGCTGCCAGAATCTGCTTTGCGTTCCAGTCACGTCGATCGCACCTTGAGTGATCCTGGAAGACAATTATTCATACTGAGATGAAACACATTCAGGCGGATAGCTCTGCATTTGAAAAAAAAGATAAGCCACTTTAATTATTTAAACATATCGTTCCTAAACTCACATTTACTTTACTTATAAATTCACATTTAACGGCAATGGCAACACCCCCACCAGAGAAACACGACATTTGCATTTCCCAGCTATTCAGGCAGATAACCCATATTATTTTGACATGTTATGTGCAAACAAGGCCAATCAATGTTTCCTCATTCTAAGACTAGAGGGAGAGGTGATCCAGTATTTATGAGGGGATGCGGCACTGTATAACTGAGGATAATACCACGGTTGATCCTTGCGCAGTCTAATGAAGCTAACAAGGTGGGTTCTTCAACAAAAGCACCTGCCAGCCCAGTCCTGTACACTGGCAGGATCAAAAGCAGCCCCTAAGTATTTCTTTTCTCTCCTCCCAAGAGCCTTCTCAAAATTCAATAAATAACATCTGTAGGCGATGTTGGGTGTAGACCTGAGAGGAATGCGTCATAACAGAAAAGGAGGGGGATGAGCGAGAGAGAGAGAGTGAGAGAGAGAGAGAGGAGAAGAGTATGTGTGAGAGTAGGGGAGAAAATGTGTTTGTGTGTGTCTAAGTGTGTATGTGTGTGTGTGAGAAAGAGAGAGAGAGAGTGTGAGCTGGAGTGCTGGCTGAACAAAGAAACCATGACGACTGCCAGGTTGCTATGGCGACCACTGCAAGGGGGCCAAGGGAGTATAATAGCACATCAATCACTGTCCGAAAAAGAACTTCATTATCAGCTGAAAAATAATCCTTTAGGATCTGTTTAGTGTGTGATCCTCCAACCACTCACCTCAAAGCCCTGTTCTCGTGCAAACGTTGCTGCCTCCTGCAAAACAAAGCACATATGCATCCTTAATTAATGGTGGCTTAGTGTAGTAATGATAGTATTTCATTTAGAGCACATTTCAAACCTCTGTTAAGAATATGTAAGTGCAGGAAATACAACCTTCATTTCTTTTTACAGAACTGAAGAATGAATCACAGAATTTAAGACATATATTCTGTTATTAATATTTTTATTAGGCATTACAGAATATCTGTTTTACAGGTACACTCAGTATCTTTTGTTTATGTTATTTTGGCCGATTTTGAAGTTGTCTTGGACATATACTGACACCTAGTGGTGTCGATGCATGCAAAAGCAAAAGTTTTTGTTTCCAATGTCATTGTCGAAATGCGCTATTCACAGTCAGCCATAATTATTTCATGGGTGAAAGTTACCGAGATACAGTGGGCAGTATTAGGGGGTGTTTTTTTGTGTCTATGCAAATTTCGACATCAGCTCAGTATGCGCGCACTGTCCGGAATCTGGATACAGCCCAGTTTTCCTAGAAATGCGGACAATCTGTGACTGTGCACACCATCTGCACTTGCCGTTGACTGTACTAAAAGAATATCACAAAACAGTCGTAGTGCACCTGCATTGCATTCGTCCATATGAGCTTGCATTCAAGAGTATACTTTGAAAGGCTTAAGTGCTTGGTTATGTGCGAGAGGGAACGGCACACATAAAAATGAAGTACACTGCCGTTCAAAAGTTTGGGGTCACTTAAACTTTTGATCTGAAAGAATATGCTTAAATGGAAAAATGTGTTTTGTGGACAAAAATATAATTGTGCCAACATATTAATTTATTTAATTACAAAACTATTTTATTTATTTTTTTAAATGGATGACTTGGATCGAATAATAAAGAAAAGCAGCCACTAAGTGCCCAGCAGAGATGGGAACTACTGTTTAAAAGCATACCAGGGTGATACCTCAAGAAGTTGGCTGAGAATATGCAAAGAGTACATTTCTGCAAATTCGAGGCAAAGGGTGGCTACTAAGATGATAAATTATAACATAGTTTTGATTTATTTTGGAATTGTTTTAGTCAAAACATTTTAAAACAATTTAAATAGTTCAATTTCTGTTATTCTGTAGTTTTGATGACTTTATTAATATGTGAAAACAATTATAATAATAAAGAACGAGTAAGTGACCCAAAACTTTTTACCGATAGTCTATACTCCATGGCGGTCATGTTATCTCAACATGGTAGCCCCAATGAGGTGACCCACTACACGTAAAATTAAACATCTTTTATTAGGCAACTGATACGACAGGAGCTTTCATCTCATGCATGAGTGTACATGATAGTAAATATATTTTAAAGTACTGTTAATTTTTTATGAGGAAATAATGACTGTACCTTTTTTTTTTTTAAGATTAACATTTTTATTGATACATAGATATGACAAAGAAAAACAAAATATATATACAATGAATCAACATTTAACTCCCTGAGCTGTCGGATTGCTCAAGCCTGGTGTTTCTATACAAATGTTATGAGACAGAATTACATAACAGAAAAAAAATCTATTAAACAAACTCCAGCCAATAGGCGGGATAAACACAAAGATTGTGTAGATTCATCCACATAACTGTCCCGAAAGTGTGTTCCTCCATAACACAAGCTTCAGCCACTAGCTGAACCAGCACACACACACAAAAAAAAAAGCCGTTCAGTTTCCTCGGGTAGTCAAACAAATGTTCAGTGAGCCAGTCCATTCGACTGTTACCTGAGTGCAACAGATGATCCAATCACTCCAATGTCCTGCAAGAAATACTCCACAAAACAAACTCCAACCAATAGGAGGCATAAGCACAAAGAATGTGCAGATTCATCCACAACACTGTCCCGAAGGTGTGTTACTACACAAAACAAACTCCAGCTGCTAGGTGGAACCAACACAAAAAGAAACAAAAAAGGCGCCCTGCTTCCTCGGTCAGTCAAGTGAATGTTCAGTGAGTCAGGCCCACTCGGCTGCAACATGAGAATCACCCAATGACTTACTCCCTCCACTGACTTTATGAAGGACATCGCTTGTTGGGTACATATAAATACTTTGCGGCCATCTTTAGCATCTATTCTCAATTTGGCCAGGATCATCAGAGTGTAAGGCTGGCACCAGAATGTCTACAACCAAAAGGCGCCATTTCTGGTAAAAGTCAAAGAACTCTGTGAGAATCAACGTCATAGAACTCTCTCACAAAAGCTGAAATCTACACCTGAATATCACCACAGTGTGATAAATTGCAAATCACCTTGCTGCCCCCCCTTCTCTCCTTCAACAGCTCTGGACCAACACAAATACATAAGATTTATATGTAAAAAATATAACAAATACCATGAAAACAAAGAATGCAACTGTATGTGTTTGACATCATTTAAGCGGTCTCTGTGCGACTGGTATAGTGGTCTCTTTCCCATGTTGATAAAACTAATGGTAACAAAGTTATAAGGTCTTTGCCAAATACTGCATAATTCTGGAGGTGTCTCCCCCTCCTTGACCTACAATTGAAATGATCTCCTGTATGTTAACAAGGTTAAACCCCAGGAAGTCAAGAACCCATTCACCCCCAAATCCTCATTGTTCAAAGGATAATACCATTTGGTACACAATGTTTATTCTGTCTGGATATTTAAGGAAAGTTGGCATGAAGTTCTGGGAATCTGTATACAGATCTCCCATGCTGTACCGCTGCATGTAGTTTTGTCAGGTATGTTTCTTTGACTTGTCTTTTATTTTTAGTAATGCTTGTTTATTCTGATCATGTGAAATTGGCTTTGATTTGAATTTCTGCAACAATGTTTTATATCCTACCTCACAAATAAATTGTTATTATTTGATTTATTCTGAATTCCTCTGAAATCATTACTGGAGCTTTAATACAGGAGGAAGCAATTTAAAGACTCTCAGTTTGAATTTAAACCACTCAGGACAACCAGGTAGGACAACCACCTAGGACAACCAGGTAGGACAACCACCTAGGACAGCCGGGTAGGATTTAAATTTCAATAGACCAGGGTAGACCATACTGGAGCTTTAATATAAGAGAAACCACTCAGGACAACCGGGTAGGAGAAAGCCATTTAAAGACTCTGTCACTGCTCACCGCCCGTCTTTGCAAGTTGTATGTACGTGACTAAGCGGCAGTATCGTCTGGTTATGAGAAAAGCCATACCAGACGATATTAGTTAACCCTACAACCACTGACTAAGAACGGAACTGGCTATCCATTTTCGTGAGGTTTACATAATTTAATAATGGCCGGCGTAAGTCTCCAAAGATCAAAAGGACAATGAATAGAAGAGGATTTAGAGTAATCAATAACCTAAAAATGTTAAATTAAAAGAATGATCAGAAATTAATTAGAGCTTAAATATAAATTAGAGGTCAACTTAAAATTGGAGTCAGATTAATATAAAATTGGAGTCAGATAAAATGAATAACGGAATTAAATGTGTGAATTAACAATAATTGATTTACTTCAGCGCTCAGAAAAGACAGAACAACGCAGAGACCTTCAAGGGCAATTTATTGAAGTTCCGCTCCGGAACGGATATGAAAATTATTTAGAGAGATTCCTTTTTCTTTTTTACAAGAGCAAAAGCGACCTTCTGTTAATGTAAGAGTTTCTTGCATTCTTTGAATCGATCACATTTCTCTCTTGTCGAATTCGCAAAGTCTGGGAACAAGAAAATGTTGTGGTTCTTCCAAGAAAGCCTTCCTTTACTCTTCGCCTCGCGTAACACAAGATCTTTATCAGATGATCTCAGAAATTTGGCCAGAATTGATCGGGGCCTGTCTCCCTTAGCGGATCGCCGAGCCGGAACTCTGTGAGCTCGCTCGATTTCCAGCTTATGGCTTGTTATGTCGAGTAGACTCGGAAAGAGCCCGTCCAGAAATTCCACCATATTCTGACCCTCTGCTCACTCAGGAATTCCAACAATTCAGACGTTGTTCCGCCGACTAAGGTTTTCCATATCCTCCAACTTTTCCCAAACATGCTCCAAGTCTACTTTGGTCGCTAGCAGATTAGCAGCTAATTCCCCCTCCGATAACTCCAGATAATCGATCCGTTTCTCGACATCCGCCACTCTTGTAACCATATCAGTGAATTTTTTCTCAATGGCAGTGATCAATCGATGTATTGCAGCAAGATCCTCCAAGTCAGCAACAACCTTCGTCAGCATTGCCGACACGTTCAGCAATTCACGCCGAATCTCTTTCACCTCTCCAGCCAAATTGACTCCCTGGTCCAAGGCCTCCGAAGGGGCATCAGGTTGAGCATGTAAGTGTCTTTTAATGTCTCCAGAGCCCGAGTATTTTGAATTCTTTGACATGTTGTCTGCCTAGAACAGTTATGATCTGGGTGTATCAAATCTCACCAGTTTATATAATTAAAAGTATCAAAACTAGCAAAGTGCGCAGAGCTTGCCGTTCACACGTCCGAACCTCGCAAGCCGTCACGTGACTCGACTGAGTGTACCTTTAAGAGTGGATATGTTTTGCTGTCTAGTTCTCTGTGGAATGTGTGGAAAAATGCAATAATGCTAATAGCCAAAAAAGGACACCATGTAAAATACCACAACACGACCTGAAACATGAATGCAGGGAGAAAGAGAGAGCAGTTATATATACAAACTTGTACAGACAAATAAACTGCTTTATTACTGTGTTATTCCAGATAATAAAGGACTCTATGAGGGTTAAAAGATTCCAATTATGTTTTCTGGGTTTCGCCCTTTGCTTGGCTGAATGACTCCAGGGACCAGTTGTGACAACCTCGGCCTTTACAGAGAAAAGGGGGAAGGTGGAAGGGACCAGCTTCATGGATGTAAGGTGCAGAGGCCACAAGCAGTACGTCTGTCACAGGCACTGCATAATAGACCACAGACATGTGCATTAATCTATAACACATCATGTGATATCACTCATGCCCTCTGCAAACACTCAAACCTGGCATTTAGTTGTTTGTATTTGGTTCCAGTCACAAGATTTTCCTCTTCAGGGTCAGAGAGCTGCAGAAATGCCCGTGTTTGTGTTCACAGCATGGAGGTTAAATGCTCCAAGGTTAATCTTTGTGCCATAAAGTTGGGAAAAAACTCTAGTCCCCATGGAGATAACCCAACACCAGGTTTCATGACACCAATTACAGCTCAATGATCTGATAATGCAGCTATCCGGCAGCCAAGGTGAGCCACTCTTTTATTAAGAGTGATTAAGCAGCATTATTTCAAGATTAGCTTCAGATATTAGAGTTAATACAACCCCACTGGAAAATTGTAATAGACACTCTTCACTAGCCAAGGTTGTGAAAATGCTAGACCTGAAGAAATCTACACTTTGAAAGTCACTCAATTAGCACAACAGTCAAAGCAATAACTTCATAAGCTTTGTGTGTGTCATAATCACACCAGAAGGATACAGCAACAAATGTGAAACAAAAGGATCCGAGCTAATGACAAGATTTAAAGAGTGTTTCTACAGGGAAATTTTTAAAAGCACTTTAAGACAGCTAAATAATTTTCAGAAACAAACAAACAAACAAACAAACAAAACAAAAAAACACTTCCTCACAGACATTTATTTTAAAAGTCAAGTTTATAATTTGTGCGCCACTAGCCCCATGAAATGGAATAAAAATAAATACAGTCTTATATTCTCCTCTAAAGAAAATGTGAGCAATGCTTGTCTGAGCAAAACTCATTACAACAATGCAAAGTGTTCTGGGTGGTTGCTAGGGCATTGCTATGTGGCTGCTAAGGTATTCCAATTGGTTTTTAACATGTTGCTATGTGGTTGCTAGGTTGTTCTGGGTGGTTGCCAGGGCATTACTATGTAGTTAGTAAGGTGTTCTGAGTGGTTTTTAGCAAGTTGCTATGTGGTTGCTTGGATGTCCTGTGTGGTTGTCAGGGTGTTTTCTATGTGGTTGCTAAGGTGTTCTGAGTGTTTTTTAGCATGTTGCTATGTGGATGCTAAAGTGTTCTGAATGGTTTTATCATGTTGCTGCTATGTGATTGCTAGGGTGTTCTGGGTAGTTGCCTGGGCATTGCTATGTGGTTGCTAAGGTGTTCTGAGTGGTTTTTAGCATGTTGCTTTGTGGTTGCTAGGGTGTTCTGGGTGGCTAACAGGGCATTGCTATATGATTGCTAAACTGTTCAGAGTTTTTTTTAGCATGTCACTATGTGGTTACTAAGGTGTTCTGGGTGAATCACAGGGTGCTGCAATGTGGTTGTTAGGTTGTTGCTATGAGGTTGCTAAGGTGTTCCGCTTGTTTTTTAGCTTGTTGCTATGTGGTTGCTAAACTGTTCTGAATGGTTTTTAACATGTTGCTATGTGGTTGCTAGGGTGTTCTGGGTGGTTGCCAAGGTGTTCTGAGTGGTTTTTAGAATGTTGCTATGTGGTTGCTTGGATGTTCTGCGTGGTTGTCAGGGCATTGCTATGTGGTTGCTAAGGTGTTCTGAGTGTTTTTTTAGCATGTTGCTATGTGGTTGCTAGGGTGTTCAGGGTGGTTGTCAGGGCATTACTTTGTGGTTGCTAAGATGTTCTCAGTGGTTTTTAGCATGTTGCTATATGGTTGATAGGGTGTTCTGGGTGGTTGCCAGTGTGTTGCTGTGTGGTTGCTAAGGTGTTCTGATTGGTTTTTAGCATGTTGCTTTGTGGTTGCTAGGGTGTTTAGGGTAGTTGCCTGGAAGTTGCTATGTGGTTGATAAACTGTTTTGAGTGGTTTTAAGCATGTTGCTGTGTGGTTGCTAGGGTGTTTTGGGTGGTTGCCAGGGAATTGCTATGTGGTTGCTAAACTGTTCAGAGTGTTTTTAGCATGTCACTCTGTGGTTACTAGGGTATTCCTGGTGGTTGCCAGGAAGTTGCTATGTGGTTGCTAAACTGTTCTGAGTGGGTTTTTAGCATGTTGCTATGTGGCTGCTAGGGTGTTCTGTGTGGTTGCCAGGACATTGCTATGTGGCTGCTACGGTATTCCAATTGGTTTTTAGCATGTTGCTATATGGTTGATATGGTGTTCTGGGTGGTTGCCAGTGTGTTGCTGTGTGGTTGCTAAGGTGTTCTGATTGGTTTTTAGCATGTTGCTTTGTGGTTGCTAGGGTGTTCTGGGTGGTTACCAGGAAGTTGCTATGTGGATGCTAAGGTGTTCTGAGTGTTTTTTTTAGCATGTTGCTATGTGGTTGCTAGGGTGTTCAGGGTGGTTGTCAGGGCATTGCTATGTGGTTGCTAAGATGTTCTTAGTGGTTTTTAGCATGTTGCTATATGGTTGATAGGGTGTTCTGGGTGGTTGCCAAGGTGTTCCGAGTGGTTTTTAGCATGTTGCTATGTGGTTGCTTGGATGTTCTGCGTGGTTGTCAGGGCATTGCTATGTGGTTGCTAAGGTGTTCTGAGTGTTTTTTTTTGCATGTTGCTATGTGGTTGCTAGGGTGTTCAGGGTGGTTGTCAGGGCATTGCTATGTGGTTGCTAAGATGTTCTTAGTGGTTTTTAGCATGTTGCTATATGGTTGATAGGGTGTTCTGGGTGGTTGCCAGTGTGTTGCTATGTGGTTGCTAAGGTGTTCTGATTGGTTTTTAGCATGTTGCTATGTGGTTGCTAGGGTGTTCTGTGTGGTTGCCAGGACATTGCTATGTGGCTGCTACAGTATTCCAATTGGTTTTTAGCATGTTGCTATGTGGTTGCTAGGTTGTTCTAGGTGGTTTCCAGGTTGCTAAGGTGTTCTGAGTGGTTTTAGCATGTTGCTATGTGGTTACTAGGATATTCTGGGTGTTTACTGGCCTAAGACAACAGATATATGGTCCCTCCTTCAATGTAAGTCTACTGTATAGTATTTTTGCCATATAAAAGTGAAAAGTAATATTACATCTCCCTAGCCATACAGTTTGATGCATTACTTACGCCTGTAGCACAAATGGTGCAGTTTAAAATAAATTTTAATACTTAGGGTTAAGGATCTGTCTTGCCTAATAAATACCACTTGTTTCCAAACAAGTTTACCAAATTTTGCATATACAGTTGTGCTCAAAAGTTTGCATACCCTTGGTAAATTGGTAATATATGCACCATTTTTAAAGAAAACATGAGTGAGCAGGCAAAACACATACCTTTTATTTCTTATGGGATTCATATTCAACTGTAGGTTATAACAGAATGGCACAATCATAAAACAAATCATGGCAACAAAGAACAAAATTAAATGATCCCTGTTCAAAAGTCTTCATACCCTTAGTTCTTAATACTGTGTATTGCCCCCTTTAACATCAATGACAGCATGCAGTCTTTTGTAATAGTTGTCTATGAGGCCTCAAATTCTTGCAGGTGGTATAGCTGCCCATTCATCTTGGCAAAATGCCTCCAGGTCATGCAAAGTCTTTGGTCGTCTTGCATGAACCGCACGTTTGAGATCTCCCCAGAGTGCCTTGATGATATTAAGGTCAGGAGACTGTGATGGCCACTCCAGAACCTTCACCTTTTTCTGCTGTAACCACGGAAGAGTCAACTTGGCCTTGTGCTTAGGGTCATTGTTGTGCTGGAAAGTCCAAGTGTGTCCCATGCACAGCTTTCGTGCAGAAGAATGCAAATTGTCTGCCAGTAATTTCTGATAACATGCTGCATTCATCTTGCCATCAATTTTCACAAGATTCCCCGTGCCTTTAGAGCTCACACACCCCCAAAACATCAGTGAGCCACCACCATGCTTCACAGTGGGGATGGTATTCTTTTCACTATAGGCCTTGTTGACCCCTCTCCAAACATAGCGCTTATGGTTGTGACCATAAAGCTCTATTTTCGTCTCGTCACTCCAAATTACAGTGTGCCAGAAGCTGTGAGGTGTGTCAAGGTGTTGTCATTTGTGGCATTGGCACAGTAAAGGCTTCCTTCTGGCAACTCGACCATGCAGCTCATTTTTGTTTAAGTATTGTCGTATTGTGCTCCCTGAAACAACCACACCGTCTTTTTCCAGAGCAGCCTGTATTTCTCCTGAGGTTACCTTTGGGTTTTTCTTTGTATCCCGAAAATTCTTCTGGCAGTTGTGGCTGAAATCTTTCTTGGTCTACCTGACCATGGCTTGGTATCAAGAGATCTCAGAATTTTCCACTTCTTAATAAGTGATTGAACAGTACTGACTGGCATTTTCAATGCTTTGGATAGCTTTTTATATCCTTTTCCATCTTTATAAAGTTCCATTACCTTGTTATGCAGGTCTTTTGACAGTTCTTTTCTGCTCCCCATGGCTCAGTATCTAGCCTGCTCAGTGCATCCACGTGAGAGCTAACAAACTCATTGACTATTTATACACAGATACTAATTGCAATTTAAAAAGCCACAGGTGTGGGAAATTAACCTTTAACTGCCATTTAAACCTGTGTGTGTCACCTTGTGTGTCTGTAACAAGGCCAAACATCCAAGGGTGTGTAAACTTTTGATCAGGGCCATTTGGGTGATTTCTGTTACCATTATGATTTAAAAATGAGCCAAACAACTATATGATAATAAATGGCTTCATATGATCACTATCCGTAAATAAAAGATCAGTCATATTTTCAAAATCAATGCCAAAATTTCACAATTTCTGCCAGGGTATGCAAACTTTTGAGCACAACTGTATCTGTCATAATTTTTTGACAAACATGTAGTCCACGATTAAACTCCAAGCCAGAGACTGACATGTTGACCACTCAAACAAACAAAACTATTTTTTTAAACATTTTGAAAGCACCACAAACAGTGTTTACACTCTTCCAGAAGTCAACCTAAGAATTGCTTACTTGTAGTTGTCTCAACATATTAAACTGGTATAGAATAAAGCATTTTATATATATATATATATAAATATATATATATAAACAGCTTTAACAAAAGGTTCTAATTTGTGGTGTAAAAAGAAGTTCTTACATTTCTGAGTCTTGGTAATGCCACAAAAATAGAGGGATGTAGAAGAGGGACGTAGATTAAAGGTGGTTTTACAGTAGAGAAGAGTGGATTGACTGGACACAGTGCACACTGACATCTTCTCTGGCTTAAAAATGTAGCCATGACAGGGTGGGCCAGGGAACTTGCAAGGGCTAACCTCAAAGGTTATTTACTTCCTGTGTGGTTATCCATGTTGTGCTAAAGCTCAGAACAGAAAACGAAGAGTAAGTTCCCTTTGTGAATGGGGCCAAGGGGTTCTTATCTGGTTTTGCTTCAGGACTCAGATTCAGATTTACCATTGGATATTGTGTGGTGACCGAACACAGCAATCAAATTGAAGAAAAGCAAAAAAATAAAAAAATAAAATAAAATAATGAACAGATAAATTGACTTTTTATTTTAACATTGTCTTTATAGTTTTGGTCTCTAAATATATCTTGAATTTCAATGTTTTGTGCTCTTGGCAGCCAATAATTTCTGCACAAAACACATTACGGTTGGCAAAAACCACATTTATTCTTGTTGCAAGAGGACCTGTAGTTATTGTAGTATGTAGTCATGCGTAGTTTGGTCATCTGCCTAATTTGGTTAGCTTCTACCAAGTGACTAATGAAACAGCACCATAATAATGTAGTTTAAGAGGGCACACAGCTTTTGACATCAACAACAAAAGATATGGGAAGCATTTTCACCTCCCTTTTAAAAATAGAAAAGCCTAATTACCCTAAATATGTTATTATATGGTTAGTTGCATTTTATTATTTGCATTTTACATAGTCTCCCCCCCCCCCAGTGACCTATTTTTTGGTCACAACTCACCGTTGAGAAACGCAGAGCTATTGTAGCTGCAAGTGAGACCCAAGATAGTAAAAAAAAAAAAAAAAAAAAATACAGGGCCGAGCTCTGAAATCATCAGCTAGAAAAATATGGAAGAAAAAAAAAAATACTGCAAACAACAAAAAAAGAGAACCAACTTGACCTCACAGTCATAAGATGTTATTTTTCCCACATAGTTTTTGCACTGGTGACATAAACACTGGTGAACCCGAGTCGGCCCAGACAGCAAAAAAACAAAGGCACAACTGTTGGTTACTGATGTGGTCAATCAGAGTGTAATTTTATAATGGTGCCTCAAACGTCCCACATATGAGTCAGGACTGTATGACCGTGGGCTGTGAGTGACTGTACAGGGGGCAGAGCTGTGTGAGGGGGCTGGCAGATGGTTATTGATACAGTAATCCGGGCAGGGAAAGGGGAATAATAGAGGGAAGAAAGCCAGCACTGCTGAGGTGTTAAGGTACTCTCCTGAGAATGCAGCAGGACAAATGGAGCGTGACATGTGACGAACAACAAACCAACAGAGAGACACAGCGAAGGACTTGAGGGGGTGAGACGGTGAGAGAGTGACAAACAAGCCACTGAAGACAGGCTCTTTAAGAGGAAATTTATCTTAACCCACTAATCCTATACTTACCACCAGCAGATGCAATTACTGCTAAAGAGCCGGGAGTTAGCGAAGCCTGTCCTAGACACAACTTCCATTACTGATGACAAGTCACCCAGATATAGCCACAAACAAAGCTTAAAATGACATCATGCAAAAGTTGTGCAGCACGTGAATAACATCAGGGCATCCAGCATTAGAAACATTTCGACAAATAATAAATCCACTAGGACACTATTTACTTGGAAATCTCCAAAACGGTTGGTTAAGATTACAAGCAAACAGCATATTTCAAATCAGCAACAACATCTGACAGCAACCATATAATAAATTGTGTTTCTCAGCCCCTGCATACAAGATGAGTCATCAATATATTTGGTAAATGTTCCCAGTATAGAAGTAAATTTCAAAACAATTCTGCTAAAAGTTAATTTTGTCAAATTGTAGTCCACTTGCATATAGATTGCCTCAAGGTTAATAGACATGGACTAAAAGCCACAAAACTTTAAATGTAATTTAATTTAGTTTTTAACCCAGGTTGCTTCAAGGTTTGTTTCCTTCCCCCCTTCCCCTGATGGTCTCTGTTCATGTGAGTACAGCGGCAGCTGTTTACCATTGTAACTAGGTAACAACTTGATAAGACATCAACCTCACTGTGTTATTAAAGTATTAATCTCTTTGGATTTACCACCAAAACTTTACATGCACAGAACGAGACTTATATTTGTTTGGCACGGATGCATTGACTGTGCAATAATGTGAATAATGTTAGCGGTTATCTGCCGCGGGCCCACAAATGCATTGCAAGAAATGTGTAGAATGTGCAGAGCTGCTCTCTGAAGGCGATTTATTTGGAGACAAGCAGGTATGAGAAATGCATTATACTATAATAATTGCGATAGGGAGCCTGCAAAGATGCAAATTATACATAATCAAAAGTGGTTAATTTCTGCGATTTAGTATGATTGTGTTCATATCTGCAGCGAACAGTAATAATATAATAATAATAATTTTCTTTATTTATCACACATTATACATTTGCACATATACAGTGAAATTCTTCTTTTCACATATCCCAGCTAGGCTGGGGTCAGAGTGCAGGGTCAGCCATGATACAGCGCCCCTGGAGCAGATAGGGTCAAGGGCCTTGCTCAAGGGCCCAACAGTGGCATCTTGGCGGAGCTGGGGCTTGAACCCCTGACCTTCTGATTCGTACCAGAGTTCACATGAACCGTACTCCAGACCACCTTTTCAAGCGGAACTGGGTTTGACTCACAGGTGCGCACCCGAGTTCAGAAAACAGTGTTCACAACTTCACATCATCCAAACGAACCAAACCTGACAGTGCACCAAAAGTGCTAATGTAAAAGCACCCTTGGGCTTATGATGCTTCATTTGAAGGGTTGAGAAAAGCTTCGGATATGTCCTGTAATTCAGTGTGGGATGTGTTCTGGAACTCTGGATATGAGTGTGTGTTGAAACTGTTTAGTGCGTGTGGGATGATGGATGTTGATGTGGCTGAAGACTGCAGAGGCAGTGCGGAGGACTGGGCCTGCTTTTCCTGTTGCTCACCTCTGATAACTGTTCCACTCCCACTGGCATAAGTGAGAATGTGACAATGACAATTTAGAGGAAAGAAAATATCTATAGGGTACATGAGAAAAAAAAAAGAAATACAAATTCTGTCATTGTTTACTCCCCCTCTATTCCAAAACTCTATCATTTACTTTTATTACATGGAGCACAAAAGGAGATGTTCAGCCGAATGATAGGGATGACAGCCTTAGTCACCACTGATGTTAATTGCATCTTGTTTCAATACAATGAAAGTGAATAGAGACTGAGGCTATCAGGCCCTAACATTCTGTTCCACTGAGGAAAGAAAGTCATACAGGTCTGAATCCAAACGAGGGTAAGTGAATGGGGTGTTTTTCGCTCTTTTCGTCATTTTGGGATGTTCATTTAACTTTCTTCTTTCTGGCAAAGTGAGTCAGAATCATGAGTGCTGATTGCCGTCTCAACTGGCCTACATGGAATAGGAGAGGTGGAGGGAGAGAAAAATGAAAACACACCCCAGCCCTCGGCACATGACATCTCTCTCAATGACAGCCTTATTAGCTCAATCTGAGGACGTTCTGATCATTTTCAAAGCCTGCCATTGTCTGCGCTTCATCACAGGAATGTAAGTTAGCACGTAAACAAGGTTGTGAGATTCAGACTGTGGCTGAGACTCTTGCATGATGAATAACGAAAGAGGGTAAATATAGCATTGGTTAACACGCACATTTATAAGCAGGGCAACATAGTTTCATATTGGCCCTGCTTCAGATGAGTCAACAGTGCTTGTTTGCATGTAATCATCCAGAAGGGAACACAAATGGCATCATCAGTATTAAAACTTTAAACTATTGATAAAGAAATTCAATTTTTTTTAGATTTTTGAGAAGTCTTCGTTCCTCCTTGAATCAACTCTAAAATCTACCGATAGCCTTGTCAACATATGATAAACTTTTGTTTTGTGAATTTTAATAAATACTGTGTAAAATAAGGGTTCATTTAAATTCAGCAAATTTGTGTACATTTCATTTGCATCACTGTACAGGATTTGTACTGTATATATCGGTATGACTTTGCTCATCAGCCACCATGAGCATTAGTATTGGCCATTAGAAAAACTTAATTTAGCTCACACTATGGGGGTAGCCACAAAATATCTCCAAACTATATTGAGGCAATAAAACACATTTCAGGCTCTCTGCCCATAAGACAGCCTTGTATAATGGTGTCGGTTGAAAAAAATTGTGTATGCAGTTCTGAAGTCACTAATGAGAGGCACTTCACTGCAGACAATATAACTACCCTATGCACAAGATAATCAATATACCACAACACACAGACATCTGTGTGTGAGTCTCTATCTGTGTGGCAGAGTTGAGTGTAAAGCCCTTCTGTTATCCAAATTGACTGATGCGTGGTGCATCAGAGCAGGCTGGTGTTAAACTTTTCCAAATCATCCTGGCAACAATTAGCTGACATACTACACTCAACCCCACAGTGACAGAAATACACTGGGCTCTGTGGCAGCTATTGATCGGCCCTCAACACAATATTTCTCTTCCATCCATCATCACTGTGCATCTCTAAAATGAGCCAGGCGACTCTGCCGCTGTACCTATTAAATGCAGTGCCGGTCCGCATTCACTCTCACCCTCAAATCAGAGCTATGGAACTCCCCATCGAGCTCTCCAGTCTGAAAATGGCATCTGCAGATCAATGTGAGGGGTATTCTGGGGAAAAGCCTTCTGAGCTCTCTGATTATAGTTGTTAGCTGAACTTCCCTGTTGTGTCCCTCTCTGATTCCACAGCGATCCATACAAACCCACTATCATCCCTGAGATATAAAAAACAGGCTAGGATGGACTATAAAAGTGAATCTCACAAAAAAGTCAAAAAAGTCACAAAAAAAAAAAAAAAAAAAAAAAGATAACATTTCGATATTATATTTTGAATAAAGGTAATAATTGTTAGTTTTGCACAGTGAAAATTGAGCAAATTTTCCCCCAAATATATATATATATATACACACACACACACACACACACACACACACACACACACTGTATATATGCATATATACTTTATAATGTATTTATACAGTATATATACACACACACAAACACAAACACACACACACACACACACACACACACACACATATATATATATATATAAAACAGTGCCAAACCGCATCTCAGAATAGCATTCTGAGATGCTGTTCTTCTCACCACAATTGTACAGAGCGGTTGTCTAAGTTACCGTAGACTTTGTCAGTTCAAATAGTCTGGCCATTCTCTGTTGACCTATCTCATCAACATGGCGTTCTGTCCACAAAACTGCCACTCACTGAATGTTTTTTGCTTTTGGCACCATTCGGAGTAAATTCTAGAGACTGTTGTGTGTGAAAATCCAAGGAGATCAGCAGTTACAGAAATACTCAAACCAGCCCGTCTGGCACCAACAATCATCCAAGTGATTCTGTAATCAGCCAATCATGTGGCAGCAGTGCAGTGCATAAAATCACATAGATACAGGTCAGGAGCTTCAGTTAATGTTCACATCAACCATCAGAACTGGGAAAAAAATGTGATCTCAGTGATTTGGAGCGTGGCATGACTGTTGATGCCAGACGGGCTGGTTTGAGTATTTCTGTAACTGCTAATCTCTTGGGATTTTCACGCATTCTCTAGAATTTACTCCGAATGGTGCCAAAAACAAAAAACATCCAGTGAGCAGCAGTTCTGTGGATGGAAATGCCTTGTTGATGAGAGAGGTCAATAGAGAATGGCCTGACTGGTTTGAACTGACAAAGTCTACGGTAACTCAGATAACCGCTCTGTACAATTGTGGTGAGAAGAATATCATCTCAGAATGCTATTCTGAGATGCGGGTTGGAGCTGTTTTGGCGGCACGAGGGGGACCTGCACAATATTAGGCAGGTGGTTTTAATGTGGCTGATTGGTGTGTGTGTGTGTGTGTGTGTGTGTGTGTGTGTATACACACACACACACACACACACACAGGCGGCCAAAAGTTTGCAATAATGTACAGATTTTGCTCTTATGGAAAGAAATTGGTACTTTTATTCACCAAAGTGACATTTAACTGATCACAATGTATAGTCAGGAGATTAATAACGTTAAAAATTACTATTACAATTTGATTTTTTTTTTTTTCAGAACTTCTTAAACTACTTCAAAGAGTTCTCATCAAAAAATCCTCCACGTGCAGCAATGACAGCTTTGCAGATCCTTGGGATTCTAGCTGTCAGTTTATCCAGATACTCGGGTGACATTTCACCCCACGCTTCCTGTAGCACTTGCCATAGATGTGGCTGTCTTGTCGGGCACTTCTCACGCACCTTATAGTCTAGCTGATCCCACAAAAGCTCAATGGGGTTAAGATCCATAACACTCTTTTCCAATTATCTGTTGTCCGATGTATGTGTTTCTTTGCCCATTCTAACATTTTCAACAGGTCAGAGCTGATTTGACAGCACGAGGGGGACCTACACGATATTAGGCAGGTGGTTTTAATGTTGTGGCTGATCGGTGTATATACATTTCTTATATTTAGATGGTATAAATTATATTAACAACAAAAAATGTAATTCAAACACAAATATTACTAAATATATAACTGTACTGAGTCACCATATTCTTAAACCTTCACTTTTACATGCTACTCCAAAGAGCTTTAAAGAATACCATGGTGTTTGTCCAAAATACATGGTACAACCATGGTACTTTTATGGTAGTATATCTTGCTCTCTAAGAGCAAATCACTTTTGGTAACGTTCTTAACTGTCTCTCCTCACAGCTATGTCATGCAGGTCATTCCATGGGGGGGTCGTTAGCAGACAGACGGCATTTATTTAGTGTATGATTGAGTGTGATGTGATGTTTTGTAGACCAGAGTGTGCATTGCGTGAACCCCCATGACAGCATCCAGCTCTTGAGGATTTCTTTTATAATCTCACCTTGCATCCTCCCTCTTATTCTCTCTATCCCTCTTTTCTTATGCTCTAAACTCAGACAGCTGCTTCTAAAATTGTTTAAATTTTTTTTTGCTATCCATGTAAAACATCACCAAATGTCTCAAAGACTTCTAAGTATATCAGAGGGGGCCTGACATGGCTCAAAGCTCTGGAAATGTCCATGTATGATTGTCAACAAGAACTGTGGAACTTGACATCTGTCTCTCAATATGTGTGTGTGTGCAGCTATCTGAATCAGCTGGGAGATGAGGGCCCAATGTCAGGCATATTCCTCATTGCCTTGGGCTTCCTTCATGAACTGTCCATCACCTACACTCAATCAGCGGGGGAGGACACACACTCGAGCGCAAGAAAACGTCACTACTACAGTTATGCAAACACACACACACATATTCCTCCACATGCGGGCACAAAGAACGCACAGTGGTTACTGTCAATGGATGAGTGTGGATGCAGAGCACCAGACAGTCATAATTAGGCCCAGACAAAATCTGCTGACTTTTTCCACATTTTCTGCGCTGATTTTGGCAGAACGGTTGGTAAAATGTTAAACGGAGCTGAGAGCACTACACTCTTAAAGGGATAGTTCACCCAAAAATAAAAATTCTGTTATAACTTACTCATGTCATTATAAACCCGTATGACTATTTATTCCTTGGATCATGAAACAGGAAGTTGTGAAGAATGCAATGGTTGCTCTTTTCCAAATTTTAGGTTAGTTTCTTACATAAAGCAATCATATTGCTTTGGACTTGAATACAGTGCACAAGCTGTATGAGCAACTCTTATGACACTTTTATTGTCTATTTTCAAGCTTGAACAATTCAGTCCCCATTCAGTTTAATCGCATGGAAAAGAGCAACCAGCACAGCCTTCAAAATTTACCATTTTGTGTCACACTGAAGAAACAAAGTCATACGGTTTTGGAACAACATGAGGGTGAATAAATGACAAAAGAATTCTCATTTTTGGGTGAACTATTCCTTTAAATAGTAGCTTATGACATGATCAAACTAGTCAAAATATTTAATTAACGAACAAAGAAAATGGTGGGTGATATGTATACGTTTGTGAATGACGAGCATTCCAATTCTAAGGAAATCTTTCTGCAGAGTTCTCTGAATGCAGATTCCATGTGAGCTTTAATTTAAGAACCATTAACACGCACCACACACGCAAACAAGGAGACATCTAAAGTTTGTGTGTATCATCTCCGCCTTTGTTCTGGTGCATGTCAAAAGCCTCCAATTTCCTTGTCTGTCTTGATGCTATTGAGACATGAATAACATTATTCAAGGGCCTTTGGGTTGATCTTCACAATGGGTAAACTCTTCCAAGTTCTTGTCTCTCTCCTCCCTCCCTCCCTCATAAGCAGCCGTGGAGAGATTTCAATCATTTCGCAACCTCCCAGCAATCATGGCTTTAACTCCCCTGTTATTTAAAACAATCTGAGCTCTGAGCGCAAGTTAATCACTGCTTATACAACATCAGTCAGGGTTATTCATTCTGTTCCAATTAATCATGCCATTTATCTACATTGTCTGAGCTTTCTGCTCAACAAATTCATCTGTAATGACACAGACAATTCATATTGTTGAATTTTATCACGTATGTGGCAAATGGAGAGCAAATTGTTTGAGATTACGCGTGCGTTTGCATACATGCCATTGTGTGCGGCATTTTCCACGAGCATAAATTCAGCGCCATCTGGTTTGGGCTCTAACTGCATGGCTCTCTCACTTAATTAACTGGAGGCCATTACATTTCCTGAAATGTTTCACTTTTTCTGGTTCATGTCATGCAGGCAGGCAGGAGGGGAGCAGGGAAGGACTCAATTAGACCAACGCCGCTCCCTGGGTATTACACACTTCATGTGTGTCAGTTAAGGGGGCGTGAGGCTGGTGCAGGGCCCTGGACACCTCTTGCTGCACCTACCCTGTCAGCGCAGATAAAGGCCTGCCTGTCTGTGTTAGATCCTGCCCACACACTAGCATTCAGACAAGCTCCAGCTGCCAAAACACTTCATACCAGCCCGCAGAGAGCTAGGCATACAGAGAGACTAAAATGCATTAATACCGCCCAACAAAGACTGCAGCTACTCACCATATATACTAATTAGTCTGAGAAAAAGGGAAACTGTAGCTGTGTTAGTTTAAAGCCATTGTTACAGCTGCTCTATTAATAGTTTGGGTTAAGAAAATTGGATGACCATTGGTGTTTAACTTCCTCACAGTAGGTAGTGTTCTTTGCTTTTGATGGGAACATTGTAAACTCTGCCGTAGGTAGTATTGTACATCCCTGTTGCTGGCCAGAGCAAAACTCTGAGGGGCATATTCACTAAACAGTCGCACCACTTTTGTTCGCCACTGTGTTTTTGTTGTATTATAAATGAGATGTCTGGATGACACTGGTGGAGTGATGCAGAACAGTCCCAGTAAAGTATACAAGATTGTGCCTGCAAGATGGGAAATTGTGCCATGCAAATATGGATTAGGACTAAATTGTTGCCTGTGTTTTTGCACTGTTAACTGATTTGCAACAAATAATTAAATGAATCCGGTGTTAAAACAACGCAGACAGCGTGTGCAAATAAACAGCACTATCAGCAGGCGCAATTCATTCTCAGTCGATTCCCCCTTGACTGTCAGAAATTGCAGCAAAAGACAGTTGAGATGCTGAAAAAACATTAATATGTAGAAATAATGCTTTAACTTGTTAGGTCTTATTCTGAGCACATGCCAAACACCTATAACCCACACTGACTGTCTGTGACACCTCCCTACCGCACGCACAGAACAGAGCAGGACCTGAAACCACGATGAGCCAGAACGTTACCCCAGAGCCTGAGTCTCAAACGCTGAGGTCACAGGCTTCTTATGACCAGTCTGCGGCTGTCTAAGCAGTGTTACTCTCACAATGAATACAGTCAGCACTGGGCGAAAAAACATTAGAGGTGGAAAGACACACAGGGCTCAAACTTGAAAAATGCTACTTTCATTCAATTGTATTCATGTATTTGAAGTGATTACACATTGTCTTTCAACTGGCAAGAATGTTGAGCAGTCATGCACTGATCTTCTCTGTGTGCATGTCATCATACAGCGTGGGTACATGTGCCACAATGACTATAAACATGCATCGCTGTTTTAACTCCATGGTAAAAGTTTCTGTTATCTGATCTTTAGAGGTTTCTGTTAATATTTCAAGATTTCATAAGATGTTCAGTTTAAGTTTAAGAAAATGTTTCGTGGCCAAAATGTCAGTGCATTGCTAGATAACATGAGACAGAAAGATAGGAGGTACTTCACACTTTCACATAAAACTACAGCCATTGCCCATATACGGCAACTCACCGTTTCGTTGCCGAAAAGGATATCCACATAGGGCATAACCTTCATCAGGGCCTCTTTGAAGAACTCGCAGATGAAGGGAGCCGACAGATTCAAGCAGAAGATCTTGTTGTTTTCAGAGGCGTGTTTGGCTACCTTCAGGATCGACTCCAAAGATACAGTCAGGAAAAAACCCTGTCAGAGAAACATATAGAACTGATAGTCAAATATTGCGGCTTATAAGACTAGAGCATCTGAGATTGTGTTCAGATCAGTGGGAGTAAATATGACTTGGGTCCCCTCTTTTATGAAAGACTAGTGGGTTTCTTTTTCTTATCCATTTTACCATCCAGCAGGCAAAAATAGTAAGTCTCATCACTAAATAAAAGTGGGTATAATTCATGACCATAGCACACACAGTGAGGGACAGGTTTCACACCGAATAGTTACGATTAGGGATTTGAACAAACTCGTACCGAGTCAGCATTAATAATAGTGATGTTAAGAGTCCAACTAAAGTGATTGTCAGCTTCAAGACTTGTTTTGAGTTTTACCTCTAATTATAACTAATAATGTGCAACAAAAAAATGTGGGCTTTTGCAGCTTGTAGATATCAATAAATCTCATCATTTAATCAGACCAGGAGCAGCCGAAAAATGCAGCACGTTCCTCCTGCAAGAAGTAAACATGACTAAGCTTGATATAATGGAGAGTATGATGAGGCACAAACAGGATTAAGGTTTTAGGAGATGAGAATGAATGATGGCAAATGGAGTCTATAATTACATTCAAACTTCCATCAGAGTTCAGGGAGAGTTCACAGAGACAATTCAATACAACAAATGGCACCTTGGCCCAACTCCTCACACAGGAATGACAACAAGGTCATACAGCTCTCTGAGGATCACTAATACATCTTTTGCTGTGGGCTCTCTTTAAGCAGAGGTGAAAAAATAGAGCACTGTTTTTGTACATATATACAAATATATATATATATACACAGTACTGTGCAAAAGTTTTAGGCACTTAAGATGTTTCACAAAAACATTTGTCTTAAGATGGTTATTTATATCTTCAGCTTTAGTGTGTCAATAGGAAAAATACATTTTAGACTCCCAAACATTACTTTTGCAAATAGAAAAGATTAGAATAGAAGAACAGGGCACTCTGCAAGACATGGAATTGCCCCTACAAAGCCCCCTACTGAACATCGTGTCAGTCTGAGATTACATGAAGAGACAGAAGCAATTGAGACAGCCTAAACAGATAGAAGAACTGTGGCGAATTCTCCAAGAAGGTTGGTACATCCTATTTGCCAGCAACCAAGAAAAACTGTGTCCAGGTGTACCTAGGAGAATTGGGGTTGTTTTGAAGGCAAAGGTGGCCACACCAAATACTGATTTAGCTTTTTTATGTTTACTGGACTTTGTATGACGTTAATTGATAAATGAAAACTATTTATGGCATTATTTTTGAAGACATCCTCACTATGCAACATTTTTCACAAGCGCCTAAAACGTTTGCACAGTACTGTATGTTTACAACAAAACTATATGTCTATATATACATGTGTGTACATATATATATATATATATATATATATACACATATACACACACACACACACACACACACACACACACACACTCTACCGGTCAAAAGTTTTGAAACACTTGACTGAAATGTTTCTCATGATCTTAAAAACCTTTTGATCTGAAGGCGTATGCTCAAATGTTGAGAGTACATGTCGGCGGAGGCCTGGGTAGCTCAGTGGTAAAATACGCTGGCTACCACCCCTGGAGTTCGCTAGCTCGCTAGTTCGAATCCCAGGGTGTGCTGAGTGACTCCAGCCAGGTCTCCTAAGCAACCAAATTGGCCTGGTTGCTAGGGAGGGTAGATTCACATGGGGTAAACTCCTCGTGGTTAGTTCTCAGTGGGGCGCGTGGTGAGTTGAGCGTGGTTGCTGTGGTGGATGGCGTGAAGCCTCAACACGCGCTATGTCTCCGTGGCAACGCGCTCAACAAGCCACGTGATAAGATGCGCGGGTCGACAGTCTCAGATGCGGAGGCAACTGGGATTCGTCCTCCGCCACCTGGACTGAGGCGAATCACTACGCGACCACGAGGACTTAAAAGCACATTGGGAATTGGGCATTCTAAATTGGGAGAAAATGGGGAAACATCAAAAAAATAAAATAAATACAAAATCAAAAAAATACATGTCTGCAAATTCTAGGTAAATTGTGACTACTTTGAAGATGCTAAAATATAACACAGTTTTTATTTATTTTGGATTTTGTTTAGTCACAGCATAATTCCCATAGTTCCATTTGTTATTCCATAGTTTTGATGACTTTACTATTATCCTTAAATGTAAAAAAATAAAAAATAAAAATAATAAAGAATGAGTAAGTGTTTCAAAACTTTTGACCGGTAGTGTGTGTGTGTGTGTGTGTGTGTGTGTATATATATATATATATATATATATACACACACACACAGATGTGCTCAAAAGTTTGCATACCCTGGCAGAAATTGTGAAATTTTGGCATCGATTTTGAAAATATGACTGATCATGCAAAAACACTGTCTTTTATTTAAGGATAGTGATCATATGAAGCCATTTATTATTACATAGTTGTCTGGCTCCTTTTAAAATCATAATGATAACAGAAATCACCCAAATGGCCCTGATCAAAAGTTTACATACCCTTGAATGTTTGGCCTTGTTACAGACAAACAAGGTGACACACACAGGTTTAAATGGCAATTAAAGGATAATTTCCCACACCTGTGGCTTTTTAAATTGCAATTAGTGTCTGTGTATAAATAGTCAATGAGTTTTTTAGCTCTCACATGGATGCACTGAGCAGGCTAGATACTGAGCCATGGGGAGCAGAAAAGAACGTCAAAAGACCTGCGTAACAAGGTAATGGAACTTTATAAAGATGGAAAAGGATATAAAAAGATATCCAAAGCCTTGAAAATGCCAGTCAGTACTGTTCAATCACTTATTAAGAAGTGGAAAATTCAGGGATCTCTTGATACCAAGCCAAGGTCAGGTAGACCAAGAAAGATTTCAGCCACAACTGCCAGAAGAATTGTTGGGGATACAAAGAAAAACCCACAGGTAACCTCAGGAGAAATACAGGCTGCTCTGGAAAAAGACGGTGTGGTTGTTTCAAGGAGCACAATATGACGATACTTGAACAAAAATGAGCTGCATGGTCGAGTTGCCAGAAAGAAGCCTTTACTGTGCCAATGCCACAAAAAAGCCTGTTTACAATATGCCCGACAACACCTTGACACGCCTCACAGTTTCTGGCACACTGTAATTTGGAGTGACGAGACCAAAATAGAGCTTTATGGTCACAACCATAAGCGCTATGTTTGGAGAGGGGTCAACAAGGCCTACAGTGAAAAGAATACCATCCCCACTGTGAAGCATGGTGGTGGCTCACTGATGTTTTCGGGGGGTGTGGGCTCTAAAGGCACGGGGAATCTTGTGAAAACTGATGGCAAGATGAATGCAGCATGTTATCAGAAAATACTGGCAGACAATTTGCATTCTTCTGCACGAAAGCTGTGGATGGGACGCTCTTGGACTTTCCAGCATGACAATGACCCTAAGCACAAGGCCAAGTTGACCCTGCAGTGGTTACAGCAGAAAATGGTGAAGGTGGAGTGACCATCACAGTCTCCTGACCTTAATATCATCGAGACACTCTGGGGAGATCTCAAACGTGCGGTTCATGCAAGACGACCAAAGACTTTGCATGACCTGGAGGCATTTGCCAAGACGAATGGGCAGCTATACCACCTGCAAGAATTTGGGGCCTCATAGACAACTATTACAAAAGACTGCATGCTGTCATTGATGCTAAAGAGGGCAATACACAGTATTAAGAACTGAGGGTATGCAGACTTTTGAACAGGGGTCATTTCATTTTTTCTTTGTTGCCAGTATTAATATATTCACACAGTATATATTAATACACACAAATATATACACACACATCATTTAATTATATAATAACTTTCTACTAATACTGTATAAAATACAATATATTAATACACACTCAAATACATACATATTTAATTTAAATTATTTATATAATAACTTTATTAATTAAAAAAAATATTATAATAATTTTGAATAACTCTTTAATAATAGATCAATTAATGCCAGCTTGCAATGCCTACAATAAAATAAAACCATTTTAGGCAAACGATGTGTGCGTCTTTGATTTTGACTTAAAGGTGCAGTATGTAAGATTCAGAAACCCTTGTTATTATTGACACCTGTGGCCGTTAAGTGAACTGCAGCCAGCTACCTGTTGCTCGTGCTCGTGCACACACTCCATAGGGACACGAGCGAGCATCGACCAAAACAATGACGTAACTTACAAAGACACTGAACATGATTCACTGACAACATGCTGACAGATGAGGTAGCATAATTAAAACTACACAGTTATGATTGTTTTACTACAAACTTTGAGACTGTATATTATATTTGAATCTCCAGTGCTGGAACAGGGCTAAAACAAAGTGTGGATATAGGTCTGAATATGCAAGACTGTAGTTTGAAGTAATCACTTTTCTTTGCATGATATATTGACAGCATTTACACGATAGCCTATGTCAGCGTTAGCTAGCTAGCCAGCTTTATCAACAGCTGTTAGCTAAATTTGGTGGATGATGACAGTAGCTGTTTATAAAATAGACTGTACATTATAAATATGTTGACAATTCAGTATTGATGTGATTCCATCACAAATGTTATTTTGATATATCGATGCGCAGTTGTTTTATAATAATAGATTGTATATATTTTCTGTATAACCAAGTTATGTTACACTAATGAATGGAGCTTTTTGCATTATCTTGAACATTGTCTAGCATTCATTTCATGTGTTATTGTAGTTTACCTAGCTGAATAATTACAGATTAACATTAACATTAACCTGACTTTTAGTACAGAGAGAAGATCGTTGAAATTATTTGAAAGTTACGAAGCAAGGTAGCTTGCAATTCATCAGCGTTAGCAGGCAAGATCAAGTTAGCTAAAATTACACAGATCAATCCTTATGGCACTATATTTCACATGCTTTGCAGTTATGTAATCTTACCTGTCTAATAAGAAGAACGGCAATTCAGGGTCGGTTCTGATCCCCAAAACTGAACGAAGGTCCCTCCAGGAATCAAATGCCCTGCTGATGTTCACTCTAGTTTTCGCTCAACCATGATCACGTTCCCGCTTAGCCAGATGGGATTCAGTTTTTTTTTTTTTTTGGCTTAAGCTGCGTTCACACTGCCAGCTACTTTGCCAGTGGCTGGTGGTTAGGTCGCTAGTGGTGTGTATGGAGAGTCTAAACAGCACTGTTTCTTTACAATTAATGTTATTACTAAAATATTAAAAGGTTATTAATATGGTACGTTTATTCACTATATCTGATCATTTATATGGTTTCGTTTGCTGTCATACATGTACACATTTTCAAAAACAAATGATTTAAAAGTTAATTTTAAAGGCTATTTGATGATTTAAACCTACTTGGAATCCCCACGATCTCAGATACACCTTTCCATGCATAATTTTTCTTAAATATCTCCCTGTACGTGGGCAGAGACATATCATATAACACTGGTAAACTGCTAACAGCAAGGATTAGCCTTTCCTCCATATTTCCGTCACTGCAGGAGCTAAGAGAGAGAAGGATCACATGAGCTCTACCATCTTCTCTCGTATTGGCTGTCGCTCTCGAAAGTCACTCTTCATTTGCATAAAGTTAAACATTTCTCAACTTTGTCGAGTCGCTGGACACGCCCACATCCGGTCACCAACGGTCGCCTTCGCTCGTGTCGCCGGAAGTTGCCAGCTCTCATTGAAAATGAATGAGATGAGCTAATTTTGTCACTGCGTGTCACACGTGAACGCAGTGTGAACGCAGCTTTACTCAGAGTTTGTGTAGGAGTCGGTGTTGTGCTGGGAGCCTTAGTTATCTCTAAGATAACGTTACCTTGTGTTGCAGTTTGTTGTTGCTGTTGAATAGCGGAAGAGAAGCTACTGTCTGAAAAAAGGCTCTCAGGAGCGCGCATAAACGTCACATCCTATGGATTTTCCCAGCAAAAGCGACCTGCTCCCTTTGCATGAAAATCAGTCTACAGGCTTTAACAGGCAACCTAGGAAGTCTTGGAAGGGCTCATTTTTTAAGTTGCGTTATAAGCCGTTCACACATTGGCAAAAAAAGGTGAATATTACATGAAAATTGTTACATATTGCACCTTTAAGAAAACTTGATATTGCACAATATCAAATGGTTATATGTTTTGTAAAAAACTTATAACCATCTTAACATCTTGCACTTCCACTTAAAAGAGTACTGTGGAAGTACCTGAGTACAGTGATGGTATCAGATGGTAAAATCATGGTTTTATCTACCATGGTACTTCAAGGTACACTACATGGCAAAGTATGTGGATACCCGAAATTCAAATCCATGTACTTGTTGAACATTTCAAAAATATCTGTGTCCAGATACGTTAATGCACATACTTTTATTGTGTGTAGTGTACTTCAAAAAATAAAATAACACCATGTTATTACCATGGTAAATGAACCATGGTACCTTTTAGTGTGGCTCACAACCAAAATATTTCTTTTGTATAAACTATGTGACATTCTAAAACTTTCCCAAGTTTATTATTCTCCCATAGAGGCGATCAGAAGACATGGTGTGATTTTCCCCTCACTTGCATAGCATGTCCTAAGAGATTGAGAGAGCGCCATTTGAGCCCAGTGTGATGGCTGCTCTCCAGCCTTTGTTCCAAGAGGAAAAGAGTAAAAAAAAAAACAACATGCTTGCATCTGATGAAGTGGACAACAAAGGTCTTGTCTGAACTCTTCTTACCGAGAAACAAGAGAGGCTCCTCAGTTCATCGTGTGAATGAATACAGAGCTGGTAAGGCAACACCTTTACATTTAAACCTGAAACCCTATGCTGGGCCTGTGCCTTCAATACAGTTCCTCTTGTACTGAGAGAATAACTCAGAGATACAGTGCAGGTGAGATTAAGGTGGATAGGAGGATACGGAGAGAGAGAAAGTAGAAAATTGAGAGTGAAACAGAGAGGGTGAGAAGGGTGCAGTAGAGGAACGGTGGCTTTTACTAACATTCAGAGCACTCCATTAAAACAGAAAAGGCTTTTGTAGATGCGAGTGGAGAGTGTTAAGTGACCTTCATGTGTTTAGTGTGACTGTGTCAGCTATTACACCGTTCAGAAAAAGAACCTGTGAGGCTTGTTCTTTCACCAGTCATAGGCATACAGTACAGTGTTCCTATGTGGGTGTACATTACAAAACATCCATCCGCCACTGTCAGTAATAACAGATGTCCTCATTTTTCCCTCTCTGAAAAACAGCACACAGATAAAACCTTCTAAAAACTGTCACTGAGAGTTATGGCTTCTGATACTTGAACATATCACTAATGGGGGATTCTCATGAATCCTGTCAAGAAAATGTCCTGGCCATATTTAACCCCAAATCAAAACCAAAATAAAATATATAAAGTTGTATTTTGCATAAAGAAAATAAAGTTAACATTTGGGACCATTAAATTATTATTATTATTATTTTTTTTTTTTTTTGCATTGTGAGGACATTTTGACACATTATACCCCCCAATTCAGCAAAAACAATACCACATGAGTGCTACTATGATGTATAAATACTTGAACATTTAAATAATATAAGATTTATTTTCCCACATTGCAGTAATAAGTAAATAATAATAACCTTTTTTCGTGCTGCGGTAATGAGAAATGGGGGTTGTAAAATGTACGGAACTGTCATGAAACTAATGACAAAATATAATTTCACACTTGCTTCTTTTGATTTTTGAGTAAAATAGGACCAGGATATTTTATTTCATGATACTTACCCAAATAAACTCTGCAGAGACTTTAGAAAAGATTTTTTAGATTTGACTTTAGATGAATTTTTGATTGTCAGTATTTTTATTTTTATTTTTATTTTATTTTACAAAATTACTTTGATTAATCATTCAAACAATCAGTTTATCAACCATAATAACACAATTATACCAGTGTATGAAGAAACCATGAGACATAGAGATGGTAATTATCAAAGTACCATGGTACGACCATTTGATACCATTAGTGTACAATGTGTTGCCACATTAACTTTTTGTTTAATCAACAAATCAAACCAATACACCAACCAATCAAATCAATCAAATTATTTGCTCTTGTTGTCATACACATCATATAAGATAGCCATACAGTTAGCCAAGTCTTTGCAATGGCTTGACCCAGTGAAAATAAAAATGCCTTTGAAAACACATCATGGTGGTTACACTGGCCCAACCTCAACAGCATCCAAGGTAGCTTTAGATGCTGTCTGTGCAGAGTTAATGGACCATCTGTGCCTATGTCTCTCAGCATTACCCCCATCATTAGCACACCTCGCCTATGATGTGCGAGTGTTGTTTGGGAGAATCAGCTCACTGCATTATTGGAACTTTAATGTACATGTGTTTGAAGTTGAAGAGATGGCCAGAGGGGAGCACCTTTAATGGATGCGCAGCTCTCTTTCCTCCCTGAACCCGACTCCACCAGCACTTTCTAAGGAAAAACTTTCGTGGAAGAGCAGAGTGCCACAACTGCCTCAGAACTCGACAATTCTGTCTTCCCACTTTAAAAAGTTTTGCAATTCTCTGGACATCCCTCTGCATAAAAACCACAAACTCAACATGAAAGGTCACCTGTCACTCAAAGCAGCCTTAATGCACAATGTATCATTTATGAATTACCGCTGTCTGTCACATGAAAATGCATGTGTATCCAGGCGAGTCTGCTCGCCGGCAGAAAATGTGGCCCTTGTGAACAGCAGACATCTGCTTCAGTTTATTAAAGCCCTTCAAAGGCCTGTCCTTAGCATTCTCTATTAAATCTGCATGCTAAGCAGACCTCTCAAGCCAATGTGCTGAGAGAAAAGGAAGCCAAGCGCAGGCCAGCGTGAACTTCTCTGTACAAGGCCAAGCCCTCGAGATGAATCTTCACTCTTTCACATGTCATACGCAGGTTTTATCTCTGTAAGAGTCCCGCTTGAAGGATCAATACATGGTCTGCTGGGAGCAGATTGCACTGACCTGACACCTGGCTATCACAGCAGCCATCTTAAACGAGTAATACACTACTGCCTCTCACTTCAGTGGATAGAGTAGGTGATTGTCAGCCAATGATAGAAGCATAGTGGTGTAGAGTGGTGTCTCCAATTGATTTAATCAACCAGAATAATCTAGTTTAGGTGTCGGCCAACCTTTTTGACAAGTGTCATTTTTTATTATTCTTTTTTTGGGGGGGGGGGGGGGTTCTCCCCCTTTTCTCCCCAATTTGGCATGCCCAATTTCCAATGCGCTCTAGGTCCTCATGGTGGCATAGTGACTCGCCTCAGTACAGGTGTCAGAGGACCGTCAACCTGAGCATCTTATCACATGGCTTGTTGAGTGCATTACCATGGAGACCTAGCGCATGTGGAGGCCCACGCTATTCTACACGGCATCCACGCACAACTCCCCACGTGCCCCACCGAGAGCGGAAACCACATTATAGCGACCACGAGGAGGTTAACCCAACGTGACTCTACCAACCCTAGCAACCGGGCCAACTG
Organism: Myxocyprinus asiaticus; assembly: GCF_019703515.2. Classification (NCBI taxonomy): domain Eukaryota; kingdom Metazoa; phylum Chordata; class Actinopteri; order Cypriniformes; family Catostomidae; genus Myxocyprinus; species Myxocyprinus asiaticus. The sequence goes on from NC_059366.1 coordinate 25,360,969, forward strand.
GTTGCTTAGGAAGCCTGACTGGAGTCACTCAGCACGCCCTGGATTCGAACTTGCGACTACAGGTGTGGTAGTCAGCGTCTTTACTTGCTGAGCTACCCAGGCCCCTTAATTATTCTTTTTAAAAACAGTGACATAATTCCAAATTCAGCTCATAACCAAATAAAACAGGCAAGATGACAATAAGTAATGATTACTGCAAAAAGTAGTTTGGCATATAGATGTGAGGGACAGTTCTAAAATTACCAACTCAATTATCCTGAGTACCATGTAAATACCATGGAACATGAATATGGGAATTATTCAGCACCAAGGAATCATAATAAAATGGTAATACCATGTGATAAAATCACTGTACTTTTTTGCCCATTCAATCAAATCAATAAAAATTAAAATGAATCAGAGAGATTAAAATTCATACATTTAATAAAAGTATCACTCTCACTCATGTGCCAATGCTTTTTCTTAGGTTGCCGACACCTGATCTTGAAACTACTGTAAAAATCAAGAGATTCATGCTTAAGACTTTATTTATTTACAAATAGGTTTTTGATAGAAAAACTCAAGCACAAGACAGGTAATTTGTATGCAAGCAAATACACAAAAATTTTGACCATCAAAAAATTATGCCAGAAAACATCAATAATGGCACCTTTCGGTTTTCTTTGGTTTATTTCAACATCCAATAACAAAAACATTGAATTGGAGTAAAAGCAGTGTGCATATGAAACTGTCCAGTTTAACTGGATTTAATATAAAAACTGGCTGATGATGGATGAAATATTGGAAAGAGCTAACGTTTATGGTTTCTCAGAAATTTTCTGAATGTTCAGGTTCAGAAATGTCTGGCATTTTAGCGTTCCGTTTTGGCCAAGAATTTATTTATTTTGGTGCATCACTTTATATTTGAGATTTATCAAGAGTGTCACAATTAAGGCAATAAAACAGAAGATGAATCTATTTAAACAGGAATAAGCTTCAGGATTTGGCATTCCAAAGGTATTAGATGACATGTTTGATGTTTGCTGCTCAACTTACAACATTTAAGTCATCACAGTCCACATGACATCTGGTTCCTTTTTGCTTGTCTTAAGAAACATGTTCTATAGGGCCTTATCAAGGCTAATGGCAGGCAGCCTATGACATGAAAGGTCAACAGCTGCCAGCTTTTTAAAAATGTGCCATTTGTTTTCTTTTTCTTCCTGGGCCTCATCAAACATGTCTTTATCCCAATGCAATGCCAAAAGGAAAGGCCCATGCTTGATTAAAAAAACATCTTATTATAATAAATTCATAGACAACCATAACAAACATTGGGAGACCGTCAGAAAAACTGGTCCAGAGTATGATGGACTTAATCAGCATGTTTATTTCATGTTAAGAGGTACCTGATGGTATCGATCATGAAAATCTATCTCTGGAATTGCATGTCAAAATGGCTCCATGAAAGGATATTGCTTATGACTAACCATGTTGCTGGCGTAATGCAGTGGATCGGCATGCTAAATGAGGGATTCTCAGCTGACAATATTTGAGCGTGTACAGGTGAGTGCAATGCAAGATATATTTCATGAACTAGAAGACTTAACCACCATCCTCCAAGGAGTGAAGGGTAGTAAATTAGTCTTTGTGGGTGGAAAAGGGGGAGGTCAGTTTTCTGGAGAGCTGACAGAACCTTCAATGATCAAAATGACTGTGTAAAGAAATTAGACACTAGAAAAATATGTAATCAGCAATTTTGCAATGATGCTCATTAATAAATAATCACCACCTCAATTAACCTGACATGTATCTGAGGCTCGGTGCGTGTTGTGATTTTCGGATTGCTGGAGTGCACGCTGCTTGCAGACGGCCAGTCCATTAAAGAGAGCCATCCGTCCTCACACACTCTCTGCTGGCACTTCAGGTGGAGTGTGTTATTCTGCAGCTAAGGGGAGGCAGGCCCAGAGCACTCATTTGTAGCACCATAAGACAGGTCGAATTACACTCACCCAGTGCTAAAGCCAATGGGCAAGAGAGTCCCAAACCTGACACATTAACCCTATTAGAAGGTTGCCTGTGATGGCCATCAGAGAGCTAAAGGGAACTGCTGAGTTTTACATAATTAGAGTGGCTGAATTCCTTAAAAGCTCCAGAGATCGATGTTTTTTGCTCAACTTGAAGTACTTGAGAGTTGTTAGCTAATTTAGTAGCATATTTAAGTAGTGTCACTACATAAGGGATAATCTAGAGCAGTGTTTCTAAACTGGTGGGTCGCAGGTCTATTCGGGTCACGAGCAGCAGGGATAGAACAATGCAATTGTTCTCCCATTGAACATATTTTGGCGGTCGCCCAAGTGATAGCCTATTTAGGACTGCCGAGGCAGATTTAATGATAATCTCGCAATCAGCTAAAGGCTTCTCATCTGCACTTTCGCACGAGTGAAACGGAACCAGCTCACGATCATGATCTGCTCTTCTCTCTGGCACATGCGTGCAATAACCGGGCTTCCCTCGATATTGCAGAGCGCAGACCTCAAAACTGATGTGACCAAATTTCAATTCTAGTGAGACTTTTTTAGTTTAAAGCATTACGGAGGAAGTCGAACCTCTCAAACAGTAGGCAGCCCTAACATGCCAAACAGCACTGAGGAGGAAAAGAGCAACACTGTGCTATGTGCTATTTATTTTTTAATACATCATCACCTTTACAAAATTATTTCACGATTTTACATGAGTAAATTAATGTTATATTTTAACAAAATTTTATAGTTTCATATGAATATATCATAATCTAAAGGTAGAATATATTAGACCTCATTTTATATCAACAGTGGCAGTTGTAGTTAAAGTTTCAAGATGTTTCAGCTAGTATTTTTTTTAATAAATACTATAATTTGTTATTATTATTAATATTAGTCCTAAAACAAAACCAGCTGAGAACCACTGATCTAGAGTCAGCCGGTCATTATTGCAAAATGAACCCCAACAGGCGGGTGTGGACGTGGTCTTGTATTGCCCTGAAGGGGTTTACTTTACAACAATGACCGGCTGACTGTAGATTATCCTATTATTACATGTCAACATACCAAATAAATAATCAAATAGACACAAAATATTGATTTGGAGTTGAATTTACATTATTATGGGAGAAGAAAGAGACAACAGAGACTCAAGAAACACTTAATTCCACATCATGTTTGCGTCAAAGTTCAGTAAAAAATGTATACTGCAAAAATTACCATCTGACTGCTCATTATCCATCTTAATACAAAACATAGTGATAGCATAGTGATACGAGAAGTAGGAAAGATGACTCACAATACCAAGATGACCGGTCTGAGATCACTTAATCCTCGGATGTGCAGTCATTATTCAGAAAAATCAACCGCTGGATGGATTGATTAACCAATGTAATAAATTCAGTTACAGTAGCTACCCTTATAGTCTAAACGGCAAAATGTCTGGTCCATATTGCTGCTTATTCAGGCCAAGACCGCCCATTTAACCTATTCACATGTGTGTTTCTCCTGTACTGATGGACCCCCCAATGTGAGTTCTTTAATGAATGCTGTATTTAAAAAAAAAAAAAAAATCTTAACTTACACTTCACAGCAGATGCACTGGAGGACAGATTATATCACAGCAGGTGCACTGAAGGTCAGATTATATATTATCAAACATATAATGTTTTATTTAGATGATTATAATGATCGATTATGATAGATGAGATGCAATCGCGAACGTGCTTGCCACCATATTTTCATTGCAATGCAAGATGGGATACTGAGTTCGTCTCATCATAGAAGCAAAAAACAAAAAGAAAGCCTTTCCACTTTCCCAGCCCCAGGCCGACAGAATTGGAGAAGGCTCGAGTGGACTGACTAGATTGTTTATTCTTTGTTTGATGTCAGGAAACATGGCCGAAACACTACATCAAAACAGTGTGCTTCGACGGTAACACCTTTATACTTTTATTTAGTGACTCTTTGAATAAGTGTGATTGTGAAAGTTTGTAACATATAAAATAAAGATATTGTGATGTCAAAAACACTATTTGAGCAGATGGTTCATTATGCCAACCGCATGAGTCCCTCTTTTGCTTGTAAACGGCAGCACGAACGCAGATCACACCGGTTTGATCGTACGTGTCTGAGCCCAGCCTAGTGTAATCACACCGGTTTGAACGTATGTGCTAAAGGGTTAAGACAAGAAGATTGGTCTGCCTCACATGTACAGTGATCAATCAGTTTCATTTTTGGGCTAAACTGTGTGAATCACCTTTTTTTTTTTTAATGCAACCTATGTTTTTATGGTTGCTTTTAAACACTATTTATTTGCACATTTTGCACCTCTGATGGAATAAACCTATTTTTGGAATGCCATTCCTTCTCTCCGGTATGATTCTCCTTGTGACTGCTTGGTCCCCATCACATTCTGACAAATCATGCCAGACGATTTCATAAATAAAACATTGAAAACAAAGAAAAATAAAGAGTTCTGCTAGTGGGTCTCTAGTTGACTTTCTAGTAAGTGCCTCATTACAAATTACTCTGAATATTTTTGAATATCTTAGATTTGATGTCACTAACCTCCATTGTATCAACCCAATACCTTGTAAACACAACTTTGTTTCCAGACAGAATGATAAAAAAGCCTACAAGCCCTTACTCTTTGAAGTTGTGCTAACCAGATTGGAACAGGCAATTTCAGTCAATGCTTAACCAGTTTTGACTGCAATATTCATCAGACAGTCAGTGCCGTCTAAGGACTACCATATATTGCTCAACCTAATTTCAACAGAAAGAGGTTTTTGAAAGAAAAATGGTGTTAGAAAGGTAGATTCTATTTTTGCATGGGCAAATCTTAAATATCTGTGTTTTATATTCAATGTCTCAATTAAGCCAATGAAACAGACAGCCATTCAGGACTTTCAGGAGGTTACCCGTGATGGGCATCAGAGAGCTAAAGGGAATAGCTGGGTTTTACATAATTAGAGTTGCTGGATTCCTCAGAAGCCCCAGAGATCAACAGCTTTTGCTCAACTTTAAGCTGTCGAGTTCGTGCAACGTGCTGAGGGTAAAAAAATGGAAGAGTTTATCTAGGATTTAGAGCAGACAAAAAGTTTATAGCCCAAAGCCATGAGATGCCTGTGCTAATCTATGTAATAATTCAACACCTCGCCAAATCTTAGATCCTGCAAATAACATAACATCAGACTGTGGTGAGGAGATGAGGTGTATGCACACTAGCGCGTTTGTTTTGGTTTGTTTGTTTTGCCTTTATTGTTCAAATGTCAGTTTGACAGACGTCAAGACAAGGAGGGGAATGTGCTAGTGCTAACCAAGCTTAGGAGGGAAAACAAAGTAAACATCTTCTGCGAGAAATTTTTCATGGTGTGACTCCACATGGGAGTGAGTGCATGAGGCAGATTATTTAGCACACAATTAAGAGCTGCTAAAATATGGCAACAGCTCGCCTCATCTCGCTATCCTGGTATAATTAGATTTTCACCTGCTGTTGAGATGCTGAAAAAAAAAAGTGCTTGATTTGTTGGACAAGACAAAGAGGCACCTGATGCGCCGGCTCCCAGATCCATCTTGCTCCTCAGCATGCAGAGAGTTTGTGAGGTAATTTGAAATTGCTGTTGAAAGCTCGCCTGGATGAGTTGCACAGTCTGCTTAACACATTGGTGTAGAGACAGATGCTACTTTGGAACAATATTGTTGTCAACATATTTAAAAAACAAGCAGATGAATGCAAACTGCTAACATGGAATAAATGTAATTTTGAATGGGAGTCGAATCAGGTGTTTAATAATGAGGCAGGGTTCCCACTCTTTTTGACAAATCTATTTCTTACTTTTCCAGTCATTTGTGATTACTGGATAAGGATTTTTTATAATTTTATAGAGGTTGTACAAAAAAAAAAAAAAAAGAAAAAAAAAAAGAGCAATTTCTAGCCAATTAAATATTTTAGAGCTGAGCACAGAAAGAAAAACATTTATTCACTATAGAAATTTACATGACTTAAGGTTTACTAGTTTCCATGACTTTCACAGTTGTTTGTGATTATGGAAAAAGGACGTTTAACAATTTTTAGCAATTTCTAGCTGATGTAATATTTTTAGAGCTGAGCATAATGAGAATTCTTTTTTTTTAAATCACTTAAGAAATTTCCATAACTTTTCCATGACTTTTAAGGTTTTATTAATTTTCAATGACCTTTCCAGGCCTGTTAATCATAACTTTAAAATTCCCTGACATTTTCAGGTTTCCAATGACCATGAGAATCCTGAATGAGGTCATCAAATGTGTGATGTCTTTACACTATTAGATCAACAGTGGCTGTGAATTTCATTAAGTCAGAGGAAGTCAAGTTGATATTTAACAAAAAGAATAACAACGACATGGCACGATTATTTCAACGAATTGCTTGTAAGTATTAGCATTACTGCCAATGAGGCAGGTGCAGCCAAGAGTAATAATCAGCGAGCTGAAAAACTACTTTTAATTTTGGCACCGCGCCAACAGGAGGTAATATGTTATTGTCTACTGAAAATTTACACTGTTGAATGAGAAGCGCAGAGATGCCAAAAGATGTGGAATCGTGAGCCAAGAACACAGTAGCAGACAATCTGGTCTCGACTCGCTTTAAGTGGATACATATTCTACACAAGTCTCAGCCTTTGCAAGGGAACATTGGGCTTATTAATCCTCCACACGCTCTTCAGGCTTGTCAAATCCCATTCAAACACCACAGTAAACAAATGTGTAAACACATCCAACGTAGTGTGAAGGCTGTCAAACTCAATGCCGCCTTCACGTAGAGACGCAGTCTAAAAGTGAAATATAAGCCGAATCCAAGGCAGTTTTCGGTTGCGAAGTGCCATGCAGTGTAACTGACTCTCGCACCCTCAGAAACATAAGAGCGCATGCAAAAGTGGGTCATTAATGATTAATGGCTATTTAAATAATCATCTGACGGCAACTGTAGAGAGAGTCCCTGATGAAAACATCAACAGCAGTGCCTCTTGTCAATGTCTAACGATGAGACTAAATGTGGGCAGGGTGTTTGATAGCAATATCAGTCATTCATAAAGGGAAAGCAGGCCAGAGACTCATCTCTGCAACATACACAAGCGGTCAATGGTCAGCAGACGATGTGACCTTCTATTCTATTGTGACCAGTACGGGTTGCAACAACTATTTGTCTAGTCGATTAGTGCTACCACTAGTCGATGCGTTAGGTCTGTGTCGACTAGTTGGTCACTTGACTTTAATTGCGCTTGTTCTATATGGCATCAGAAGAAAGAAAATTCCTCTGTCTACAAACTGAAAACTGATGCATTTATGCGAAAGTGAAGCTGGAGCCTTTTCCGTTTACAAAGTGTTGGGCCTCATGTATTCAGATAGAAGACAAAGGCAGGCCTAACACAGTCGTAAAAACATAACTTAAGTCCCCACCTTCTAAGTCGTAAATCTTACTGATAAAAATCGCGCTAAAATCAAACAAAGGGAGTCCAAAACAGACTACAGATCCATGAAGCCTTGCCCTCTAAAGGATCGAGCTCTCAACTCCTATTGGATGAGGCACACAACAGAACGTCCCTCAAACATGACATCATCAGGACTTCAAATAATTCTGAAATGCTTCCAAAGTGGCTTCCAGCGACTTAGTTCACCGAATACGTACGTAGCTTTTTGCTGCTCTCCGGTGCAGCCTCGTGGCATAAGGAAGTAATGTCCAACTTGAAACTGTAGCCATACAATCTCCATCTCGCTGGACGAGCTGAGATTACTCTGTGTTCAGCCGAACACTCTAACGGATCCGAAGGAGACCGCTGAGCAATTCGCATCTTCATCCGTTGGCCTACAGAAGTGAAGAGATTAAAGATTTCTCTTCCATCTTCAATCAAGTCGACATTTCTGAGTTCTCCGCCAGCCCGCTGAGAATCAACAGCCGTACCGCCCTCTGAGAATCAACAGCCGTACCGCCTGCCGACAGCGCGTGGAAATGCCCTCTCGTCATCACACGAGCCTCAAGAGACCGGGTCAAAGTTAAAGGACGGAGGAAAACACATTCTACCTGTGTCCTCATGCGATTCAAGTAAGAGGTTTACGTCTGGGCAGAGATAGAATATTATAGCGTGTTATTCTTGTGTTTCAAGGTTTTTGCTTGTACAGTTTACGGACCGCCATGTCCGCTAATTATTAATACTCAGGGTATTAATTATCAGGAATTTGTTTTGCTGTATTGTGGTCCAACCAAATTGGACTGTTGTGCATTTTCGCCATCGCGGGTGAGACAGCAACTGAGTTCATCCATTAAAGAGTCAAATAACAAGGGACTTTTACGAGCCCCGCTCGTAAAACCGCTTCTCTGAGTGATGAACACGGCTGCTTTATCTCCAGCTATCGCGAAATCAGCTTTCGGGCTGTCACTTAATCATCTCTCTCTCTCTCTCTCTCACTAACCACACTGACACACACACACACCTTATGTGTTATAGGATTATTTTTATTTCCATATCTAATCATATCACTGTTTAGTTTGTAGTTGTAAGTCAGAAGTTTATTGACTGCATTGTATTAATTATTAATTGATATTACTGCATAAATAAACTTTGTTTATATTACAAAGAGAAGTGTTTTGGTTTGTTTTGCATACGCCTGTGTCATGCTGACGGGATGTCAGTGCTCGGATTCAAACCTTCATTGTTTTTTTTCCCGAAAATCGATATTCTTTGGATGTCGATTTTCCTAAGAAAACAATCTAATATTGAGACTGTTTTAATATTCGGTTATTAGTCCCTGATTCCAGGGTGGTGCCCCTTCAATGTTAATCCTTATTAATATTCTATTGATTTTTGATAATTGATAATTATCTTTGATTGAATTTGAATGATCAATAAGCTAGTGTTAATTATAATTAATGTTTCATCGATGTTAACAATTAACGATTATCTTATTGATTTTAAAGGATTAAAAAAAGCTAACATTGATTCTCATCAATGTTCTATTGATTTTAATAATTAATAATTATCTTTGATAATTATTCATTATTGCTAATAACCAAACTTGCTCCTAAACGTAGCACACTACATTTACTGGAGTCCCATATGAGGTTTTAACGAGTTAGATCCAATTAATTAATTTAAATATTGATTAATAACTACAGAAATAATTACCAATTATTTCTGATAGTAACACTGATCTAAACAACCAGTAAAGCCCTACAAAAGCATGTTATAAAGCAAACAGTGCAGCACTGAAGTTAATTTAGAGTGCTCATAAAGTTTTTAATGTGAGTGTTAATCATTTAAGGGGTGTTAACACTTGGTCACTTCTTGCGTTTTTACTAAAGCCCGACCGATATGAGATTTTTGAGACCGATACCGATTTTAGAGGAGGAAATTCACCGATTACCAATATGGTGGCCGATATAGTTAATTTTTGAGCTGGAATGAAAACAGGCCTTTTCTATGCACCGATATGACTATGCAAAGGTACTCAGAAGGCTGCTTTCTTAAATATTTTTATCAAAGAACATTTGACATTATTATTATACATTGTCAACAAATTATAATAAAGAATAAATAAAAATACAATAAATAGCTTAAATCATCAGTACTGTATGTTTAGTATTAGTCAGTCGCTGACCATTAAAATAAAGAATAAATAAAAATACAATAAATAGCTTAAAAAAACATCAGTACTGTATATTTAGTATCAGTCAAAAGCTGACTATTTTAATACTGCCAGTCAATTATTGGCAGGTTGTAAAACAAGAAGCATTTACACCTGCTGAAACAAGAGAAAAACAGCGGCAGCGGTGTTACACCGTATTCTGCTATACAAGTTCAGGGGAAACTTTCAATGGTGGAAAACCAGACTTTTAAATATTACATTTTATAAATGCAACGACTGGAATTGTTCGGTTGAAGGGGGTACCAAACTGTGAATCCTGAACAAAACAGTTTGGTGAATACATGTTTACACATTAGCTTCCACTCAGCTGACAAGCAATGAAAGTAGCTACGTGGTTAGCAAGTTAGTTATAAGCTTGTTGTCACAAAGAGTAAAGATAGACTTTATTTACTTTCCAGCATTGCGTTTCACCAACTAGGTAACAGGGTAGCGTGAAATCAACACTCAACAGACACAATCCAACACCGCACCGTAAGCTGCAAAAAGATGCTCTGATGTTTACCTTTCAATCTGCTACTTTACTGACTGCACAGACAAACTATAGCTGGCTAACAGAAAACAGACATGAGTGACATGGTTGTCAGGGACAAGATTAATGTTATATTAGTTATACTGAATAGGGAAAATGATGGGGTCATTGTTTTAACTTTCCAGTATGTATTTCACAAACTAGTTAGCAACTTACCGCGAAGACACCGCTCAACTCTGACCTGTCTGCAGAGCCACCGTCAGTTCAGAGTCAGCTCTGTCAACAATGGAGTCTGAGCGCGCTCTGCTGGACAAACTATGTAATGACAGCAATTATAAAGCATTGTTTTCTGCATTATATGTTCTGAAAAAAGTTTTCATATATGCATATACGCCGATACCGATATATCGGTGAAAGGCTAATATTGCCCGATAATATCAGCGGACCGATATATCGGTCGGGCACTAGTTTTTACTGATCGGATTGCTATCCATTTAAATAAGCAAATTCCATTTACACTTGGCCACATCAATGTGTCTCAGCCAAATGGATATAAATCCAATCTTCAATGCCTGCGCTATACGCAAATAAAACTAAGTTCACTTCCATTAGTAGAGGCAGCGAGAAATTTCTTAAAAGATGTGATTTATTATTTGATTCCAAGTGACTTTACCCTGCACGCATATCTGTGTGTGCACGTAGACACTGAATTTTTGCCCTAGGTACCATGCGTCCATGCACGTCAGCTGCACTCATTGAGTTTAGTTTCAGTTTCTTCAGCGATCTGCATCAAATAAATTAAGAAAAAAGGTTCTGTCTCTTCTACAACATGCATCCGTGTCTTAATTTGTTATTATTTATTGCGTGACATGAGCCCTACACAAATACTTGGTTACTTCAGTTCTATTTTGCATTTTCCCTATGCTGACGTAGCGCTGTTTGGGTGGAGTAGTTTACATATTTGGCTTTGAGGCAGGGCGGAGTGCGGGGCCGGGTCATGATTCCGCACACCCGGCCCCTAATAAGGCTGATTAAGCCCAAGAGGGATAAGGCTGGCTGGAGACGGCAGTGTGTCAGAGAGAGAGTTACAGAAAGCTGTCCGACACCTGTGTGTGTTTGTGTCTTTTGGTTTAAGTTAATTATTAAAATATTATTTATATTGCGTAAGCCGGTTCCCGCCTCCTCCTTTTCATTGATGTGTTACAGGCTTGAACAGACAGAGGCATTTACACTTGACCGAGTTTCGAATGGAATGTGTCTCAAACCACCTCCAAAGGTGGCATTTACACAAGGTCTTTACATGATCGAATAGCAATCCAACCAGTAAAAACGCATGAAGTGACCAAGTGTAAATACTCCTTTAGAGTGCTAAAATTCTTGCAAACCGCCCTGAAAACTTTCGGCCAGAGGTTGACAAACTATAAGTGAGTAGGGCACAACTGCTTTTTGCACTGTTTTAATGACAAAGAAAGCAGCATGAATGTGGTAATGGAGATGTGCACACTTTTGTTTCTCACCTACGTAAATATTCTCTCCAATCACAAAAGACTACCGCAACTCTAGAAAAAAGAAACCTACACTGGTCCCAAAAAGTATTTGGGCACTTTTAGACATATAAGTCACATTAAAAAATGTCTGAATATCATTGCATTACAATAATTAACCCAAGTGGATTCTGTATGCAAATGATGCTAGTCTTTCTCTCAGAACTAACTTCACTTGTGCCAAATTTCAAACTTTACACAAACTGGTCTTAGGGCCATTTGTCGTGGATGCACAAAGTCAGTATCTTTCAAGGTATCTCCATACAGGTGTCCTAACAAAGTAACCACATGTAGTTCATCACATTATGCACATGTTTCACAAAGTTGGACAACCAGAAAGTGTTGAAATACTTGAACAATACACCTATTTTTGTGTAATTTAAAACCAAACAAACTTTTTTGTAGGGCTGCCCCCGACCAAAGGTTTTCCTTGTCAACTAGTAGGAGTTAATTTAAGCCATTAGTCGACTAGTCGCACGTTTATGATATTCATTTAATGAAAAAAAAATTTCAGAAAATGGTTTGAGTTCCAGGGCTGATAAAGAATGTTATAAGTAACATTGCTAACACTGTTCTACATTACAGAGAAATACTAAACCGTAATAATGAGCCTTTAAAATATAAATATAAAAGTGCACGCACAAAGCGAGCCGCAGCGCAAAAGCGGTAATGATTCTGAATGTGTTGGAAAAATCAGCAAGGAGACTGTCTGAACATTTTGTTAATTTATAGAGAGAAATGCACATTAGGGTTGTGCCAACAGACGACGATCTCGGGGATCGACGATGGTCAGAGTGATCGCCAATAGCTGATGCCTTTGACGATGTCAAGACGATATTTGGCTAGTTTTCCTATTAATGTATTAAATTATTATTATTATTAGGCTATTATTTTTATCAAATTAATATTACAAATAATTTGCCCTGCAGCACACAGACATGCACTTGAAGAAACACACTTTATTATATTATCAAGAACAGATGACAGAAAAGCCGTCTATGCACATGTATGACACGCTGATACGGAGGCATGCAGTCTCGTGGAACACGCGCATCTAAAAGGTTCTCACTCTTTCTTGTTTCTGTCTTCCGATTTTTTTTGCAAGAACAGTATCGTCTATGAATGCTTCAAATGATCTCAGACATCTCAGCTCAGGAGGTACTTTGAGTTCAGTTAACTTTATTTCCACAGAGCAGTTTATTGTGACCAACTCTGCAGCCTATAGCCTACATCTGTGATTAAAACATAAAATAATACAAAAACACATTCACCCTGAACCGTGATTATTATCATCATTATAATTATTATTTTTACATTTATAATTGTTTTTATGTCTTCATTTGTGTAATCGTGAAGGAGGGAACAAAACAAATTTATTCACACACATGATGTATTTTCCTGGATAACGAAATACCCGATGGGTACAGAATGCACAGATGAAGTAGGTTCTTTGCCAGAGAGATGTTGACAACTGTTGTAAACCCATCTTTCAAAAACTGTTGTAAAATTTTACAACACACATTTTAATTGCACTTATTTATTTTTCCAGTTTCATTCGAATTTTTAGTTAAAATAAAAAATAAAGTTCAAAGTTTGAAATCAAGGTGTCTTGCTTTATTGTGTAGGCTCAACCCTAACTCTGCTTAACGAAAATTACCCCATAGTACCACCTAGCATCCAACCAGCGCTAATACCGGTGTTCGTCGGTTTCCTGTGGAGCTTTTTCTGCGACCAATCAAAACTTGGTCGACCAAGACTCTTCTCATCGACTAACCTTTGGTCAACTATCATGGGGCAGCCCTACTTTTTTGTGCAATATTTCTTTAAAATAAATGTCACTTGGTTAGGCTATTATTATTATTTAATAATTCAAAGACAATTAAACATTTTTACATTTCCAGATATCTTTTGAGGGCCACTTTTACAGCACAGGACTGGACAACATGATCTTTGTGACCTGTTGAAACTAGCTCAGATTCAACCTGTCCAAGTCATTATTTCCAGAGAAAGCTTATTTCCCATCTCATGCTATTGTGTAAAATAACTCTAAAGGTCATTAATAAATGTGGGTCAAGCTCCTTTAAATGGGAACAGTAGGGTTTTGAAGTGAGCCGAGCTCCTTTGTGAGTTACTGCGTGTTGATGAACCACAGGCCTCAGCCAATCTGACATCTATTATGCAAACACGAGCAGCCGCCCAACGCTACTCACATGATGTGTGCTCAAAACCAAAATCATATAGCAGGCAGGACACTTCCAAACACTCAGCTGCACAGCTGAAGCTAACACCATTCTCTAAACAAAGAAGAAAATGAGAAGCTCAGTAGAGCATTACATCCTGCCTTACATCTTCTTAAACAACTCAAGCGCTGAGTTTGATCGCACTGCATTTCAAAGAGTATAAACAGATTACATTGATTCAATTATAGCTTGGAGCTTCTCCATTGGCATTATCTATGTAAAGATCTTTGTACACCCACACCTCAACAAACAAGAGAAGAGGAAATACCTTCACAACATAGATCTGATCCACAGATCAGCAAAAAATCAGAACTGTATAATCACTTTGAGGCTGTTTGAAAAGGTAGGCAACTTAATTATGCTGCCTCCTAAGATACCTTGTTTTGGCCAAATTGTAAGGGCAGAAACATACTTAACGCAAGTATGTGAATGCAGGCGCAAGCGCTTGGGTAATGTTTTGCCAACGTTCAGTCTGGCTGAACATTAAATTGCATTCTTAAGTTACTGCGACAGAAACAATCCTCAGTACTCAGGGGGGCGAGAGAGTTAATTTCTAAAGTTTGTTCCATAAATCTGCGTTACTATTCAGGTAAGATATCAATATTTTGACTTTAACTTACTTGATCAGCAATTTTCTTTTCAAACTGTTGTTCTTCCATTACAGCACTTGACTTAAGAGAAAACTCACTGAAAACTATCAATAAAAATAGTTACATGCAATTAAAAAATTGGTTATTGTCCCCAAAATTTGCTTGTGCCATGTATTATTTATACTTATTAGGGCAGCACACCTATTCCAGAAAGGTGCCCTGTTTTGGGTCTGACAGGCATATCAATAGCTTAGCAACGTGCCAACAACAAATTTTATTGGAATAAATTCTGAGCCAAGTTTCCTGTGCAGAGTGCTATTTGTGTTGTGCTCCCATCAAGAGCGTTCCAAATCATTCACTTATGGAGGTTCCATCTCTGTTAGGATACTACCTTAGAAGGCAGCTGCCTATGTAGGCATTAGGCATTGTGGAAGCTCACTAGGTTTTGGAACAGCTCATTTGCATACATAAAGTTAACTGAGTAAATTGCCTTGCTTAAAAATAACTGAGAGAAATGAAAAAGGCAATGTGATGCCCCACACATTCGTGGTGGGTGGCACAACTCATGCAGCTCCTCTTTTCTCTCAACTATAAAGGTTTCATTGGGAAACTCAGGCAACTATGTTTTCAAAGACAAGACAGATTGGCTCATGTAGCATGTAATTATGCAACAAGTCCTCTCCTGTCCTTCCAGCTAGGGTGTTGCAGAAACGCAAAAAGACGCTTGTATCATTAACATAACATGCAAAACTACTTTCAATTTGAAATCATTTGTAGGGAAACACTCGTAGTGCTCTCATCGGACTCTTTTAACAGATCAATCAGTACTCATAGGATGGGATTACAACCTTTTTCACAAATCTACCTGAATAAAGTCATCATGTACAAGATAGGGATAGGTAATGATGGTCGACTAACCACCAACTAGTTGATTAGTGAGATATATATATATAGCACATTCAGCGGGAGATGCCGATATAAACTTGGAGACAGTGAGCAAAAGAGAAAGTGAAAGCCGCTGCAGCAAGTTGATGAAACAACTGTCCTGGAACAAAAGATCCAGTTGTCCCCCCTTATCGGTGGACAACCGATTATATATATATACACATATACACACTCAGCAAAAAAAAAAAAAAAAAACATCCTCTCACTTTCAACTGCTTTTATTTTCAACAAACTTAATGTGTAAATATTTGTATGAACATAAACAGATTCAACAACTAAAGACATAAACTGAACAAGTTTCACAGACATGTGACTAACAGAAATGGAATAATGTGTCCCTGAACAAAGGGGGGGGGGGGGGGGTCAAAATCAAAAGTAACCACCACCCATCTGGCACCAACAACCATCCATGCGATTATCTAATCAGACAATCATGTGGCAGCAGTGCAGTGCATAATATCATGTAGATACAGGTCACGAGCTTCAGTTAATATTCACATCAACCATCAGAATGGGGAAAAAATTTGATCTCAGTGATTTGGACCGTGGTATGATTGTCGGTGCCAGATGGGCTGGTTTGAGTATTTCTGTAACTGCTGATCTCCTGGGACTTTCACACACAACAGCCTCTAGAATTTACTCTGAATGTTGCCAAAAACAAAAAACATCCAGAGAGGGGCAGTTCTGCAAATGGAAATGCCTTGTTGATGAGAGAGGTCAGCAGAGAATGGCCAGACAAAGTCTACGGTAACTCAGATAAATGCTCTGTACAATTGTGGTGAGAAGAATAGCATCTCAGAATATTCCGAGATGCGGGTTGGTGATGTTCTGGCGGCACAATATTAGGCAGGTGGTTTTATGTTGTGGCTGATCGGTGTATGTACATATAAACATACACAGACACATACAGACACAAATATATACTGTAAACATATACAGTACATACATTTATTTTTATTTTTAGAGGCAACAGTCATCTTTGGCCGTTTTTAAGATGCTGTGTCAAGCTCAAAATAGTTAAACTTTAATAAATGTGTCCCGAGAATCCTGCATTCTGTCCCATTCCGTTGCGGTCCATTTAGATGTTTTTGAACACAAGAACGTGTCTTATGTAAACGCCCCCTAAGAAATGCATTCGATCAGAGTGAGATAAGTACAAGGCTTCCTTCAGACAGATTAGTCAACTAGAAATTCAGGCGACCATGAACCATGAAAATATAGTTTTGCACATCCATAGTAAAGCACTGATCCTCAAACTCCTAATATTTAAAAGACCTTTGCTGAAAGACAAACAAAAGAATCAGGCTGCATCAGTTTATTAAGTGATTAAACTGGATTATGTCATAGTGCTTCCTTTTGTAAAATATGATCATTTTAACATGCATTATGTAAATGTCACGCTCTACCCCTGCAAGAAAATTAGAGTGTAATATCATACCCAGCAGCAAAGAAGGTGTTTTTGAAAAGATACTGTACATACTAATGTATTTGGCCTCTCAGAGCCGCTGTGGGTCGGGTGGCTCCTAATTACGCCTCTAAAAAAATTCTCCTGAAAGTCAACAGAACATAATCGATGGAGGGGATTATATTAGCGAGGCCTTGGACCTTAGCCAATAAGACAGGTATGCTGTTCTCGGTCTCATCAGCCGCCAATGACTGAGTGAGCTAATGGAAAGACACACAGCTAAAGTGACACATTTGTGCAATGATGGGGGGGGGGGGGGGGGGGGTTAGTCATTGATCTGCCAAGGCCATGGTAATTAGAGTGGTGGCCAAGGCTGTTTGCCCTTAGAAACAGCAGACAAGCAGCTCTGGTATACATCACCCTTGAGACCACAGACTGAAAGGAGAGAGAGTGAGCACATGTGTCAGATACCAAATCAGCCCTCATCACCTTCTAACACAGCATCAGAACCAGAAGCTAAAGAGAAGAATGAGCCATGGAGGTAAAAGTAAAAATAATTATTAAACAGCACTGGGAAGCTTCACTGTTTATGCCACTCAAGGTCACGCAAGGTTAAACTATCATGCACCTGGGTGCAAGGTCCATAATATATAATTATGGACAGCTTATAGTGATGGAAGCTGGTATAAGAAACCCCTCTGTATGAATTTCAAGGCTTCATTTCATGATGCCACATGGACTGATAAATGCACTGCCTGTTTTAGTCTCTGCTTGTTTGGTTGGGGGGAGTTTATGCTGGAGGACACTCATCCGTGCTGCACATTAACTCACATGGTGGGTGGGTGAGTGTGAGAGAGAGAGAGAGAGAGAGAGAGAGAGAGAGAGAGGACCCATGGAGTCGTTCTGTCTGTAATTGCATGGCTAAATGCTCCCCTTGCTTCCTGCCCACCCTCTCGGCGGCATCTCCCTGCCCGCACCAAGAAACTGCAATTGGCATAAGCCACTTAAAGCAATCTGTGCTGAGCGAACTACAAAATCCTGAGAGGGCTTAAATTTACAGAAGCCTTAGGGACGTCTTCTGGGGGGGGGGGCTGACCTGTGGCACTACTAATTTAGAAAATGACTATCCAATTCTACAGCTGTGAAATTTAACTTCCATTTATTGCATTCTAAAAGTTCGGAAGAATATCACAAGAGGCAATGAAACAATTTATTATTAGTAGATGGATGTTCAAATGACTGCGTTGGCAATGAAGTCTTGCGAGTTACACTTACTAATGCAATTACTCTCTTGCGCCAACTATGTAAGAACATATAACAGTTATTATTCAAATAATCTTAATTTGCATTCATAAATTACTAGCCATTAGCTCTTTAAAGTCAACATGAAAGGCCATTCACTATCCATTTTACTTCTGTAATGAGACACATTTCTGAGTTCCAACTTGATTTTATCCATCAGCAACTGATTGGATCGTGAAAACTGGTCCTTCCATACCAGAAAGGATCAATCTACTACCCTGCTGAAACACCGTCGGCACCCCCTTTTTTGGAGGCTTTTTGAATGGGATGTGGAGATTGAAGGTTAAGATCACTGTCTAAAGAAACACAATATATTCTAATGGTAACACTTTTTTAACAAGGTTACAGCAATAAAAACAAATAACGATACATTTAATTACAAGAATTGTCAAATCCTTCATTAATTATTGGATTTAAGAAAGGCTGAATTCTCTACAATAATAGCCTGAGCATTTTTATGGAAGATTACGAAGTGCATGTGTATTAAGCAAACATATTGGGTCAATTTCAATTTCATGTTCACTTTAATGTGTTGCAAACAGCATGTGATCTGAGAGCTGTTTTTAAACTGATTTATCACCACTTTAATATACAATTACAGAAAACATTATAGAGTAGTTGCTGACAGCCATGCAGGGACAATGACTTCATAATCATAATCAATAAAACAGAGGCAAATAGAAAGCACCCCTCAAGACTGGTTCCAAGACACAGAACTGATTGCCACTGAGGAAGTCAGGTTTATTCTGACAGGAAGTATGTCTTAATGAAGCAAAGACTCTCTTCCACTGCATGCATTATTTAGTCTCATAATAAAGCACTCAATGAAACTTCAAAAGCCCAATTCCTTTTTAGATTCGCTGAGAGACAGTAGAAGAGAGACAGCAATCAAAGTGTTCAGTGAGAGAGACAGATGGATGGAAGGAGGGAGGGAGGGGAGGTAGGACAAGGGCTGGGCGATATAGCAAAAACAAATTACATCTTGAAAGTTTTCAGCCATTTGACAACTTGATCTCGAAATGTATGTACTTGCTCTGATGGCATGTTTTTCACACCGTTTTCCCTAAATTAACAAAAGGAAGAAAAACATTTAATTATTTTTTATTTAAATGCACCAATGTAACAATAAATGATTAACAGTAACATTTACCTGCACATTTTTACTAAACCATATAAAAAAATATTCCGGGTTCAATACAAGTTAAGCTCAATAGACAGCATTTGTGGCAAAATGTTGATTACACTGCAAAAAATGTCTGTAATTTTAATGGTAAAAGACTGTAAAAATGCAACAAGAAGAATAAAAAACATTAATTTTGCTCAAGTTTAATTTGGAGACACAGTTAAAAGATCTTACTCTCTTAAGGACAAATATACATCGGCTGTCTGCGTTGCTGATCGCTCCGCACACAGTATGCGTGATGCAAATTTCATCATCAGCACAGTCTGCGCAGACTGTCCGCATGTGGCACAGATTCTCTCGACATGCAGACAGTCCTTGTCTGTGTGGATCGTCAGCACATGCGCCTGCCATTGACTGTACTAAAAGAGTATCAAAAAGCAGGTGTAGTGCGCATGCGTCGAACGTGTTCCTATTACGATTCGAAACACAGAAAAAGTATACCTGAGCCTTGAACACTTTCATAATCGTGAGTTGCAAGACAAGGAAAGATCGTGAAACAATCCTACTAATGACCAATGACATACATTTTGGGAAAATAATGGCCAAATTAAAAGCACATTAAATCATCACAATATTCACAATTTTACATTATTTTAATTCACCAGCAAAACAATTGTGAATATATTATTAACATTCTGTATACAGTATCATCTGGTCCTAGTTAAGACAGAGAAAAATAAGGATGAAGAGCAGAGAAAATGGAGATGGAAGCAAAGAAAAAAGCGGATGAAAAAGGGACAGCAGTCATAAAGTGTATGTGCTTAAAAAAGAAAATTGAAATGGAGGAAAGACGAAGAAAATTTGGAAAAGTAAAGTGGGCAAAAAAATCCAGTAACACTGAAACTTAAGTTGAAGATAAAGTCCCTCAGAGAATCTTGGTAACCATGACGCGGTCCCGTCTGAATAACAACCTTGTCTTGAGGATACTGTAAATGTCTTTCTAATGAAGATAACACTTGGTGCCACAGCTCTGACAGAGGCACCTGTCTCTGTGCATTACAAGCCAATCCTAAGCCAGCCATCTGTAGGAGAGGGAAAATAAAAATTTGCCTGGCTGGAAAAAAAAGGACTTGTCCTCTTCTGGCCCAGTAATGACTTTAAATGGGAATAAGAACACTTAAGAGGAATATTTCCTCTTGATTTGAACGTGCAGTCACACTGAAGCATGCGGTGAGTTTTCTGGAGTGATAAGGGCTTAGCCAATGTAATCCTCACAGGCACTTGGTCTTATCTCTTCTGAGAGGAAAAGGGAAACTTTCTGCCTTTTTTGTAGGCAACAGAGGTCCAGTGAAAGGCTTCAACTTGTATGGTTTTCTTCCTTCAGCTCAAAAGAAGAGCTTACAATAAAATCCATCCTCACAACCTACAAACATACTTGGAAAAAAAAAGAAAAGAAAAAAAAGAAAGAAAAACAAAAAAAAGAACATACCCTACACTTAACAATAGAGGTAGGGGGGAAATAAGCAATATTTCAAAGTATTGCAACATTTTAACTCACAAAACAGTATTAATCACCAAGAATTGATATTTATTTACATTTTTCACATTCAAATTTTAATAATCAGAGCAAGTTTGTGAGAAGACTAAACATACCGCCACATTAGGTCAGCAAACGCTCAATTTCTATTCAACTAAAAAGCAAACTCAGAACAAGCTAAGAATATTTCATTTGTAAGGATGTCCATCCATACAGCTAAACTACAAGAGTTATCGTATAATAAAAACCAAGATACGCTATCTTCTTGCATAGGTTTTTTACTGACACTGATGTGCCTATGCCCAACACTACTTTTATGGCTCTACAATGAAGTGAAACAGGAAGTTCAGCATTTGTGCAAAGCATCGAAATCCAATAAAGATGAAAGAGAAACAAGTGAGTAAAGATCACATTACATTTAGAGAAGATAATCGCAATATTATTAAATCTAGACCCAGATATTGAAATAATAATGTACAGTTAGTTCCCAGCTGATTTCCACCCATCCTAAACAACCATAAACTAAGCGCAAATTTGCAAACATTGGGCCTTATTCATAAAATACTAAAATAACAAATTTATGTGTAAATCGTTAGTAATACTATTCTTACGTAAATTGTCCCACTGAATTCACATTAGGAAAATGTACATACAAATAGATTCATGAACAATTTACACACAAATTTGTTCTGCTCGTGTTACATGAATAAAGTCCAATGTGCTCCAAACCTATTAATATAAATGGCTTAATGTGACAATCTCCATTACAGCTTCACTGGGACAATGGGGGCAGTGTTACATTAAGGCAAAAGAAACTTCACATGGTGTTGATAAGGGTAAGTCCATCACCACCAATTCATCAAGGCTGCTTGAGAAACTGAGGGATCGAGTGGCCAACAACTTTTCAAGTTGACAGACAACTCCTCAACAATCCTTTATGTGAGGCAGCAGCTTCACTTGACCGACCTTTGGCATTAAATATTGAAACAAGAACAGTGAACAAGGGAGGATATGGCTTACAGCTACACCCTTCAAAGTGACGACACTGTATGTAAAATAGAGCAGAGGAGCGAAGAGAGAATCATCTGTCAACAGTCACATCAGAAGGGCCTGCTACGTGTCAAGCGTCACTCCTCAACATGCGTGTGTCAGTCTGCCCTCATGGGCACAAACATCTCAGTGTTCTCAATTCAATTGTGCCACTAACAGGAAAATACAGTACGTTGCATTAAGCCATCGTGTTACCCAAATGATGTGCAAATCATATTTGTTTAAGGCTCCATCACTATGGCAGAGAGAGCACATAGATGTGCACTCCAACAGAGATGGACAAAAGTGAAAAGTATGTGACACATGGATGAGAAATGGGGAAAATGCAACAAACACAATGTACAGTATGTATTTAATGCTAAACTTTCAGTTGCATATTCCTAGCACCCTCAAAACTATTTTGTAAATATTCTCCAACTTACACAAATGCATGCCATTATGTTTCTTTAAAAAGCACAAGCTGGGCTCACCATCTGGACTTAAAAAGATGGCTTTCTGTCAATATCAAACAAGGGGTATATATATATATATATATATATATATATATATATATATATATATATATATATATATATGTTATATATATATATATATATATATTAAGATTGAATATACTGTAAATTACCATGGTACCTGGCAAAGGGTGGGATATATTAGGCAGCAAGTGAACAGTCAGTTCTTGAATTTCATGTGTTGGAAGCAGGAAAAATGGGCAAGCGTAAGGATCTGAGCGACTTTGACAAGGGCCTAATTGTGATGGCTAGATGACTGGGTCAGAGCATCTCCAAAATGGCAGGTCTTGTGGGGTGTTCCCAGTATGCAGTGGTTAGTACCTAACAAAAGTGGTCCAAGGAAGGACAACCGGTGAACCGGCGACAGGGTCATGGGCGCCCAAGGCTCATTGATGCGCGTAGGGAGCGAAGGCTAGCCCGTCTGGTCCGATCCCACAGAAGAGCAACTGTAGCACAAATTGCTGAAAAATTTAATGGTGGCCATGATAGAAAGGTGTCCGAACACACAGTGCATCGCAGGTTGCTGTGTATGGGGCTGCATAGCCGCAGACCGGTCAGAGTGCCCATGCTGACGCCTGTCCACCACCGAAAGTGCCTACAATGGGCACGTGAGTGTCAGAACTGGACCATGGAGCGATGGAAGAAGGTGGCCTGTTCTGATGAATCACATTTTCTTTTAGATCATGTGGACAACCAGGTGCGTGTGCGTCATTTACCTGGGGAAGAGATGGCAGCGGAATGCACTTTGGGAAGAAGGCAGGCCGGCGAAGGCAGTGTGATGCTCTGGGCAATGTTCTGCTGGGAAACTTTGGGTCCTGGCATTCATGTGGATGTTACTCTGACATGTACCACCTACTTAAATATTGCTGCAGACCACGTACACCCCTTCATGGCAACGGTATTCCCATATAGCAGTGGACTCTTTCAGCAGGATAATGTGCCCTGCCACATTGCAAAAATTGTTCAGGAATGGTTAGAGGAACATGGCTTGTCCTCCAAATTCCCCAGATCTCAATCCAGTTGAGCATCTATGGGATGTGCTGGACCAACAAGTCCGATCCATGGAGGCCCCACCTTGGAACTTGCATGACTTAAAGGACCTGCTGCTAACGTCTTGGTTACAGATACCACAGGACACCTTCAGAGGTCTTGTGGAGTCCATGCCTCGACAGGTCAGAGCTGTTTTGGCAGCACGAGGGGGACCTACACGATATTAGGCAGGTGGTTTTAATGTTGTGGCTGATCGGTGTATATGTATAATTATTATATAATTGTTATATAATTATATACACTGGTGGCCAAAGGCTTGGAATAATGTACAGATTTTGCTCTTATAGAAAGAAATTGTTACTTTTATTCACCAAGGTGGCATTCAACTGATCACAATGTATAGTCAGGACATTAATAACGTGAAAAATTACTGTTACAATTAGTTTAATTTTTCTTAAACTACTTCAATGTGTTCTCATCATAAAATCCTCCACGTGCAGCATTACAGCTTTGCAGATCCTTGGCATTCTAGCTGTCAGTTTGTCCAGATACTTCCTGTAACACTTGCCTTAGATGTGGCTGTCTTGTCGGGCACTTCTCATACACACCATACAGTCTAGCTGATCCCACAAAAGCTCAAAGGGGTTAAGATCCATAACACTCTTTTCCAATTATCTGTTGTCCAATGTCTGTGTTTCTTTGCCCACTCTAACCTTTTCTTTTTGTTTTTTTCAAAAAATAAAAGTGGCTTTTTCTTTGCAATTCTTCCCATAAGGCCTGCACCCCTGAGTCTTCTCTTTACTGTTGTACATGAAACTGGTGTTGAGCGGGTAGAATTCAATGAAGCTGTCAGCTGAGGACATGTGAGGCGTCTATTTCTCAAACTAGAGACTCTGATATACTATTCTCTTGTTTAGTTGAACATCTAGGCCTTCAACATCTCTTTCTGTCCTTAGAGCCAGTTGTTCTTTGTTTTTTAAGACTCTAGTGTACAACTTTGTATAAAATCTTCAGTTTTTTGGCAGTTTCAAGCATTGTATAGCCTTCATTCCTCAAAACAATGATTAACTGACAAGTTTCTAGAGAAAGCTGTTTCTTTTTTGCCATTTTTGTCCTAATATTGACCTTAAGACATGTCAGTCTATTGCATACTGTGGCAACTCAAAAACAAGCACAAAGACAATGTTAAGCGTCATTTAACAAACCAAATATCTTTCAACTGTGTTTAATATAATGGCAAGTGATTTTCTAGTACCAAATCAGCAATTTAGCATGATTACTCAAGGATAAGGTGTTGGAGTGATGGCTGCTGAAACGGGACCTGTCTCGATTTGATCAAAAATGACTTTTCAAATAGTGATGGTGCTGCTGTTTTACATCAGTAATGTCCTGACTACACTTTGTGATCAGTTGAATGCCACTTTGGAGAATTGAAGTACCAGTTTCCTTCCAAAACAGCTAAATCTGTACAGTGTGTGTGTGTGTGTGTGTGTATATATATATATATATATATATATATATATATATATATATATATATATATATATATATATATATATAAAACCCTTTTAACCATAGCCCTACGCCTTTAACCAAAATTGAATTGGTTGATAGAAATGTTGTTTCAGGACCCACAAGAATATTGATCAGGGACATGTGCTTCTTGCGAAAATCACGATCATCTTTGTGAAAAGCATTCCCAGAAGAGTGGAAGCTGTGTAATAAGGTGATTCATGAAAAAAAAAAAAAAAAAAAAAAAAAACACCATACAGTACGTTTCAAGGCAATGAAGTCCCTCAACAGCTTGAATTCTACTTTGTTTGTTTACATCCCCATGTCCCTGTAGATTAAAGATCTGAAAACATGTCTCCCGTGGGTCTAGTTCATATCACTCAACAGTAGCTGCATTTTTTTGTGAAAATTGTGTCAGTGCCTCTGGCTTACACACAAATGACACTACCTGTGCTATATATAGAAGACTGATCTCTTTTAAAACCCTTTTAAAAAAGGTCCCTGGCAGACTAAAGCTAATGAAGCAGGGCTTCTCCCTCTCCTGCCCATTATCTCCCTCTCTCTACACTGAAGGGTTCATCAAAGACGTGACATACTGATTTCAGAGCCACTGATCAGCGTGCGATTCCTTCCTCTAATCTAATTGTGCCACAAAATGGAAACATCAGAGACAATTTAACAGCCCCGACTTGTAGTACAAGCACATACATCCGCTTCCCCCTTCATTCATCTGCACAAGTACATCTGCCTGGTTTAGACTCCTCCACTCAAAGGGTTACTAATTGGAGCCTGAATCCCATGATGGCTATGCTTTTTACCATGAAAAAAAGGGGGAGGGTGGGAGGAGGCCAAATTTGTGGGGATAACACTCACAGGCAAATACTTCCTGCTTTTCTTACACTGAAAGCCCCAGCTTGCCCTCTTAGGAATAGTATACATCTGCCCTGTGTGAGTCATGAGAGGGGATTCTTCATCAGGTTTGAGAGAGGATTCCTACTGATATAGAATTAAAAACAGCTGTCATTTACACTGATATTCTTAGCAATGCAACATGTGTTTAGAATATATAGACAGAATATGGACCACATTTGCTCTATAGAGCTTTTCAGTCCTGACACCAATTTGTAGGCCACCCCAGAAGGTTAATTCACTCATTTGCTAAATTTAATTAATTTCTTCATGTATTATTCCTTCAAGTTCTTGAATACATTGGCATGTATGAATGTTTGAAAACAGAGCCAACTTTTTTGCCACTTTTTGTGTGCAGAACATAGATGTGTGTTCTACTCAATACAATGGCAGTTAATAGTGACCCACTTTAAAGCTTATAAAAAAAAACACCCAATAGAATAAAAGGTGTCCATGCAGCTTTTACATCTATTTGCAAGTTTTCGGAAGGTATAGAATAGGTTCTGGTGAGAAACAACACAAAATTTAAGGCATTTTTCTGTGAAAATCCTTGTGCAATGAAGTAAGCTTGTTTACAGTGCAAGAACATGCATTGTTTTAGCACTAAAAAACAACTTTTCGCTCATGAACACGCGACTGACGTCAAAATAAATTTTTGGGTGAACTATTCCAGTAGGAACTTATGCTTCAAAATTAACATTTGAAGTCTGACTGTGTA